>NW_004567124.1:15359364-15361676 GCF_000260355.1 Condylura cristata | reverse complement strand
CCACTAGAGGAGATAAAGAATGCTGGGAAAAGTAATGAAAACAGAATGATGAAATGGAAGAATGAATCAGCACCCTTGAAGACACAGAAATTAAGAGAATTAAGACAAAAAAATAAAGAGCAGTAAAAGGAAAAGGAATTAAACACTTCAAGAGCTATCAGAACCATGAGGAAAGGACATATCAGAGTTATAGATATCCCAGAAGGTAAAGAGAAAGGCCAAAGAATAAAGAAAATAGAATAGAAAGAACATACTTCAACATGATAGAAGCCATATATGACAAATCCACAGTCAATATTATCCTCAGCACAGAAAAGCTGAAAGCCTTTCCTTTAAGATCAGAAATAAGACAAGGGTGTCCACTATCACCACTGCTCTTCACCATAACATTGGAAGTTCTAGCCAGAGCAATAAGACAGGAAAAAGGCATACAAGGAATCCAAATAGGGAAAGAAGAAGTAAAACTGCCCCTATTTGCAGATGATATGTTAATTTACATGGAAAACCCTAAAAATTCCACAAAGAAACTAATCAAAACAGTCAATTTAGCAAGGTAGCAGGATATATCAACACACAAAAGTCAGAGCCTTCCTATACACAAACAACCAATCAGAAGAAGCAGAAGTTAAAAAAAGAAACCCCCTTTTCAATTAAAACGAAAAGAATCAAATACCTGGGAATCAACCTAACAAAAGAGGTAAAAGATCTATACAAAGAAAATTACAAAACACTGTTAAGAGATATACAAGAAGACATATTTCATTTCCATGAAATGGAAAAACGTCCCTTGTTCATGGATAGGGAGAATTAACATCATCAAAATGGCCATCCTACCAAAAGCAATATACAGATTTAATGCCATCCCAATAAAAGTTTCAATGGCATTCTTCAAAGAAATAGAAAAAATATTGATGAGATTCATATGGAACAACAAAAAACCTCGAATAGCCAAAACCCTCATGTCTAAGAAAAATCAAAATGGAGGCATTACAATCCCAAACTTCAAGCTAGACTACAAAACCATGATAATCAAAACTGCATGATACTTGAACAAGAACAGACATACAGACCAGTAGATTCAAATAGAAAACCCATATGGGCAACTAATCTTTGACAAAGGAGCAAAGAAGATACAATAGACAAAGAAAGTTTGTTCAGCAAATAGTGCTGGGAAAACTGGGAAACAACATGCAAAAAGAATGAAACTAGATCACTAACTCACACCATACACAAAGATCAAGTCAAAGTGGATTAAATACCTAGACATAAGAATGGAAACCATAAAATACCTGGAAGCAAAGATGGGCCAAACACTACACGACATACACTTCAGCGATATCTTTAAAGATAGTGCACCCAATGCCACAGTAGTTAAGACCAAGATAAATACATGGGACTACATTAAGTTAACAAGCTTCTGTACAGCAAAAGAGACATTACAAAAAACAAAGACACATCCCACTGAGTGGAAAAAATTTTTCTCACACAAAACTAGTGATAAAGGATTCATCACAAAGATATACAAAGAACTGATGAAACTCAACAAAAATAAATAACCCCATCAAAAAATGGGCAGAAGAGCTAAAAGGACACTTCTCCAAAGGGGAAATACAGATGGCCATCAAGCATATGAAAAAATATTCAACATCACTTGTAATAAGTAAGATGCAAATTAAAACTATAATGAAATACCACCTCACACCAGTGAGAATGGCACATCTTCAAATGTTAGTTCAGATGTGGAGAAAAGGAACTCTCCTATACTGCTGGTGGGAATGCAAACTAGTACAACCATTATGGAAAACTGTTTGGAGGTTCCTCAAACTGCTAAACATGGAGCTTCCATATGATCCAGCAATCCCACTCCTAGGTATCTACCAAAAAGACAAAAAAACACTGATCAAAAAGATACCTGCACCCTCATGTTGACTGCTGCTTTACTTACAATTGGAAAGACATGGAAACAGCCCAAATGCCCAAAAGTGGATGACTGGATTTAAAAGATGTGGTACATATATACAATGGAATATTACTTAGCAACCAAAAAAAAAAAATAAACATATGCCTTTTGCAGCAACATGGATGGAATTGGAAAAGATCATGCTTAGTGAAATAAGCCAGAAAGTAAAGGAAAAATACCGAATGGTTTCACTCATAGCAGGAGTATAACAGATCAGATGAGAAAGCAATAGTAATAATGAACGGCTATATACCAGAGACATTTTATGGGGGTGGAGTGAGAATGGGATCAAAAAGAGCGGGGGGTAGGGAAATCCACTGGACTGTGGTGATGGCACATGGGTGATTTGGTG
>NW_004567124.1:15345831-15359264 GCF_000260355.1 Condylura cristata | reverse complement strand
AGAGAGAGAGAGAGAGAGAGAGAGAGAGAGAGAGATAGACAATTACAAAGCTCACTATTTCAAAATAGTTTATGTCTACTTTGTAGAACTGAAGACTAAGAGGAGCCAGAGAGAGAACAATTAACTTTTCATTGAATCAAGGGCAGCAAAGGAGAAAGACTTGCTGTCTCAGACCTCTTTACAGGGGACTAGTAAGTCTTGGCACAAAACATATCAAAAAATGCACATGATAAACAGGTTGAGATGGTGTCCAATTGCAAACAACTTACACTGACACAGCCAGAACACCCTGAAAAGTACCATGTCCTATACTAGGGTTCTAGAGTGGCAGGATTACCTTCCCTAAATTAACAGAGATGTTATAAGCAATGGTTCCAATCTAGAATTTCAGAGAATTGAAAAGATGGTATGCTTAATAGGAATTATGCCATATATATTACATATATTCAATAGACAAAAAAACCTTAGGGCCTAACAATGGTCCCTGATCATAAAAAAAAAAAAAAAATTCGATCATTTTACAATACTTGGGAAATGTCTAGCAATTAAATAGTCTGCAATTACCTAAAAGGAACTAGATTAGTTAATGAAGGAAAAAAAGCTCTATGGTCCTCAGACACTATATCCCCTTATGAGCCACAGCTTTTACATTCTGGTCCTGTCAAAGACCCTTGAGTTCAGGTCCTGGGCATCGCCATATGTCCTCTTATATGCCCTCTTTTAACTACATTTCAACTTGTTAAAATGCAATAGTCATGCAATGAACAAGGAAACAACATAGTATTGACTAATTGAAGGAGTTCTTCTAGATCTAGGAAATGATTACGAGTACTGTGACAACACACATCTCTTGCAATGAGTGTAGCTCCATTCCTTCAGAATACTCCCAAGCATGTTGATGTCTGCTAAGAAAATAATGCAGTCCTTTTCTCCTGGGGCTACATGAATATCTTCCCAATATCTCTATTTAGGTTTGGCTATTTCTCCCAAAGAGCTATTGAATAGGCATTCAAAGCACATGCAAACACTGATATTTGAAAGTCACTAGTCTTATTGTGGGCAATTCTGAGGCATTTTGTAAATTCACTATATGTTAGATCACTAGGTCTTATTAAGTGAATTTATATGTCAAATTTTTAAGCCATAATTCATAGATATTATGCAATCTAGCTGATCACCACGTCTATATCTCCAACTTCTATTGATTTTTGTGTGTGTGTGATGCTTCTTAACTAAGTTCCTCACCACCCCCAATCCTACTAGAATTTATTACACCATAATTTACTTGAAATAAGGTCACACCGGTCCAATTCAATTTATGCAACTTCAGCAAACTTCAGCAAATACATGTAATACACCAACAGAAGCCAATAATTGATGTGAATTAGAAAGCTATCCTACATGGTTCTCATTTCAGAAAACAAAATTATCATCACAAATCCTGAGTACTCTATTTCCCCTCCATTTTAACTTTGCCCTTGGCTCTCCCATATATTCTCATTTTGATCCCTAATTTTTTGTCACTTTGCTTTTCACAGAGCACATTTATTTGTCTTACCATTTTTGACTTAAAAAACTACCTATGCCAACCAACTATTACAAGTAAATGTATCCCCTTTACTAGTAATAATTTATAAAAAAGCTTAAGTCCTGATTCCTCAAACTTTCAAACCTTAATGGGGGATCCAGCATTTCGGGCAGGCTTTGTATATCTCATGCCTCTGTATTTTCAGTATTGCAAGATGTGCTTTCTCCGGTCTCCTTCACCATCACGTTAGTAATCATAGAAGTCTGTGCTTCACATGTGTAGCCCTAGAGCTCATCCTACATCCAGGATTGGGTCTAGGATCACTAAGTAAGTCTGAAGAAATTTTAGGAACAGGAACTACAGGAGTTTAAGTACATACAAGATTAATCAATCTCTTGAGAAGAAAATTGTGAGACAACAGATCCAGAACAGTGGACCACATTTAAGAATGATTCTGACTACCCTACTGTTTCAATGATGATCTTCCAAAAGAAAAAAAAATATCTGAACAGTGGGGTTAAGCATGAAAAGGTTTTCTTAGGGGCAATACCAATGTAAAAGGAAGGTGGTACTTGTGCCTTAGGCTTTGGTCTCTAATTCAGAAAGCATTGGAGGAAGGGGGCTAACTTTAGAACTAGGAAATATATATACGCTTATTTATCAATCCAATTAGTTAAAATTTCAATGAGGCATGGGGTCCTTAAAAACTATAATGCCGGCCCTCCCTGGTGGCACAGCGGGTTAAAGCACTGCACTGAGAAGCTAAAGCCACTTCCGCATGAGTTTGATTCCCGCCTGCCCCGGAGGAGACCACATGGCGTGGCAGAACTCTCCTGACCTGCCCGCTGCTCCCCTCAGCAGTGTACTTCCTCGATCTGCCTGTTCTGCTCCCCACTCTGTCTCTGGTGAAGTCTCTCACTGCCCCTGAGTCTCTGGCCTGTACCCCAGTTCTGTATGTACAAATAAATAATAAATAAAAAAAAAAAAAAAAAAAAAAACTATAATGCCATCTCCTGCCCTAAGATTAATTTCCTCAACAAACATTTTGTGAGCATCTACTTGATTTCAGACAAGGCTGCTGCAGTCCCCACGCAACGCAAAAACAAGACGCTTGACACGGAGACAGCAGCGCCCTCTCCTGGTCAATCTTTTGCAGGCTCAGTGATGAGACTGGTAGGTGGAAATGGCCTCAGCAGCTGTGTCCTTTGCAGTGTGAATATGCACTTTCAACACCATCATTTCACATGCCAGCTCTCTGGACAGTGGGCTCAGACAACGTTGGCTGTGACAGTTGTGCCTCAGAATCATTGTCAGGACGGAGTAGCAGTCATTAAAGCAAGAAAACCAAAAAATAACGAAAAACATTGAGGTTAAAAAGTAGCCGTGCTACTTTACTTTTTTGAGGCTACCAGAATCTGGGGGGAGAAAAGTCGATCTTGTACTGAAAAGGTGTATCACTGAGGAAAATAGATGGTTTTGTTTTAGTTATAGGTGATTTAATTTTTATAAACTTATCTGACATAAGCAACAGATAATATGGAAAATACCCATAAATGGAATTGGTAAAAGAATAAAGTAAGTTGGTTTTGTGTAAGGCATGACTCCAAAGCACTGAAGGGTTTGTGCTTTCCACTAACCCAAAGGGGTTATTCTACTATAAAATGAATCCAGGTGAAAACATTTGAGTAAGGGATTTCCTGCCAATCACACATCTCCTTAAGGATAATACTTATTACTTTTAACAAGTGTATAGTTGTTTGTAACTTGAGGATTTATTTTGTGTGTTGAGGGATGTATAAATTATATTACAAGAACACATGGTGTCATATTCATGTGTAATCTAAAATGCACCAAACTCAAAGAAACATAGATTGGTGGGTTGCCAATGGTGGGGGTGGCGGGAGTTTGTTTAGATAGTGAAATGGGCAAGCTTCCAGTTATAAGTTCTGGGGATATATTGTACAGCATATGACTATTATTAGTAATACTTACTGCATATTTGCAAATTGCTAAGAGAATAGATGCTGAAAGTTCTCATCACAAGCTAACTATTGTAACTATGCCAGGTGATGAGTTTTAACTTGGAGTAGTCATTTCACAAAATATGCATAGATCAAAGCACTATGCTATAATTTAAGCTTATACTATACGTAAGTATAAATCATATTACAATAAAATGCACAAAAATACAAACTTAGGAGCCTAAAATTCAAAACCAGATTCATAAATGTTCACATTAGCTGCTGCTTTTACCCACACCAGATGACCTAACCAGGAACCTCCGAAATTCCTATTGAAAAGTCAAGACAATCTACTAAAGAGTGACAAGAAAACATCACAAATTGTTTATATTTACAGTTAAACATTTATAAGAAACAATTACAGAATAAGTCTATCATTTTAATCAGTACCACCAGGGCTCGTATCAATTGTCACAGCGTCAGCAGGGCACCACGGAAGAGGAGAAGAGGAGGGAGTTTCCCCACCACAGAGTAGGTGAGAGGGGCACCCTTAGCCCTTTACTTGTTTGTACTTCTTTGTGACATATTTCATTAACTGTGAAGCTAATTAAATGCATTTTTTAAATATTGTTTACATTTGACCAAATACACACACACATATCCTCAAAATTTCTGCAAAAATACAGCTTAGATATACTAATTTGAAAGCACCACAGTGCATCAAACAAAAGCGAAGCTAACACCGTTGCCACTGTAATCACTTATGACAGGAAGGAGATGTTGAAAATCTGGATTTTTCAAAAATATTTTAAATATAGATATATATATATACATGAACTATTACCAGAAAACCATGTTCTATGTATATATGCATTATGCCTTGAAATAACAATGATGTATGAAGCTATCACCTCACTAAAAAAATTAATCATTCAGAACCTGAAGATAAATCTCTACAGAACTCAACTTATCATGTTACTCTTAAACCAATACATGACAGATTTTTGTAAGATGCCATGAAAACAATAAGAAGTGTCCTAGTTTCTTATTTCATGGTGCAAGTTAAAAAATGGCATGGGTATGGCTTTGGGGATACAACATAATCAAAGCAGTAAAAAGTGGCTGAAATAAGAAACCAAGTACCACAGAATGACTAAAATGCCACTTTACTCAGAATGCATAAGTACATTGGTGAGATTTTGCAGAAATAGGCACTAAAGTAACTTAATAAGCCTGGGAAGTCTGCTATATAGTTGGATGAAAGATGACATCTCAGCATATATTTGCCAGATTCTTTCTAAATCAATAACATCAAAAAATTCTGAGAAGCATTAAGTGAAAGAGTATTCACATAGACACATTTTCAACAGTAAATACATTCTTTAATGTTAAACAATGCTCTCTCATAGAACAAAAACAAACAAGGAGAAACTTCTAATGGACTTCAATTTGAATCTTTCACTGATAATAGTAACTAACTCAGATTCAGTTATTCATTTTCTCAAAGGTAAAATTCTTACCACAAGCAGCTTATGGCAATAAGGTGAGAGCTGAAAATGTGTAAAATGCTAAAGGGTGTTATGATTTGGCTAACTGTACAAAAGTTAAAAAATTTTTAAAGGGCAAATTATATAAGCTACTAAACAGTAAGATGTCTTCCTTCACAAAGACAGCAGACCTTAAAAAGCTTTATGATCAGGGCTCCCAAGCATACTTTTTAAATAGATACAAATTGAATTTATCCCATTCAGATAATGGTAATATTTTAATAATGAGTGATAAAGTATTTCCTGAAAATAACTAAAATTTTAAAAATTACATTTCAGTAAGAAAATTTGGAGAGCTAACGTTATTTTTTGTAAAATTTGTAAATATTTTTATGCCAACCATAATCTAAGTGTGTTAACAACTTTTAAATCTGTCATATCTACTCACTTTAGAAATTTAGAAACAGAATACTCAATATTCTAATTTGAAAATCTTTCACAAAGCACCAGTGGATTCTGAGCTCATTCATTAAAGCATGTAAAAAGGCAGCAGCTCCTGATGTCTTTGAAAATATGGAACTGACACAGAAAAAGATGGAACTGTTCCACGTATGTTAAAAGGAATTCAAATAGTTAGTGATGAAGTCTGAAATTTGGAGGTCCACAGTTGAAACGTTTTTCCTATCTGAGTGTACAATGCAAATTTAGTTTATATTTATATATTATTTATTTATACTAGCTATTAGTATCACTGATATGGTAATAACATGCCTACCTTGATTTTACTCTAATTATTTATATCTCAGAACTCTCATAGGAAGCAAATATTATAAAAATGAAATGATCAAGTATATGATAAAGTCTGATACAAATGAGACTAATAGATTTCTTTTGTCTAACTTAAAATTTCTTTTGATACAAATGAGACTAATAGATTCCTTTTGTCCTTTTGTCTACCTTAAAATTGCCATGTCTCCCAATACCATAAGACATACCAAGATTTTATAGCCATTTTTTCTCCTGCAAGTTTGGAAAATACATTTAATCCAGTATTAGACTACTGTTTATGTCCTTTAATAAAGAAGTTAGCACAGAATGAACGTAAGGCTGATGAAGTCAGGTAGCCTATGTTTTAGACAGCCTGAGTGAGAGGGAGCGCCCACCCCCTTCTCTGATGTCAATTTCTCCAGCTCTTTCCTTTCACTCCCTTCACTGAACTAACACAAAGAGATGCTGCTTCTCAGTTAAGATTTAAAAAGAAAACTGACTTTGTACTCAAATGTAAGTCTAAATGTTCTTGGATAAGGACAAGACCAAACAGATAACCAAACAAAGAATATAAATCCCTTATCAACAGTAACATAATGAAAGACTTGAGAATTGTCCAGAAACTTTTTACAAAACATCCAGCCTCATCATTGGTTGACTATATGCGGTTGACAAATTAACTACACTAAAATGCCCAGCATTTGTTAAACATGCAAAAACAAATGCTATTAGTATTATGAATGTAAAAGTAAGAAAGACCTGTGACCTCAGATTTACTTTATCTAAAAAAATAAAAAATAAAAGAAGTTGGAAGAGGAGTAATTCTTGTTACACACAGCTCTCAGAATTTTGGCAAAAATCAAATAAAATTGTGCATAAGAAAGCATCCTAAATACAATAAAGTTCATTTAAATCTGAAGTACTTATCAATTACATTAAATGAAACTTTAAATGAGACAGATTTTTTTTTCAGGATCCTAATAGAAATAGAGATTTACAATTACAGCAACTTAGCCCACAGAACTTTACACATTAATGGACTTACACATCCACTAATTACAGAGTCTCAAAATTATTGGCTGTGACATGTAAGGGAGTCTTATCAACAGAGTGTTGAAGGAGGAGTGGATTGTGAGCCGAGGACAGAGACACAACAGTAGCCAGTATTCTGGCCTTCACGCAGGGCTTCTCCAGCTAACACGCTCCCAGTAAGTTTTATAGCCAGTTATCTTCAGATTTATAACAGCCCACTAAGGCTCTTTTTAAAGGTGTATAATTTTAAAAATACATTTGCTTAATTTTCTTTCCATAATTACAATACATGAAGTTCTTCCTCTGGCTCCTGTAAGTTATGGTTCATGAAGCTTGTTGTAACTTAACCATTTAAGTAGAAAATGCTTTAAAATACATCATTTGCAATAAGAATTTTCTATAAATGCTGAAGTCAAGGTAAATTGAGTGAACGTGGCCTGTGTTTTATTCATTATATTTTAACACAATTAATAATAGAGACTTTATTCATTTTTAAATATAGAGAGGTTACCTTAGGTCATAACTATTATTATTTTTCTCATATTTAAATAGAATAAAGCAAATAAAATATGTGCGGTATCACTTTTTCCAGTAATCACCTATGAATAAAATGTAAAGTGTATTCATAAAAACAGTAAATTCTTAAACAATAAAAGGGCTAGGGTCCTGATACCATGCAGTTAAAAATTCACCAAGTTTCTGACTCTCTAAAATTTAACTACAATCTTCCTTTGGTTTGTGAGGGAGATTGGTTTTAGGACCACCCCCAGGCCAAAATCCTAGAATTCTCAAGATCAACAAGATTCAACCAGAATGGTTGAATCCACAAATAAAGAGCGTGAGAAGAGAAAATCATCCACATGTAAGGGAACCTATGAAGATCAGCTGTGTTGTTCAAGGTTCAGCTGTAATCAAATGTATTACCCACTTCAGCTTTAAAATTAAAATACGTGAAGTTCTAATGGTTTGGATTTTTATCAATAAACTAAAAATCAGGAAAAATAAAATATGTTTGACCATACTTGGAAAAATACAGTTAAAAGTTATTAGTTATATTTCAAGACTAATTGCTTTAATTTCTTCACATGATTTTACTTTTCTTTGTTCCTACAGGAAACTATTAATGGAAGAATGTTGAGGGCTACAACACAATTTTGACAGGAGAAAGCAAGAATTCAAGCACAAATGAACAATTTCACAGCACTGAAAATAAACCAGTTCGGCCTGTCTTAAGGAAATAAAAGGGGGTAATTTATGACAGCTGTCATAAGTCCTGATGTGTCATTAAGTACAAGTGCAGGAATGTAGAAGATCTAGAATCAGCACCTGGAAAGGAGCAAGACCGTTGTGACCATCCCTTTCCTTCTCTTGTCTCTACTTCATTTCTTCTTTATATACCAGCTTTTGCTTTCTAGGTTCACATAGTATAAGGAGGTGATTCCAAAACAACAGTAAGCTTTTCACATAACTTCTATCTAAGAAATAAAATCTGGAACTGAACTTGAATCCTAGTTTTCATTACAAATTAACAGAGAAGCATTGTGTGTCAGAGTCTGAATAGAAAACAGAGCTCATGTTACTATTACTTTTCAGCAGAATTTGAGTACCTTCACAGCAGTGGAGAAAATTTAAAGATATTAATTTGTAGAAGGTCTGAAGCACCCAAGATCAAGCAAAGTGAGGCAGTCTTTATCATCCATACCGATAAGGAAACAAGGAGAGGGAAGCCTAGCTTTTCTAAGAGAGCCATAGTTGAAGAGACACACCCACTATATATATATATATATATATATATATATATATATATATATATATATATATATATCATAGTGATGATAGAAGTGTCACAATTAGAGTTTTGTCTTTTTCTTATTGTCCTTGAATCTGTCCTATCATGTCTTTAGTCCTTCATAGTATATCCATTTTTTTCTGCTCATATTACTTCTTCCCTATTTTCTCTAATTCTCTTTCTGATGCTTTAATTTTATGTATACTGGGTCTTTGCAGTATATTATATATCATGTTTTCTACATTTTCATACTTAGATAAAAAGATCTATGAATCTTTATTCTGACATACTCTGTTTCACCAATTTTCAGTTGCATCAAATCTACAGTGAATCATTTATTCAATTATCTTACGTTACACTTTCAATTATGGAATTTTCACCTGGCTTCATGTCTTCCATTTTTATGCAAAATTATCCACTAAAAATCTTCTTTTAATCTTATTTTCTTGAGGACATTAATCAAAATTATTTTCAATGTTTTGTCTAAATACTTCAACATCTGCAATTGATTATATCTGGAATGACCTATTGTGTTTCTTAATGAGGTTGGAATGGACAATATACACCTATAATGCTTAGGGCTATTACATATTATTATAAAGATTTCAATTTTTACTCTAAAATTTAGGAAGTCCCTCAAGGATTTTTAAGCTTTATATGTTCAAAATAGCAGATGCAGTGTGAAATGAAAACACAAGGTCACGTACAAAGCTTTACAATAACCCAGCTAAAATGATGCTTAACTTGGAGTATTGGCAAAATGATGAGATATAGTCATATTCTAAATTTCTTTTTAAGATAGAGCCAACAGATTTTGCTGACAATTGGAACTTGGGGATAATGGATGGCTTCACTACTGCAAATGGAATGACTAAATTGTTATCCACTGAGATTTGAAAGATAAAACAGAATAAAACTAGGTGTGTTGTGGCTGGGCTCATTTATCAACATATATTTTAGTGACAATTAGACATTTACAGAAAGCTTTGGGCATATTATAAAACAAATCTGTATTCTGGGGGAAAAAATGAGATATAAATTTGAGAATCATCAGCTGATCAATGGTATTTAAAACCTTTGCACTGCACAGCTGCTGAGCCTTGAGATATTCCGCTATCAGAGTTCTCAGAAACAAGAAAAAGTTAACTGAAAATTAAGAAAACAGGTAGGAAAACAAGATTGTGGTCTCCACAAAGCCAGTGAAAATTTTCCCATGGGAATGAAGTGATAAAAGCTGATATTAGCTAAGACTAGGGACTAGAAATTGACCTTCAGGTTTCACAACATGGTGCTAACTTGACATGTCCATAGAATGGTAAAATAATCTCTGATTAAAGTGAACCCAACCAAGCAAGAATAGGGAGATGTCCTCAGGTACTGAGACAGAAAGTACAGGCAACTTTTGAGGAATTTTTATAACAGCCACTCAGAGAAATGAACAGGAACTAAGGCGTAATATCAGGTTGAACAAGTTTTCTTTTTAAAGATTTATTTACTTATGCATACAGAACTGGAGTACAGGTCAGAGGTATGTGTGTGGGGTGGGGGGGAGCATTCACCAGGGACAGAGTGGGAAGCAGGACACGCAGATTGACAAAGCACACAGCTGAGGGGAGAAGCTGGTGGGTCAGGAGAGGTCTGCTGCGCCATGTGTGTGAGCTCCCTGGCGGATCAAACTAGTTCTGCAGTGGCTACTATTGCTTCATAGTGCTGTGTTTTAACCGGTTGCACCAGCAGGGATGGCCCTGAACAGGTTTTCTTTTTAAAGGAGAACCATTCAAATAACTAGCTAGTAAAAGGAGGAAACTGATAATGCAATACAGACTGAACAATGACTGGACTCATGTCCATAAAGGGAGTTGATCCAGTGTGAAAACAGGGGGTTACCTTTAAAAGCATTTCACCAGTTAAAAAAAAAAAAAAAAGAGCAGCATATATATAGGTACAAAAGCAAAAAAGCAATCACTACTGCTTTAGCTCTATGGAATAGAATATCTGAAGGGATTTAGCTAGGTTTGAGAATTTCTAGAAGCATGAAATATAGGAAGAAAGAGGCCATAAAGGCATATTCAAGGAAGTGATTATAATGGAGCATGTACTCTGTATGAGTGGAGGTGAAGAGCTATGTGGAAATATTAGAAAATTAGTAAAACCAGTAAGTTGCAAATTATGGTAGGGATAAAAAATTGGGGGGCCAAGTCACTAGAGAGAATCAACTGGAAATAAAGAAATGACATTGAAAGAATAGTATGACTATAATGAAGATTATGGAATGCTGCAATTACTGTCATTTCAGCATCTAGGTAATGACCATAAAATTGAGTACCTGAGGTAGTGCAAAGGACATAAAGTTAAGGAACTGACTTGACAGATACGTAGGTAAAAAAATTTCTAAAAGTACATAGATTGGAAAGATCTATATCACCATATATATGTGTGTGTGTATATATATATATATATTATAAACAATATGGAAGAATATGAATTTCATATTTATATATTATACACACCAAGAATGAGTATGTACACATACATGTATGTATGTGAGATGAAATACTAGCAAATACTAGCTATTCTTCTTCCTCATTGATAATGTTAAGCTTATTAACTTCAGGACTTGTATCCTGAAACAACCCAGGGACATATTCATTTAGCAACTTAAACATTGTCAGATTTGGATTTAAACACAACTATTGTACCAATTTCCAATATATTAAAAACATGAAGAAACACTGTCTTGCTTTTTGAAACATGGAAGTTCTCATTTACTTCCTAATGACTTACAGGTGTGTCACATATTATGCGTCTCTTGATTTTACCAGAAGCAAGACTTTGCAAAACAGGAGAGTAACATTTTGAGACTATAAGACAAGTGTCATGACATTAATCTTAGATTCTGTGTAGGAAACACACTGTTAGACATTCTTGCTGCTGGATAGGGGCATCTAAATTGCTGAAACAGCCACCTAAGTTCTTTTCAGTGAGCACAAAACCAATATGAAATGGTGATACTGACTTTTCTTCTCATTACATAAATAACCAATGTAATTACATGGAAAGTATATTTTTCAAAAATCATATAAGAATTTTTTCACCTATTTCCATACTATCCAATAAAAATAGACTATTATAAAACCACTGATCAATTCAATATTATTCCTCCAGTCCTGAAGCTATGATGAAAAACTGAGTGCTCTAGGAAAGAAGTCACAAAGAAGCAAGTAACATTTTAATTGTCTTTCTTTGCTGTCTTTTCTGCAGTCACTTTATATCTGCCATTCCACATGTATTATCAGCATAGAGAAAACTGAGAAAAATAAAGTTACCTACATTTTACAAAGGAAGAAACTAAGGATTTAGTTGAACAAGTAGGAATAAAAATTGAACAAGTAGGCCTCATGCTATGTGTCAGGTTTAAAATTGTATGATAACCCAATTCTCTTTATTTTTACCTCTCCATATGACACTGTCCCAATTCTTACCTATACTTATGAATGACCTATCTAGAAATATCACAGGCCACTTTCACTCAACAAATTCTGGTATGAAAACGATAACAAAATTCTCAAAGTTCAGGGACTCTTTTGTAGTGGATCCATGAGATCAAATGTATTCGCATTGCCAATAGAATGTTATTAATCCATTTCATTTGCCTTTACTCATGAGTTTACAGTGATTTTAAAAGGTCCTTCATTATGTGTGATATGGCAAGACTGAACACAGAAGCAGGTAAGGAAATCCAACTTTCTTCTATTAAATAGGTCTTAAAGATCTGTAAAAATGTAAATTTAAAAATGCCAGTCTTTTTCCTAACTTACTTAATTTCTAAATAAGTTAAATGCCAACAGATATAAGCTAATAATGCAATGAATGATTCCAAATACAATTATTTTTAAACATTAAATGTAATCTGAGAACAAAAGTTTTGAGAGCTGTTAGCTAATGTCTGAGCCACACTTGAACTCCCATGCCTCAACTTACTTTTACTTTCATTTTACATTTTTCATTCAATAAATTTTCCTTGAACCCTGTTATGTGCAAAACAAAACCAGGTGGTTGTCACACCAGTGATGAGCAAAGTAACTCCTAGTGGGGTAGAAAGCAGTAAATAGTCAATATATTGTATATATGTATTATGAAAATTGATCATGTTTTTATTTTTACTCAACTTTTATTGAAGTAACACTGCACTATAACATCAAATTTTCAGGTGTGCATTATTAAAAATCAACACTTATAAGTGGTGCAGTGCAAGATAAAGTTTTTCAGAGCAAAAAAGAATGGATTGCTATGGGACAGAATAGTGTAAAGAAGGATTTATATATTAGGAAGATTGTACAGAATAATAAGAAGGAATTGCCATGAAATGAATGAGAGAGCTTAACCTACAGAGAAAGCAACAAGTTTTTTGATGTTAAGGAAGTAAAGTGCTTGCAGTGTTTAAGGAGCTAAGGTAGAAAGAGTCTCATGAGTAAAGGAAAGACAGTAAAAACAAAAAACACCAAAAACTGAGGCAGAGGTATACATACAGTCTATCATACATCATGATAAGAACATCACATTTTTTTGCATGCCGTAAGTAGTTCTTTAAAAATTTCTAAATTTTTAAAGGTGCATGGGTGAATTGGTGGTAGAAATTCAATGGGGACCACATCTGATGTTTACACATGCAAATAAAAAAATTATTAAAAATAAACTTTTCCGGGGCCCTCCCTGGTGGCGCAGCGGGTTAAAGCGCAGCACTAGAATTGAAAGCCACTTCTGCATGAGTTTGATCCCTGCCTGCCCCAGAGGTGACCACATGGCGTGGCAGACCTCTCCTGACCCGCCCGCTGCTCCCCTCAGCAGTGTACTTCGTCGATCTGCCT
>NW_004567124.1:15303266-15345461 GCF_000260355.1 Condylura cristata | reverse complement strand
TGTTCTGCTCCCCACTCTGTCTCTGGTGAAGCCTCTCGCCACCCCTGAGCCTCTGGCCTGTACCCCAGCTCTGTATGCACAAATAAATAAATCTTTAAAAAAAAAAAATGAATCCAGAGGGAAATCTAAACCACCAAATTCTTATAGAAAAATAAGCAAACTAAAGAGGGGTAACTAAAGAACTGCATTCCTTTGAGCAATATAGTAAGGTAAGCTAAGGACACACTTGGAGTTTGACAGATGGACCAAAGTGCACTTGAAGGAGAACTCCAAGAGCACTGCCCCAGATTATCCTGTCAAGATGATGTCTCTCCACTCGCGCAATACATGGTGATATAATATAGAAAAACCAGCAAATTAAATAAACAGTACTTTTAGGCAAAGAAATATATGGTGCAATGAACTCCACCTGGAAGGACTTTAGAATTGGGGAACAGGTAAATTTGTGCAAAAGAATAAAAGGAAGGCTGAGCATGGCACATCACCTTCAGAAAGAAACCCTCAGGTTAAGAAATGGACTCATTTTTATGCCCACTAAATTGGCCTTACAACAAGTTTAATACTTACTACTTAGACAACAGTCATTTATCACTTAATGTCTTGTTCAATGACAGAGAACACATACCATGATAGTGCCAACAGCCACACGATACAGCCTAAACATGCAGCACACTTTCCCACTGAAGTTTGTGTTACAATGTTATGATGAAAAAAAAATTCCTAAGGATGCATGCCTCAGCCTGTATATCCACAGTTACGTTGCACATTATATATATATATATATAAAATCTCAGTCCTTACTCTCAGGAAAATTGAGCATACTCACTAAGTAAAATGGGGATAAAGACATGAGTCAACAATCTGACTTGTACCTTTTAAATGTTAACTCCAACATCCTTGTGAAAACAAATTAAGGAGAAAAGAACAGAGCTGGAGATAGTCATCAGAAGGCTATTATAGTTGTCAAAGAGAAAGATAAAGATAGCCTGGATAAAATGGTGATAGGGAAAAGATATAGTGGATGACTGGTTAGACAAGTAGATAAAAATTGATGGGATATTTGATGTAATGAACTGTGAATCATGACAAAAGGTAGACATAAAATATCATTCCCACATTTCTCCTTTATGTAGCTGAATAAATGATGATTCCATTTAGTGAGATGAGAAAAACTGGGTGAAACATGTTGAGTAGTAGAGAGAATCAAGATTTCCATCGGAACATGTTAGGCTTAAGTTTCCTATAAGCTATTTCTGCAGAAAATATTGAGGTGACAACTGAATTTAAAAGTATGGCACTCAAAAAAAGGTTTGGAATAAACTAACTAGTTAGCAACAATACATACATGAATTGTAAGACCTAAAATTTGAGGTGTTCCCTCAATATTTGAGCATCAGAGGGCCCCAAAGGTCACCCTGAGTTTTCTTGCTCTCTCTATGATCTCAACCCAGTTGAAACTCTTTCCACTTAAGTAATTTCCCACTACCAGCAAAAGCCGTGACTAACAGCTTTTTGAGTTACCACATAGATTTTTTTTTCCTTTCTACTAATGATCTCATTTCAACCTTCCAGTTATTATTTTCACTACTAAACCTAACAGTACATTTGAAAATATAATTCTGAACAAAAAAAAATGAAGAAAAATGTCTCCCTTTTATATTTACTATGCCTATTAGTAATGGACAATGTTAAGATGATGCATGTGTTTACAATTTTTAAGTATGACCTTGACTACATGAATGTAGGTGCAACTTAACTAGTTATCTGGACACCATTCTCACTTCCAATTTCTGTGTTATGAAGTTACCTGGTCTTTTCATGACAGCAGGAGATTTAAAAACCAAAATACAATAAAGGCAATGAATTGTGTGGTTTAACATTTAAAATATTAGTTCAAGTTTCTCTCTGAAATACTCACCCCATTCAATACAATCAGTACCATCAAGTGAGTAGTCAGCTCTGTGATGGTTATGTTGAAGAAAGGCAAGAAACAAATCCATTTTAAATAATCCATGATTCCTATGGAATAGTGCAACTTCCTAAATCTAATCTCTTTATCCATTACCTGCCACCAAATAAAACAGAGAGCAAATCAAACAACCTATAAACAATGCCCAAAGCTTAAATTGGGAGGCAAAGAATATGACAAGAATAAATCCTGTGTCCATGGAAGACAAGTGTCTGAAACTAGCAAAGGCAGTTTTGAATCCTACTCAGGATTAGAGTGGTCAAGACTGCAGAGGAGAGAGCTCGGGGAAGTGATGGATAAGAGAAGTGAGGGAAGCCAAGGTGGTGGATCACATGTAAAACTAATGCTGGAGGGAGTAACACAGTGAATGCAGACGATCTTTAAGAATAAGAGTAAGAGATTTGGGTCAGAGCATAAAAAACTTCTGAGACACCAAAAGGAAGGAGATTAAAACTGTGATTGGCTGTTGATGACCAACTTGACAAGGGGTATTCCAGTCTTATTATTTTTTTTTTAACTTGTTGTACATCTTTACTTTCAAGAATATTTAGTAAGGTAATGTTGTGTCTTCGGAAATTGTTACAAATATAGACAGTGATTTTCTCACAGAACTTTTCACTTATTATATGAACGAAAGCTTTAATGTTATATGTTGATGAGTTTTGAGAATTTTGAGTGGAACAAAACATAGGAATTATGGGTCTTATTTAAACAAAAGAGATCCACCAAAACAAATGTTTATCTTTTCCCCGCCAAAACAAAACAAAACAAACAAAAAAAAAACAAAAAAAAAAACAAAAAAAAACACTTCTAAACAGGACACTCTTAAGAAATATTTCTGGAAAATTTTGGATTACCAGATTGAATCATCATTATTCATGCAGAAAAATTATTTTGGTCATTGCCATTAAAAACGTTACTTAAAAAATGTAAAATTTAAAATATTTTAGCTGATGGAAACCCACTCAAATAAATTAATCAAATATAAATCTCAGTATAAACTCCAAAGATAAACAGAAGTAACACATATAACAATGGAAAAGAACCCCACACATAACAAGTATCAAAAAACCAAAAGACAAACTTAAAGATAAAAAACCAAAATGGCAATATTTATGCTTCAGTGATAACCTTCAATCTATATGATTTGTATTTACCAATTATGAGGTACTGAGTGGCTGAATGGATCACCAAACAGTCCAAATTTTGTTTTTACTGAAAACTCATTTTACACTAAAGACAATACTGTTTTAAAGTAAAAGGATGGAAGATAAATCCTTTAAGAATATAGTGATCAAGAAATGTTAACAGATAAAATACATTTCTTGCTAAAAGAGAAAATTAGAAACACAGATTGACATTATATGATTGACAGCCTAATGCAGGAAGTTATAACACTTTATCAGTGCATGTGTACAAAATGCTGCAACTTCAAGATATATAAAACAATTATTAATAGGAGTAAATCAGGATATTGACAACCCAGTAATAGTATATTAATAGCACATGGGTTTTAACATTCCACTACAACTCTGAACAAATCAACAAGACAGAGAATATGTAAGAAAACGATAACCGGAGAGAGATGGCATCAGAGAGTAGACAATAGACTCATCCATGTAATCCAAAATAGACTGCAACAGAGGAAAGACTAGAATTCATCCTAAGGAAACACAGAACTAAAGTAAACACTAGGAAATATATCCAGAAGAGAAGGGAGCCTAATTAGGGCAGAAATAAACGTGTGTGAAATCAAAAGACTACAGGGGAAAAAAATCAATGAAAGAAAACATGGGTTTCCTGAGTAGATAAAATTTATAATCAATTAGCTAAACTAAAAAAGAGAAAACTTTAACAATTAAAAATGAAGAGAAATAGCTACAGCTATCCTAGAAAGACAGAGTATCATAAACAATTACCATAAACAAGTATCTGCTAAGAAATCTTATTATATTTGAGAAATGGATAAACTTTTAGAATACAATTTATCAAGACTGAACTAGAAAGAAACAGAAAATCTGAATACAATCATCACAATTGTGGACATCAAAACAGTGATCAAAAAATTTTCCCACAACAAAAGCTCAGGACCAGATGACTTTACAAGTGAAGTTTTATGAAATTTTTAAAGATGAACTTTTATTTTACTCAAATCATTTACAAAATTCTAACAGAAAATATTTTCTAACACATTTTATGATACCAACATTATCCTAATATCAAAATTTTAAAAATGACATCATAAAAGACTACAGATTATTATCCCCAGTAGTTACTGATGCAAAAATTCTCCACAACTAATCAAGTTAATATTAATCACTCGCCATGGCCAAGAGGGATTTATTGCAGGATTCAAGGATGGCTTAATGTATGCTAATTAATCAACATGGCACACTGTGTCAATAAAAACTGGATGATTTGGCTGTGGGTACCCTATGGTGATAATACCTATGGGGAGAAACTTGCACCACAAGTAAAAGAACAAATTCTTCTTTTAAAAAATGATATAAATTGGTACAAAGAAAGTATTTGACACGGTATAATACCAACATATGTCAAAAACTCTTAACAAGATGGGAACAGAGGGAACCTACTTCAACATGATAAAGGCCATGTACAAACCTACAGCCAAGATTAAAACTAACCGCAGTCTGTTTTTATTGTGATAACTTTTTTTAGAGTCTACACATAAGTGCTAGCATATAGTTATCTTTCTCTGTTTGACTTTCTTAGCATATTATTATCTAGGACCATCCATTTTGCCACCCACAAATGGCAAGATTCCTTCTTTCTTGTGGTTCAATATTCCACATGTATTACAGTTAACCTAACATCTATCTTAAAAGACTATCAAAAATGAAGAAAACTAGATTAATTGAAAAAATCTCAAGCATTAGCAAGTGGAATCCAACACCAATTTTTTTTTTTAAAGATTTATTTATTTGTGCATACAGAACTGGGGTACAGGCCAGAGGCTCAGGGGCGGTGAGAGGCTTCACCAGAGACAGAGTGGGGAGCAGAACAGGCAGATCTATGAAGTACACTGCTGAGGGGAGCAGTGGGCCGGCCAGGGGAGGTCTGGCTCGCCATGTGGTCTCCTCCGGGGCAGGCGGGAATCGAACTCATGCGGAAGTGGCTTCAGATTCTCAGTGCTGTGCTTTAACCCGCTGCGCCACCAGGGAGGGCCCCAACACCAATTTTTAAAGAATCAGTGTTATAGTAATGTCGGGATTTTTTGTTATTAGACGATGTATTACTATAGTTCACCATATTAAATATTCTAAGGAACACATGCATGCATTTTACTTATTGTTGCCAAAAGAAAAAAGGAAAAACAGCAGGAATTATTAACCTCAAAGTAATAAAAAGGATAGTTACAGAGCAGATGAGAAATTGATTAAAAGGTATCACTTATAAAGATTTTGAACAATGTAAATAATTTTCACATCCCAAAAGTAAAAACAGTAAAGATACTGGGTAAATAGAAGTGTAAATAACTACAACATTAGCATAAAGTTGACAACCACACACACAAAATAAATAGTATACCTCTTAAAGACAGTACTCTGATTGTATAACTCAACTATTTTTATAAAAATTATAAGAATCCTGAAATATACTTAGTAATTTTGTTGTTACTAGAAGCAGTATTTCTAAAGCAATTTTTTATGTATTGTAGGACTTGAACAAATATGTTGATGTTGAGAACCAAGAATTTCAATGTAGAAAAAATATTTGAAATGAAGAAAGATTAGAAATGATATATACACCAATTCCTGATTCTGGTCAATGAAAGTACAAAGAAACTAAGGCATTTTAGGAAAAAAAGAGCACATTTAGCTCCTGGAACTGGTTTTCTAAATACAACTCTTTATTGAACAGAGGTTAAGCTCCATGGAGAAAATCTTCCCCCATGTATAAACATGTAAAGGACAAAGTATTATCCAACCAAAGGAAAGAGCTGGCCAAAGACTATGAGGACCTGTTAAAAATATCACAGAAGTTATTGCCTTTCCTCAAGAAATTGGAACAATCTGATGATCTAAAGTAATAATAATCATAATCTATTGAATCAGGCCAAATTAACAAAGAATGTACAAGTTAAGAGTGAAGCAAACACACAGGTAGGTTAACAAGGCAGGCAAAGCTCCTTTTTATAATCTAGAACAGATGTCCACAAAGTACTGCCCATAGCCTTAAAATTCTGCTGCTGTCTGTTTTGGTGCAGTCAATGCACAAAAATAAAAATAATGATAATAATAGTATGCAACATAGACCCCATGTTGCACTAAAGACTGAATTATTTACTACTGGGTTTTCAATAAAAAAGAAATTTTTGAAAAGTACATATTTTGTCAGAAGATCTAGATCTAGACAAAAGACTGAATTTAAAAAGTCATCATTCTGGCCCTCCCTGGTGGCGCAGCAGGTTAAAGCACAGCACTGAGAATCGAGGGCCGCTTCCGCATGAGTTCGATTCCCGCCTGCCCCGGAGGAGACCACATGGCGAGCCAGACCTCTCCTGACCCGCCCGCTGCTCCCCTCAGCAGTGTACTTCGTTGATCTGCCTGTTCTGTTCCCCGCTCTGTCTCTGGTGAAGCCTCTCACCGCCCCTGAGCCTCTGGCCTGTACCCCAGTTCTGTATGCACAAATAAATAAATCTTTAAAAAAAAAAAATAAAAAATAAAATAAAAAGTCATCATTCTGTAGCTACCAATGTAATGAAAGATGTAGGCAAGAAATAATCTTAAATTACAGGCTAAAACACTGAGAGGAAAAAAAAATTGTCTCCAATTATCATTCACTAAATTTAGGTAGAAAAGAACATGTAAAATGAAAAAAAAAATCACATCAGTATTAGCTTCCCTAATATTGGAATAAACTAAAAATGTCCTATATGAGGTAATAGGAAACATTTTTTCAATACTTTTTAACCATAATCTAATCCAGAGGCAACAATTAGACAAATCCCATTTAGGAATACTCAATATAATTGCTCAAAAGTCTTCAAAAACATCAACATTTAAAAAAAAAAAAAAACAAAGAAGGCCAAAATAAGCTCTAGTTGTAGATTAAAAGAATTAGAAACATGTCAAGAAAATTCTATGTGTGGTCCCTAATGCATATAAAGATATTTGGGAACAATTGGTAACATTTAAATTTAGACTATGTTACATAAGATCAGTTATTTGTGGCAAATATCTTCTCTCTGACTATGCCTAAAATTATATCGAGAATGTCCTTGTTCTTAAGAAAAAATCTGAAGCCTTGTGGGGTGAATTTGTTTCAAAGCGGTACAGTCAATTAAAACATTTGTGGAGTTGAGGGATGTATGAAAGGAAAGAAAAATACAGAAAGTGCCAAAAAAGTTTAACAATTGATGAGATATATAAATCCATATTATACTACTTTTTTAACTTTTTATGAGTTTAAATGTTTATTCAAATGTTGGGAACTTAAAAAGGAATTTATTAGGAGTGAACATGTTTTTCACATTTTTCTGCTAGATTTTAATCTCCTGCAGTTCTTTACTGCTGTCATACCACCTGATTGCCTTATGACTAAAATAAACCAAGCCAAAAAAGAAAAACAACCTATCTGTAGAGACACAAAAGCCAATTTTCCCACTGAATAGACAAAAATACCATCATTAAATTCATTGGCAAGTGATATTCTTATAAATTGTTTTTCTCCTAATACAACGCAAGTTTTTCTCCTAATACAACGCAATGCATTGTGTCAGCATTACTAAAACCATGAGAAAAATAGGCAGAACTTATGCCTAATTATATATGAAACATTTTGCATACTTTAAGAGTAACATGACATTAGTAAAGGAAAGCAGGAGGTATTTTTTTTCATGATTTACAAGATAAGAAATCACATAAATCACATAATCTCCTTCTATTATATGATTAAACATAGTAGGAAACATACATCCAAGCTATAGTTCTAATAAACAAATATACAAAGTATATAATGTTATGATCCTATAACATTATAACATCCTATAACATTATAAGTCACTATAATCATCCCAATCTGAAATGGAGCCAAAAAAAAAAAAAAAAGACATGCAGAAAGGAGGATTGGTCAAAGAGATGGAAGGCCAATGTCACTGCTTTAGCTCTACTCCTAAATAGTTTGGTACGTGTTAACGTGTTAGCAATATTTCCTTTCTAGCAACTTCAGTTTTACCTTTAAAATGAGGCAACTGAAGTAAACTATCAACTGTAAAATCAAGGCCTATTTATCTTCAAAGTCTGGGAGATGAGGAGACAATTTAATCAATTTATAGAAATAAAAACTCAATTCAAAATATATGTTATTAACTGCAGCCCAACTGTCCAGAGAGAAAAGCAGGTCAGGACACCTGTGAACCTCACTAGCCTAAGGGAGTCACTCCTGTCATGACTAGGGGTCTACATTACGTAGGGAGGTCACTTAGCTGAGGAGCTAGCCTGTGAAAGCTCTACGTGAGGGTTGGCCCTAGAAAAGAGTAGAAATTAGATTCTGCTTATAAGATGATCATTGTCCTCTGATTTGAACTGTCTATCACACTGCAGAATCTTTATACACTAGTGGGGTTTTAAATTATTACTTTTAGAAATAAGCAATAGAAACTTAAAAGACACACACAGGAAAGAAGAATAAATCCTGAATAAGTCAGAAATGTTCCCAAAATGTAAACTTGAATATTAAGGAATATTTGCCTAAAATTTTGAAGATATCGATGATTCCAAGAGAGGAACGGATTAATTAAAACACAGACCATAAGGGAATAGAATGTTTGACAAGGATTATCTTATTTGAATGATTTAGTAAAATTGTCAGTTCTGAATACCACTATAAAAGGTGATTTTTGCCTTTTTTTTTCCTTTTAAGTATACAAACAAGTTTTCCTTCCTGAAAAGGAACAGTCTCCTGAACAGTGCAGATATTTTCTGTGATATCCTTTGGTTCAACCATGTTAATTTAAACATGGTTACCGCTACACAGGATTAAAGACACAGGATGTGCTAATCCTAGGATGGACTTAATCCAGGCAGGAATCATGTAGCCCTGTGAGTTTTTTTGGAGAGAGATAACTTTTGAATATAAACTATCTTTTTTACACTTTTTTCATGAAATTTGAATGTGGAGCAAAAAAAGCTCAGTTAATTAAGGATCTTGATTAGTTTGGGTTCATTTATTCCAACTCATTGTAGTTTGCTTTAAGCCAAAGTACATCAAATTAAAATACACACCCCCTCTAATACGGGGTCTCACTTTCAACAGAGTAATTAGAGCAACATTTCTTTGTCCTTCCATTTTTAAGGAAGTTCCTAAAGCCTAGAACTGGCAAGTTATTTTTTAAAGTAAAGAATTCAGTGGCAGAACTTCTACTCAATTGAACTTCTTTGTCTTGACAGACACAATGCTTTCAATTATAATTCTACTCTGGAGCAAACTTAGATTGAAAAGACGAGAACAAATAAAGTGTATTGTTTGCAGTGGGAAACCGTATTCATCAACACATTTTCTAAATCACGATGGCAAGTTCCATTTAAGTAGTTTATACCACTGGGAATTCTTCCTAGCATTCCTCCAATGGATTATTGGTTCACAGGACAGAGTTCACAAACTCTAAATGGCACTGACACCAGCTTTAAGTAAAAAATCCTCCAAACGTATAAATATTTCAGGTTGAGGATAAATCTGTTTCTGACTAACGTATCTTATTCAGATTCTTTTCTTGAAAGTAAGATGTCTATATGCTAACAATGGGTTTGAAGAAAGAAGGAAATGGCTTTTGTGTGGTAACATACTCTGAGAAGGTGTGAACAGTCCAATGTTACCTCAATAAAACCCATATTTTAATAATATAAAACAAATCATTTTATACCATCAATGTTATTATTAGTGATGTTAAATAAATTAGTGATGTTAAATAATAAATGGTATTATTAGTGATGTTAATTTTACGAAAAATTAAAAATGGAACTGGGGCCCTTTCTGGAGGCACAGTGGGTTAAAGCACAGCACTAAGAAGCTAAAGCCACTTCAGCATGAGTTCATACACACCCCACAGGTGATCCACATGGCATGGCAGACCTCTCCCGACCAGCCGGCTGCTTCCCCCAGCAGTCAGCCTGTTCTGCTCCCCATTCTGTCTCTGGTGAATCCTCTCACCGCTCCTGCACCTTTGGCCTGTACCCCAGTTCTGTATGCATAAATAAATCTTTATAAAAATTGTTTTAAAAATAGAACTGTAAGAGCTAACTAGATGGCCCAGGGATGGTTCACAGTAGCACTAACCAATGGGATTTAGCAAAGACCTTCTTAAGGCAGAAAAGCATACAGAACTTTTCAAAACTGAATCTTGATGCATTTAAAAGCACAAGTTTAAATATTAACTTTAAAAAATCCTTAAAACAATGGTACTTCAATTTAAAAACCTCATTTAAAGTTAAGCACTTAAGCACTGCATTACAGCACAAATGGAAGCATCCATGAGCTAAGCACCAGAAAATGTCTTTCAACAAGAAACATCTATCTATTGTCAACACCAAATCAGCGCTTGATACACCACCAACACAGTGAAGACCAACTGGCTACTTGTGACCAGGTAGATACATAAGAATCCTTTTGTTTGTTTAAAACAAACAAAAACATAGCAGTTTACTCAGAGGAATCACAACATATTACAGACAGGTCTTAGTAACCACCGTTACCCAAGGACTTACAGTATTTGACTCATCAGCATGACACCCTACAACCACATCAGACCAAGGAGTTCCCTTTATACAAAAAGAAAAAAGGCAATGGGCACAGGGCCATGAAATCCACTGGACCCATCATTTACTTTGTTATCCAGAGCTGCTGACCGAAAAGAGCACTGCAAGAGCCTATTGATGGTGGTACTAAGACCTCACCTTAGATAACAATAGTCTGTCAGCATAAGAACCATCCTGAAAAATGCAACATGCACACTAAGTCAATGACTGCCTGATTTTCTTTGGTATAAAGGGAGCTTTATAGTCTGATGTATGTGTGAGGTATTACGCTGGTGAGTCAAATGCTGTAATTTCAAGAGTAGTGGTGCTTACTATGTGGGATATATGGTGATCTCTCTCAAAAATAACTTCAAGGTTTTCAGAGGGGTGCTATGTAGCCAGTTGGAATTTATAAGTTGTTATTGTATCAGGGTTCTTTATTTGGTGATAACAGTAGCTAGGTGACTCTGTTGAATGAGATTTTATCTATGACAATTATTTGGAGCTTTGCCCTGAAAATAAAATGTGTTTCAGAATGACAACACAGAAACAATATTGCCTCTTTCATCATAGCCACCAATGATCCACTTGGACAATGTGTGCTCCCCATTCCCAGAACTGTGGGCTTTTCTGATTTATAGGGAGATTTCAACCACCATCAGATACAGCAAAAGTCATGTTGAATGTAACATACAGCTAATAGTTCTAGACTCTGAGAATCTGTGTTCAGAGTCAGCAATAAAAAAGAAATGGGGGTGGGGAAATGTCACCATCCAGCAAAAACAACCTGTCAGAGGAAGTAGAGCTGCTGTTGTACACTGCAGTAGAGAGGGACGTGTCTGGCACTCAGGTGATTGGCATAACTTGGTCCTTACCAATTTTGATGAAAAATCCACATCATCAATAGTCCACCACCATATTCCACTGTGCTTTCTTCCATCTTGGTTCTTACTCCTCCCCCAAAAAACTCCCCATTTGGTGTTGAGTTCTGTCATCAGTTATCAAGAATTAATTTTTATGTTTGCCTTTTCTGACTGTTACTTTGTATTCCACATTTTAATGACACCATCTGGTATTTACCTTTCTCTTTCTGACTTATTCCACTTAGCCTTACCCCTCCAGCTCCAGTCATGTTGCTGCAAATGGCATGAGATTTTTCTTTGTTTTTTGATCACTGAGTGACAATACATTGTATATATGCACCGCATCTTCTTAATCCATTCATCTGTTTTGGGGCACTTAAGTTGTTTACATGATTTAGCTTTTGTAAATAAGGTTGCAGTAAACCTGGGAGTGCACATTTCCTTTGGAACTAGTATTCTTGAAATTTTGGAGTAGAAACCTAGGAGTGGAATTACTGGATCAAATGTCAAATCCATGTTTAATGTTTTCAACACCTCCACACAGTTTTTCATAAGGATTGGACCAGCTTGCATTGTCACCAGCAGTGTATCATTACCAGCACTTGTTGTTTATGGTCTTTTCAAGTTAAGATTTTTTTTTTAAACAATCCTTGATCTTACCAATGTAACAATATATTTAAGCATCTGAAGAACCAAGACAAATAAGATCAAAACAAATTTTATTATACAAGAGTATTTAGGTCTCTGTGGCAAAAATATTGCTGAAATAAGTGTGTAGTTGGCATGTAACCTTAAATTTGATCCAATCTATCATAGTCAAGTGACATGAATATTAGAATAAGATTGTAATACGATCCACCAGCCTTTAAGTCAAGGTTTCACATCTCTTCGTATAGCATGTTCAAACCCGAAATCCCAGTACTATGTTCTGCCTATCACAATTTATCTCTGAAACCTATTTACCATCCCAAACCTGCCAGATTGCTCCGTCTGTTAGTTATCCACTAACTTGAAGTACCTGCTACCTAGACCTGTGCTAAACACCAGTATCCAGTGTCTGCCATCATTAAACACCAGGCCAATTACAGTTGGCCAACTGTAATTCTTCTTAATTATAATAGGAAAATCACAACATACTCCAAGTTTAAATCTAACATCACTCTCTCAAAGGCAAAAAAGTTCATCAATATGACTCCTGAAATTTCAAAAGGACAGCAGTATATATACATACATAAATTAATGCCTCACAACTATTTTTCTTCCAGCATTTGAACCAATCACTCTGAAGTGTTTTAACTTTGACTTTCATTTAAAGGGACCCTTCTTCCCTTAAAATACTAAGAACTGTACTGAAGTAAAGAAGCTCTGCTGAGTTTGGCAAGATGCTGATGCTACATACAAAGACATTTTAAGAGTTGGGACTCACTAGAGAAAACACTCGTTATTCCTTGCTTTTCCCCTCTTCATTTTTAGCTTTTTTAAAAAATGTATCATATGTGGGCCCTCCCTGGTGGCACAGCAGGTTAAAGCACAGCACTAAGAAGAAGCAAAAGCCACTTCAGTGTGAGTTCAATCCCACCTTGGAGGTGACCCACATGGCGCAGCAGATCTCTCCTGACCTGCCCGTTACTCCCCTCAGCAGTGTACTTTGTCATCTGCCTGTTCTGCTCCCCACTCTGTCTCTAGTGAATCCTCTCACCATCCCTACACCTCTGGCCTGTACCCCAGTTCAGTATGCATAAATAAATAAATCTTTTAAAAAATGTATCATATGTATTTGAATTCTTGTAAATTAAATGCATGCATAAAATGTGACTCAGTGTGTTTGATGTGGATAGAGAAACTACAAGATCAACTAACCCTAGTAGATGTCAGGTGCTCACCCGTGCAACTTTGTGCCTGTTGCAGAAAGTCTGTGCCTAAATTTGTGTAACCTGCTTCAACTCACCCAAATGTGTTTCCATTGTATATTTCCACTCATACATTTCTAGCCATGTACATAATTCCACTCATTCCAATTTAACCTCAGCTCATGTCCAGTTTTTCAATTTGCTATTCTTTGTGGGTTTTTACTCCCAAACAGACTTCAGGCATTGTTTTAAATACTGGATTGTTATACAGAAGAAAAAAATAGCATAAGAATATTAACTTTTTACAATTAAAATCAACTCTAGTAGTGAATTCTCACCATCCATCTCTTGCTTCATTAATCTTATAAGTAAATCTATCCCTATGGACTTTAGAAAAATTAACACAGCTATTCTATGTCCATAATTTATAAAGTTAGGAAAGGAATTGGTAAAACATATTTTAATTACATGGGTTCATTCTGGCACGTTACTTTTGTCGCATTTTAAAATTCATTCACTGTGCAATTAACCTGGGTAAAACAGTTTTGATAAATTATAATTAAATATACTGTACCAACATTCTTTCCTTTCAGCAAAATTTTCCCTATCCTACTGGACATTTGTAGAAATAGCCCGTATGGTCAGGTATTTTCATGCTTTCAAAATTTGTCAAGCTTTTTAAGTGCTTTTAAATCATATTAGTTCAATATGTTGACAATGAGAGAACAAGTTAGGCAATGCTAATTGAAAGCATTTTTAGGTTTCATGAATTTTATATTAGCTTCAATGTTGCAATAGATGGAAAGGTAGAGAACAGCTTGTAAACTCAAAACATGTTAAATTCAGGAGTTAGATGCTTTGAGAATTGTGTAGTTCTAAAGACCAAAATCCATGTTACTCCCAATAACTTTAAAGATTTGAAAGAAAGACTTTACTATCAGTTCTTCCCTACAGGTTCTATTTTTAGTTTTGCCCTGGCATTTTTCATTTTTACAACAGTTCATACAATTGATATAAGCCTAATTTTAAAAGACACAAATAACCCTTTAGCACTCTGATTGATATCAACTTGATTCTATAGTAATTTGAACATTTGAGGAGGAACTATAATGATTAAGTGAGCTATACATCAAGAAGACTTAACACTTATCAGAGTATGCTTACCAAATGAAGAAAAATCCAAATGTTCTAGGAAATTACTCTTAATTCTGAAAATAAACATTGGAAAAAATATTTTTTGGCAAGGGATTTCAATACCCCACTCTCACCAAAGGACAGATCAACAAGCCAGAAAATAAACAGGTACAAACTAGACTTAAAGAATTAGGCCACATGAGCCTAGTGGTCATTTTTCTCAAGTGCATCTGTGTGATTCTGCCAGGTTGACCACATAGTGGGTCACAAGACAAGCCTCAACAAATTCATAAAGATTGAAATTATACTAAGTATCTTTTCTGGCCATAATATATCAAACTAGAAATACGCTACAAAAACAAATCAAGAGAAACCTCTAATATGTGGAGAATTAACACAAAACATAAATTTTAAAAAATCTTAATACAAATGGCAACAAGGACACAATCTTCTGGAACTTATGGGATAGCAAAAGCAAGAGGGATGAAAATAATTCAGGCTCATATAAATATGTAAGATTTCTAATAAATAAAGTTATTTCTCATCCTGAGAAAATAGGGGAAAAAAAGAAAAACAAAATGGGAAGCTAGCAGAATAAAGGACATAAGAATTAGGGCATCAAATGAATTTCTTTAAAAAGTTCAATAGATCAATTAAACCAAAAAAATTACTCTTTGGGAAAAAATAGACAAACTTTCAAGTAGGCTAACTGAGGAAATAAATTATAGGAACAAAAATATATAAGAGCACACACACACACACACATACATATATGTAGGAACAAAAAAAGATTAAGTTCCAATAGAAACTGCAGAAATTCAGAGGAAAATAAGAGATTACTGTAACAATTCTATGCTAACTTCATGTTGATATTTTTGTAGAACATTATAAGCATCCAAAAGTGAAGAGGAAAATAGAAACCTAAACAAAACAACAATAAGCATGGAAATTCAAACAGTGATTAAAACTGCCCCCCTAAAAAGCTAAAGTCTGGAAACAGACAACTTCACAAATGATTTTCTATCAAAACTTCAAAGATGAACAGTTATTGATACTGCTCAAATTCTTCCCCCCAAAACTGAGGGAAGTAATATTTTCAAATACATTCCACGAGGCCAACATTGCTCAAATACCAACATCAAACAAAGGAAACACACACACACATACACACACATGCATGCATGCGCGCGTGGCAGGCCAGTTTTCCTAATGAAAGCAGATACACAAAGCCACAGTGAAATCTTAGCAGACCAATCCAATAATACTTTAAAAGGAAAAGAGACCATGACAGAGTGTTATTCATACTAGAGACAAAAAAAATGATTCAACATCTGAAAAATCAATCAATATAACTAATATACCAACAAAAATAAAAGTAAAAATAAAATAATCTTATCAATAGAGGCTGAGGAAGAATTGAAAATATTCAGCATACACTTGTGATGAAAAATTGGGGACAAATGGAACATATCTTAACATAATAAAAGTCATTCTGTGAGAAAACAATATTCTTAATGATGAAAAACTAAAAGCTTTTCCACTAAGATCTGGCATGAGAGATTTCTAATTTTACTACTATTGATCATAATATTGGAGGTTCTAGCTAAAGCAATTATTCAAGAGAAAGATATAGAGGAATACAAATTGGGAAATAAAAAGTTATCATTTGCAGATGACAATATACAGAGAACTCTAAAAACTCCACTGATAAACTAATTGAAACAAATAAGTTCAGCAAGGTGGCAGGTTATAAAATCAATATACAAAATCAATTACCTTCTATCTATATGAAAACAACTACACAGAAGAGGAAGAAATTAAGAGATTCCACTTACAATGACACAAAAACAAATACCTAGAAGTAAATATAATGAAGGAGATGAAAGACCTATGCAAAGAACACTTTAAGATAATATTACAAGAAAGAACAGAAAAAAATGGAAAGATATTCCCTGTTGAAGATTGGAAGAATAACACTGTCAAAATGGCCAATCAACCCAAATAAAACCAAAGTAATGAAAACAGCACCAGACAAGAACAAAAACAGATATTCAGACCAGTGGAAGAGAATTGAGAACCCAGAAATAAACCCACACCTATATGAACAGTTAATGTATGACAAAGGAGCCAAGAACATACACTGGAAAAAGGAAAGACTCTTCAATAAATAGTGTTGGGAAAACAAGAGAGTCACAAGCCAAAGAATGAAACTAGACCACTATCTCACAACATCCACAAAAATCAACCCACAATGGATGAAAAGACTTGGATGTAAGACCTGAAAACATGAAATACATCGAGGAAAACAATTCATGGCATGAGCTTTAGTGATACCTTGTGGATACATGTCTAGCAGCAAGGAAGAGCATAAACGTGGAAAAACATCATACTAAAATTTTTCTGCACAACAAAGTAAGCTATGACTAAACTGAAGTGACAGTCTACTGAATGGGAGAAAATGTTTGCATGCTATACATCCGATAAGGGATTGCTATCAAAGACCTACAGAGAGCTCACACGATTCAACAAAAAGAAAAAATGGGCAGAAGAGCGAAATAGGATGTTCTCAAAAGAAGACACACATGGCCAACAGACACATAGAAAAATGTTCATCACTTTTGATAAAACCATGAATCAAAACCACAATGAAATATCACCTCACACTTGTGAGAATGGCCCATATCAAAAAGACCACAAGTAACAAGCATGGCAAGAAAGTGGAGAAAATGGAATTCTCTTATGATATTATGAGAAACGTAGGCTGGTTCAGTCTCTATGGAAATCAGTATGAAGTTTCCTATAAAGATTAGATATAGATATGACAAAGGACCCAGAAATGTCACCCCTACATAGCTATGAAAGAATACAAAAACAGTAATTCAAAAAGAAACTTGTACTCTCATGCTTAATGCCACACTATTTACAATAGTCATGCTATGGAAACAGCCTAAGTGCCCAACAACAGAAGAGTGAATCAAAAATATGTGGTATAGAAACAACACAAAAATGCTAATTTGGATGGGAAACCTGCACTATGTGTCCTGTACCACTATTTTCAATAGCCAGTATATGAAAACAACTTAAATGCCCCCAAACAGATGAGTGGATCAGTAAGATGTGGTATATATACACAAAAGAATACTACTTAGTAAGCAAGAAAGATAAACTCATGGGTTGAGCTTCAGCAACATGGGTTGAGCTGAAAGGAATTGTCATTAAAACAACAACAGCAAAAAGCCAGAAGGAGAAGAGCAAGTATACAGAATGGTATCCCTTATATATGGGATATAGAAAAATGAAATGAAGTCCAAGACAAACATCAACAGCAGTCCTTTGAAGCTCATCATAGAACTGAGGCAGGGAGGAAGATGGGCTACAACAAAGTGGGAAGAAAACTCATTGGACTACAAGGGAGGAATGTGGGTGGTTTGGTGGGAGATGTGCTCATAACTACAAATGAAGAGGAAGATCCCATACTTTCAAAATAGCAAAAAGGATATAAACTAATGGTATGATTTAATTTAAACAATTAAATAAAAAAGTCTTAATCTGAGAGATCTGCAGGGAACATACCCTAATGATCTATATAAAGTCAGAAGGAAAAAACCTACCATTTCAGTGGATAGAATTATCAAGTCAAAAAACAATCTGCTAATGAACCATTTATGTATTATATTTCTTTCTAAAAATAAACCACTAGACAATGCAAACCTGGAATCAAAGTGAAATTTGATTCATTTAATTTTTTTAGTAACTGTAGTTATTTTTAGAAATCAGAATTTCTATGTGCTCATAATGGACACAAAGTATGGTTCTTACTAAAAGTTTTTCTGCATATCTAGTCATTGAATTGTAGTATTAAGTAAATTCTCAGTAATTCACTGGACAAACTCTTATCTAGGTGCTGTGATTGTCAGTACAATCACTTAAATGCCCTCTAGTAAAACAGAATGAGCTGATGGCCAGTGGCCTCTTTGCCTACGCTTTTAACAAGCATCAGCACTCATGTGCATGTAAATCAGAAGAATAGTAATTATTCCTGCCCACTTCTATATTATGCACGCTAGTTAGTACTGTGTGGAAAGAAAGACAACAGAGGCAAGGTACTGGAGAAGTAAAGCACAACTAAGGCAGACAGCCAGAAGACTGAGACTATGAAATTGCTTTTTCTCAGATACTTGGAGCCTTTCTCCTAAAGATCACCCTGTTTCCCTCACAGAGGTAAAGGAATTCATTTGGGGAAAAAATGACATACAGGTTAGTTTAAGCAAATTTTGTATTAACTGGAGATTTTCTAAAATGGATATGAAATTAAAACAAGATACAATATCATGACAAAGACCTTATATATATATAACAGTATAAACACCAACATCATCATTAACTGAATTTTCATTAAGGTTATCAACTATAGGTAAATGCTTTCCAAGGAACCCTCACAAAATACTTGAGTCAAGTATTCTTATGAACCCTATTTTACAAGTCAGGGGGCTAGTCTAAGAAGAATTATGTAAGTAGTCCAGGACTGATAAGTTAATAAACACAAGATTCCTCTAACTCTAAAGCCCCCAGTCTTCCCCAAGGGCAAAGAAAATACTTGAGTATTTTTTTTAAAAAATTTAAAAGAATAGTGCTTAAAACCTATGTAAATATTAAACAACAAAAACAAAAATTTTTAGAGGAGGAGAGACAAAGAATATAGTAAGAAAAGAGGAGGAAAACCCAGCAATTCATGTTTACAGTATAACAAGGAGACCAACAGGGTCAGTGGAAGGTATCTTTTGAAGAATGATAGGAGACAAGGTGAATATAGAAGACTAGGGACAAATTAATTAAAGGTATTTGAATACCAACTTAAAAGCTGATGCAACTCAAAGTGACTGATCAATTGACTAGCCAGTCCAACACTTCCTTGGATAGTTCTGTGTATATTTTAGGAAAAGAAATCACACTGCTCTATCAAAATTTAGAACTGAAATGAGGTTAACTCTTTTTCAATTTAGAGGTGGATTCTTACTATCTTTACAGTATTAATTTCAATGTCAAGATAGTTCAATATAAAGTGTTCCTCTCAAAAAGTTCAATATAAAGTGTTCCTCTCAAAAAGTGTTCCACCAATTATAATTTCCTTCTTGAATCGATTCTATTTTAAACTAATACTTCGTTGTTTCAGCTCCTCAGATTATACAGGTTAGAGTTCTTCCCATAGGAGTGATATGAAATTATTTAATATAGCATATTATAGACACTGATTAATCAAAACTATATCCAAAACAGAAATTGCATCTCAATTACATCTCAGTCAGCACTCACACCAATCGGAATGGGTGAAGTGAGACTTAGAATATGGTTCTGAAAGACACCCTTGAAATACCAGATATTACCTCATCAGTTGCTGAACCATAGAAAAGATAGGAGGTGTGGGATAGTAACTAATAAGCAATCTTTATAAAAGTACTTTGACATTTTTCTTTGGATAGCCATAGCAAAGCACACTGGCTGAGTATCAGCTCTGCCTTCACTTTTCTTCTAATATATTCTGGGTTCCTTTCTAGACATAGAAGCAATAGAGTTATGATTAAAGTTATAGCTGACATTGCAGAAAAGAGTGACCTAAGAGTTTGTTAAGAAAAATACCAATAAGAAAGCCACCTTTCAGAAACCTAGGGAATGTCATATATTGGAAATTTCTAGTTCTCTGGAAAGGGGGGTGAGGGGGTAGACAGGACAGTAAAACAAGACTGAAAATGAGAATTTGTCTCGCAGTCTATACAAAAACAGTTTCCTAATCTTTTTTCTCAACTTCATGCAATCCCCAGAAAATAACTTATTTGTTCTCTAGAGAAAATGAGTCAGAATGTGAGGTCAGTGAGGCACAGTAAACATGGGGCGTGATTCCATATGGGAAACAGTCTCTTCCTCACCCTCATTGTGAAATATTCAAAGACAGGCAGGTGTCTGAGGGTTAGGCTCTGCAGAAAATGTTGTGGGAATGTAAATTGGTAGGACTGCTTAGTGAAATAGTCTGGCAGTTTCTTAAGCCAAATATGTAGTAATCACTTGACCTAGCCATTTTGTTCCTGTTACCAAACTCTGATGAAACAAAGACTTATACAATGTTTATATTAGCTTTATTTGGATTACCACAAACCTGGAAACAAACTGGACTTTCATCAAGAAGTGACTATATAAACCTTGGAATATCCAAACAATTGACTATTTTCCAGCAGTAGAAAGATATCAATTTTTGGTACATGCAACAACATGGATGACTTTCCAAATAATTATGCTTATTGGGTGCCTGTGGTTCGGGGGTGCTATGCAAAAGAAGAATATGTTCTGTATACATGAATATGCTGGATTAGTAAATCATCTTTAGTATATGCCTGCTATATTCTATTTTTACCCTACCTCAGATTTAGTTTTTATTTGTTCTTTAGAATTGTAATTTAATTCAGTTTAGCTCTAAATGCATGTTATATCCATCTATTAAAATACCAATACACATGAGGGAGTTAACTCTGGGAGATAATAGATATGCTCCCTATTTATTGTACTGGTTTCACAAATGTAAAAGTATATTAAAATATTAGATTTTATGTTTTAAATATGTGCATATATCATTTACATTAAGCACATACAACTTGTGTCAAGATTTATAATTCAAGTAGCACAATTAAGAAACACAAAATCAGTGATTCCCCATAGACATTGCATCTTTAATGTTTGCTTTAGCATTTTAATCATTACAAACTTAGGCAGTCCTCTTTAAGTCACTAGTGACTGACATAATCTTCTGGTCTTTGGGATTATTTTTAAAAGTTAATTTTTACAGAAGTAATTTATGTAGTTATATTAGTTATATACACTTTGGCTTTAATGTGAAAATTTTGAACAATGGCCAGCAAGTACCCCATAACAAATTGCAAATTTGTACTGCTTTTAAAAATAAGATTTATTGAAGAGTAAATATAAAATTTACAAGTGAAGAAATATAAATTTTCCTTAGCTTATTATGTAGTTAGCCTCAGAGCATGCTAAGATTATGTCAAAAGTTGCTGTACCCTCACTTGAAAAGTTTCTAGAAACAGAATGTGCTTTTGTGTGATTTAAAATAAACACAAGTTTGTTGTATCTGATATACTAGTCATTTCTGCTGGAATAAGCAATGCTAATTTATAATATGGAAAATCTAGGGAATACAGTTATTTGGCTACTTTATCAACATCATTTTGAACAATTTATCTTTGCTTGGATTTGCAAATTATCTTTACTCTGTGCCTGCTATGTCTATTTTTACATTACCAAAGATTTATTTTTACTTGCTCTCTAGAATTGTAATTTAACTCACTTTAGTTATGACTTCATATTGTAACCACTTATTTAAACACCAAAGTACAGGCCTAGCTCACTGAGATTCTGAGTTCATTGTTTTAGGCAGGGCCAATGGTGTAAATATTTTACAAACAGCCATGTGTTGTGCAGTTGGTTCTAAAAACTATTAAGATACTATTTGTTTCTCAAACTTGTCTGAACATAAAATACTCAAATGAGGTACTTTTTTTTAAAAAAGATACTGCAAAAGGCACTGTCAAAAGAATTAAACCACAAACCATAGACTGGAAGAAATATTTTCAAAAGGTTTATCTGATAAGGGTTCATTATCTAAAGTATACAAAGAACTAAATAGTAAGGAAACAACCTTATTAATAATGGATCAAGACCTTAACATATAGCTCACCAAAGAAGAATAGAGATGACAACTAAACATAAAAAGGTAAAAGGTGGCCCTCCCTGGTGGCGCAGCGGGTTAAAGCACTGCACTGAGAAACTAAAGCCACTTCCGCATGAGTTCGATCCCCGCCTGCCCCGGAGGTGACCACATGGCGCGGCGGACCTCTCCTGACCAGCCCGCTGCTCCCCTCAGCAGTGTACTCCTTCGCTCTGCCTGCTCTGCTCCCCACTCTGTCTCTGGTGAAGCCTCTCGCCGCCCCTCAGCCTCTGGCCTGTACCCCAGTTCTGTATGCACAAATAAATAAAAATAAAAAAAAAAAAAGGTAAAAGGTGCCCCACACCATATGTGATCAAGGAAATGTAAATTAAAACAATGTAATACTATAATACAACTATTAAAATTGTCAAAATCCAGAACACCAACATCACCAAATTTTGATGAAGATGTGGAGTAACAGGAACTCTTGCATTGGTGATAGAAATGCAAAGCCACTGAGTGAGCAGTGGGTTATTGTAGGTTACCGCAGCACTAAATGTACTCTTACCATGTGATTCAGCAGTAGCACTCCCTGGTATTTACTCAAAGGTTCTAACACATTCACACAAAACTTGCACACAGATGTTTATAATAGCTTAATTCATATTGAACAATACTTAGAAGCAATCAAGATGCCTTTCAGTAGGTGAATGGATAAATAAGTTGTGGTACACCCTGACAATGGAATGCGATTCAGTTCTAGAAAGAAATAAACATTCAAACCATGAAACACACATTACTAAGTAAAAGAAGACAATCTGAAAATGTTTTACTGTAGGATTCCAACCAGATGACAATCTCACAAAGATGTAACTACAGAGACAACAAAGTCTTTTGTGTCTGCCAGAAATGGAGGGGGAGGGGGAGTGAAAGTAAATAAGGGGAACAGAGGATTTTTAGGGCATTGAAGCTACTCTGCAGATACTGTAATGAATATGTCATTATGTGTTTGTCTAAACCTTCTGCACCTTCTATCCAGTTTGTTGTAAGTCTCAAACTACTCTAAAAATAAAGTCTATTTTTGAAAAATTCTAATTCCCAGAACCTCAAGCCAGACCTCCTAAAGGCATACTGGGGAAGAAAAATCAAGAGGCCCAAAATGAACAACACTGCTTTGCAAACTCCAAGCACATGACAATAAATCCCAAAAAGGACAAGGAAGAAAAAAGAAAACAGATTAAGCTGATCATATCAAAATTTCCCCCAGATTTTAGAATAAACATGAAAAGTTTACCACAGTTTAATACTTCAACAATGTAAATGGTCTGACTGCCACCTTTTCTTGTCTCATTTTAAGACTACTTCCTTTCATTTGGGCATAATACTCTAGATATTTTTCCATCTGTATAAACATATGTAAGCCCTCTGTCTGGGATGTATTTCCACCTGGATTTTGTGTACTGAACTCCTTTGTAATTACTTCATGAACTTGCCAACAGCCTGTCCTAATGTTTCTTTAGCTAAGTCAAATCTTCCCACTTAACGGCTTTCTTAGCATCATCCTAAATGCGACGACAGTGACACCCTCACATTTATATATATTACATCATTGTTTGCCCCACATCCCTGACACCCATTTCACAATGACCTCAATGGATAGAATATTATTTTTGCATTCCAAGACCAGATTGCCTCTGTTCATCTCCTAGCTTGATGACTTGATGACACTGGGCAAGTTCTTGGTCCTTTTTGGTATCGGTATCTCCATCTATAAAAAAGGCCCATTATAATACCTCTAGTACTTACCACCTCTTTGGGCTAGTTCAACTGTTAAATTTAGGTGTGGAGAGTTTAACACAGGTCTGGCTAGCATTACTGTCACTGTTGGTGGTAGTGGTGGTGGTGGTTGTTAGCACTATTTTGCACATCCCTGTACCAGAATAGTGACCACTAATCCCAGGAACCTGGGTGTATGTTACATCACAAGGAATAAGGGATTTTCAGATTACCTTCAGAGGAAGAATTATTTTTCTATTATCCAGGTGGGCTCAAGCTAATCACATGAGTTGTAAAAAGCAGAGGAGTAAATCAAAGAAAGCATATGAACGTGAGGAAAGGTGATAGGAAGGGGGTGGGGAAGAGGAACTAAAAGCATGACAGGAGCTCAACCTGCTATTGCTGGCTTTGAAGATGGAAAGGGGGATTATGAGCCAAAGAATCAGGTGACTGCCAGAACCTGGAGATGGCCTCCAGAGGATAAAATGCGCAAACAGGACCTTAGCACTACCACTGCAAGGAAATAAATTCTGTCAATAATGCCAATAAAGAGCAAATGGAGTCTTTTCTAGAGCCTCCAGAAAGGAATGCAGACTGCTGACACCTTTCTTTTGACCTAGAAGACCACTTCCCAGACTTCTAAACTACTGAACTGAAAGATAATATGCATGTGTTGTTTGAAATCCTTTGTATTTAAATGTATTGTAACAGAATGAGAAAGCTAATGTGCCTGCATGTGATAGTTATTCAGTAACAGAAAACCAAAGAAAGTACTCTAATCTGTGCTGGAATGTTACAAGTTGAAAATGTTATAATATATCAATGTTATTTGTTGCATTCTCAGATACAGGGTGTCATTAATACAAATTTTCCCATTTTTGAGAAGTAACTAAGGTCAAAATAATTTGTAAAAGGTCACCAGATTTTGTCCCGACCTGATTCTAAGCTGAAATTTTCCTCTAGTACACTGTATTTTTACCTAGCAAAAGTACTAATTTGATTTATTTACCTCTTGAGAGTGTGCAAATCATTTGTTATCTACATTATCTTTCTAGTTTTATCTCTCTATAAACTAAAATCGCTGAGCTTTACAGAATGAAGAAAAAATATTCTATAAAAGGAATATATGGTATAAGATAAAAATAACCAGCAAAAAATAATATTCATTAAATGCTAGTTACCTGGTACTATTCTGAAACTGACTGCATATAATTCACTTAGCTTACTTTTCAATGATGGTTATTACTTTAATTTCACATTGTCTTTTTTTTTTTTTGCCTAAATTAGCTGGCTTTTTCTGACTTAAAGTCATACTAAGTTAAAAATTTAGTACTGTCAATATGGCAGCAGACATAGTCAAATATTGTATTATTTTTTTCAGCTTAGCAATTTAAAATACATAATAATCAATAGATTTTCACATCGCTTGTTTTCTTCTTAAGAATCAGTTAAAAAAGAACAACTTTGCATTTGTATTATAAAATATGTCTAGATGGCAACAGATGTCTGAGGAAGAGATATATCCCCTAAATGTAAGGCTTTCTGGTGAGAGATTTGATTTGTAAATGTTTAATCACAATTGAAGGTGTTAATTAGCACAGCAAAGAATTTTTTTAGGCAAAATTATTTTCATGAGTTTAAATTAGATGTTAAAATGGAAATTAGAAATGAATATATCATTTTGATGGTAAGCATTCAAAACTATACCAAATGTAAAAGTTCTTTTTCTATTTAAGAGTGTGCTTAATATTCAAATTCCTTTGTTTTGTTTTGCTCATTTATTTGATTGAAGTAACACTGTTTTTACAACATTGTATGTGATTCACAGGCAAAGATTCATAACCCACAATACGCATGTCGCCAGAGCACACCTCCCACCACTGGACCTGTTGGAGGACAGTCATTGTGTCCCCCTTTCTTCTTTTTTCTACCCCTCTGCATCCTTCTGTTAAAGCCTCAAATCCACAGTCAGATAGATTTCTGGAGGCTGCTGTTTGTTCTTTCTCTGAACCTGTTTCTGTATATGTCACTTCTGTATATGCATATATGCACATAGAAGTGACACCATCAGTTTTGTCTTTCTCCTGCTGATTAGCATTATCCCCTTTAGCTCCATCCATGTTGTTGTAAATGGTAAGAGTTTGTCTACGATACAGAAACTGTATACCACATTTTCTCTTGTTAATTGTGCCCTTTAAATAAAATAAGCATATTCTTATTCTGTTTATTCCTGTGTATATATATGGAAATAATCGGTCTTAATTTTTAATGAAAATGCCTCAATTTTACATATATGTTAGCAACTCCAGTCAAATAAGAGCATTAAGACAACTTCTTTTTGGGTCTCCCTAATGGCATAAGGGGTTAAGTCTCAGTACTATGAAGCTATCGCCAGCCATGGCACCAGGAGTTCAATCCCTGACCAGGAAGCTGACGCACACTGCATTAGCAGACCACTCCTGTCTTGCCCACTGCTCCCTTCAGCAGTATATTTCAGTCAGTCTACCTATTCTGTTCCCCAAACTGTCTCTGATGAATCCTTTTACCCCTCAAACATGCAACTCTGGCCTACACCTCCAGCTCTTGTATGCATAAATAGAAATAAATTTTCAAATAAAATAAAGAACTTCTATTCTTCATAGAACAGAGTTACCAGCATGAACTACCCAAAAAGGGTGCTTTACCTCAATTTTCTGCCAATGTTGTATCTCTGTTCTTTTTTATTTTTAACTCATACAAGAAATGAATACTGGCCAGAGATTCAGGGCAGTAAGAGGATTCACCAGAAAGAGAGTGGGGAGCAGTGGGTACACTGCTGAGGGGAGCAGTGGGCAGGTCAGAAGCGGTCTGCTGTGCCATGTGGCCCACCTCTGGGGTGGGGATCAAACTGTTGCTGCAGTGGCTGCTGCAGTGGCTGCTGATAGCTTCATAGAGCTGCTCTTTAACCCTTTGAGCCACTAGGGAAGCCCTGTATCTCTATTTTATAATTAAGAACAATTCTTTACCATTTCCACTGCTTCTTTTAACAAGCTGGGCAAGAGAATCCTTTCTTCTACGTCTGTTGCCATCTAAAATTTATTCAACCAATTTGAATGCTGCATCTTAAAATGAGAATGTCCAGTACATGCTCATATTTATCTGTTTATCTCCATCACCAAGAAGTCATAAACCAAGAATTAGTCATTTCTGAATCCCTGGAACCTGGAGCCCCTGGTGTATATACCCAGTATACACTTGAAAACACAAAGTGCTTTGCAGATGTAAGTATATCAGTGTATTTGCAGATTTCTACCCATCAACTAAAATGTACCAAGTAATTCTCCATGACCAAACAATTTGTACTGTATATGAGATACAAGGAGGATACCTAAAGATCCAAAGATAGTGGTGGCATGGCTTTACCCTTATGAGGCCAATGGTCTTGGGAAACAGGCAGTCATCACACAGTGAAGCCAGAGCTTTATTGGAGGCCTATCCATGAGTACTGGTGAAAGGTGTTTATTAAGTCAGAACACCAATAGATAAGGAGGGGGAAATTGCTTGGACATGGGCAATCTCAGCTACTTCTCTCATGTGTCATAAAGAACAAAAATTATATATATACACACATTATGTATGTATACACACACATAAAATGTGTATATGTATATATATGTATATGTGTGTGTGCATATAGGGTAAACTCAGAAATACTAATTAGAAATATTAAACACTTCAGAGATTCCATGAAGCTTGAAAGAAGACACTGCAGTGAGTCTACCTTCACCATAGCTCACAGCAGGCATCACAGAGCAGCACCAGCTGAATTCTGTCGTATCAAGAATAGTATAAACACTTTTTTGGGAATCAATACTCTAACTTGTTAAAGAAATTAGTGATATTTTCAGTACATTATGATCAACTGAAAAATGAAAGGAAGAACTGAATTTTCTGACTTTAGGACTACAATGTTCTGAGACTCTCAGCAAGAATGAGCCATAAAACTTAACACAAATTTAATGAATCTTTCATAGTTCAAATTATAATACATTAAATAAACTGATAGTTTTCTCTTGATTATACATAAGATGTGAGTATATTTGTATATAAAATAAGGAGAAAATGAAAAAAGCAGTGTTATTTCCTTATGTCCTGGATTAATAATGCGTTTAATATCATAAAACTACATAGCATGTTTTATAAAACTCTGAAGCCACCTCTTCTCTAGGCTAGCTCACTAACCCAACATTGTAAAATTCTAGTTTTATCTCCATCTAGCCTCTTCTATCAGATTTATGTCTCTCACCTGAGAAGAATACAAAAGTAGCTTGTGGCTGTTTAACAGGAGTTCTGTTCCTTTAACACACAGATGGGCACTGCAGCATTCAGCATACAAAATAAACTTAAAACATCATGAAAAACTAAATCAACTGAGATCACATTTCCCCTCCAATAAACCTATGTTCTCTCTATAGAAAATATCTTTCATTTTTCCCTCCAAAGAAGACAGAAAATGCCCTACTAACATGATTAAATGTGACTCATGTGAATATTTAATGATGAAGAGAATCACTTATTAGTCAAATCTAGAGTTTTCAAATCAAATATTTTTTAAAATAGCTTTATACAATAAGAATTTTATTTGACATAAAGGTCACCAAACTTGTCTAACAAAGCATGTCTAACAGAACAACAACTTTTAACTGATTTAACACTTGGAAATTAAGCATATTTTTCAGTACATTTTTGAGAAAAGCATGAGAAAAAGCTGTATTTTCATGTTTGAAGCTGATTTCATTCTATTCTCATGCTTGAGAGCTGGATAGAAATTATAAATTGGAAATATTTTCACACAGAATTTTGAAGACACTGAATCCAGTGTTGCTTTTGGCAAATCTGGCATCATTCTTAGTTGCAGATATCCCAGTTTCTCTCCTAAATCTCTAAGGATTGTCTCATTATCCTTGGTGTTTCAATTTTCACAAATATGAGCAGCCACTGGGCTCATTTATGTAGGTTTCATGAAATATCCACAGTTTGCTGTCCTATTAGTGAGTGTAAATTAACTTCTGATCAAAACATTCTGATCAATACTATAGGTATTGACACTCAACTTTTCCAATCCTTATCTGTACATATTGTATTACAAATTAATAGGTATCATTCTATTTTCATTAAAATGGATATTTTACTTTCTTTTCTTATGCCCATTTTGGGGGATTATATAAGTATATAGAGGGACAGGAAATTACTCCACTAATTTGAAACTGGTATGTCCCAAGCTAAGTATCCTAAATGATCCCTATCATGATACTTTCCTCTTTAGTTGATAGGTTTTTAAGTATGCTTCTTAGTTCTATTAGATCTCATGCTTCCTAAGAAGAAGCTATCTGTATAGCTTTCAGGGCCTCACAGGGCCTTTCCTAAACCTGGTTCTCACTATTTGTAGAGTGAATGAATGAAAACTATAGATAATTAAAACAGTATCTTTTTGACCTTTATTTCTTTATGTAAATTCTTTTTCTTTGGCTATAAAGGCTAAAGTGTTTCAAGTTTTATGGAATTTAAGTTAAAAATTATTTGATAATACATGTCCAAAATATAGAGCAAATCAAAAGCACAAACCAGTGCTCTCAAGGAAGTAAGGGTCCTTTAGGAGTTACATGATTACCAATAACTAGAAAACAGTAATTAAAACATTGCACACTGAACATAGTTTCAGTTGTTTGCCTCTATCATAGATCTACCTCCTTCAAAAAATGTCACGTTTACCAGAATTAGCCTTTCATTTATAACTTCCCAGTGAAGGTTTAGGAGTTAAATTAGATACACTATTTTGGACTCTGGACTCCTTGAAACAATTACCATCCAGATGGTATCTTCACTATAATGCATTATTTATGAATTTGCATATAGTCATTTTACTTCCTCCTATTCCAAATAGCTTCAACGATAAATCATGTCATACATTGAAAATTCGCCACAGGAATTTATTAACATCATGCCATTTGCCAAGGGCCTAAAATTCAGAAAATCAAATAGTCTTGGAATGCTAAATTGTTTTCCCAAATCTTTAAGAGTTACTATATTGGTTCCTATGTTTTCTTAGAAGACCAGGTTTCTATTATGAAATACGCACACACATATAGCTTCATAAATCACCAACTTTGGCCTAATCATATTTCTTAAATTGCCCTGTCAACAGTTAACACATGAGTGGTCATTCATCTTTTTTTTGAAATACTTGGACTCACTATAATAATTTCAATATGAGCATCATCCACATTGACTGTGTATAATATTCAAATAAATGATCTCTTTTTATTGAAATAGAGTGATAACATATAGAGAGGTGATAGATGTGGACAGATAGTCAATCAGCTTTAAATCTTAATGGCAAAGAGATTGGTCTCTGAAAACAGAAAAACCCAAACTTGAATTTCAGTTCTGTTACTTGCTAAATGCATAATGCTGATTCAATTACTCTTGTTTTTCAGCTTTAATATCCTCAACTGTTAAGTGGGACTGATTTTAATAACTCCAAAAAGGTACTATGAATAGTAATTGAGTTAATTCGCGTTAAGACCCTTATTCTTGCATATAGTAAGTATCCAACATATGAAATTTAAGATGTGTATCAAATATTCCAAACCACACACCTTTACTAAGGTATATGATGTTTCTGAATAGATGATAGTCTGCTCACTACTGAAATAAAATGGGCCAATGAAATAAAATGTCTTGTAGGATGTGACAAATATTTAACCAAATAAAAATGTATGCTCAATCTGTAACATACCATCATGTCACTTTCCTAGCCACTCTAATTTTTATAAATTACAAAGTACTTGGAGTTTTCATAATTTTTCAATTTGTACACTATCTCCAGGTCTTTATGAAAGTTTTCTGACAACATCTTACCCACCCCCTGCCTTTTCTTAACTCTACAGATCCTACAAATCATTCAAAAAACAGTACAGGTACCTCCTTCTCTGTGAATCTTCCCTCTTACTTAAAAGCAGAATTGTTTACTTCCTCTTGTTGTCCTAGAAATTGTAGATGCCTTTAACTACTATACCCCATTTTCAGTGACTTGTTCATATATCAACATCCTCTGATTACTCCATTAATTTGCTGCTGATAGATTACAATGACTTATCTCTCAACTGTTGGTACCTAGCTTACAGCTTTGACATCAAATAAAGAAATCTAGACTGATTGAATAAAATATATTGTAAAATGAGTCACTTTGATAAATTAAGGCTGTTCTAGGGAAGCTATATGGTACCATGATAAATGTCATGAGACAGATACTGCATATAAGAACAGGTTTAATTTCATGTGATACAAGACCTCCCCCAAAGCACCTGAACAAATTAAAGGCATGATAAAAGTCCATACTAAATCAATATGACAAATCTATAAAGGTTTCATAGAGACTATATATGTTCACATCTAGCATCTTCTTTGATGGTGATGAAGACGTGGATGCCCACTCTCACACTTTCATTAAACACTATTAGAAATCTTAGCCAGATCAATGAAACAAAAAAACAATAAAGATATCCAAGTCCAAAGGCAAAAGTAAACCTAGGAGCCCTCCCAGGTAATACAACAGGTTGAAACACAGCACTACAAAGCTAACCTCAGGCGCTTTAGCTCAAGTTCCATCCCTGGCCAGAGAGCTGACTCACATGATACAGCAGACCTCTTCTGTCTCCCTGGCTGCTCCCCTCAGCAGTGTACTCCAGTAGATCTCCAGTTTTGCTCCCCACTGTCTCTGGTGAATCCTCCCACCCATCTCCTGACACCTCTGGCCTACATCCCAGTTCTGTATGCATAAATAAATAAATCTTTAAAAAAAATAAAAGAAAACTGTTATTATTGACAGATTACTTTTGTTACTTTTGATAGAAAACCCTAAAGAATCCAAACCAAAAAATACCTATTGAAATAATAAATGAATTCAGTAAAGCTTCAAAATATGAAAATCAATATACAAAGATCTATTTTGTTTCCATATAAAATAATCAACTATCTGAATAGGAACCAAGAAAAATCACATTTGCATCAAAAAGGATAAAATATAAATGAAAGATATATACACTGAAAACTGTAAGACATAAAGGAAAAAACTGAAGACAGCACAAATTAATGGCAAGATTTCATGTTCATGGACTGGAAAAGTGAATATTGTTTAAAAGTCCATTACAGTCTGTAGTCCAAACTACAGACTCAATGTGATCTCTCATCAAATTTTATAGGTATTTTTCATAGCAACAGAAAAAAAAATATCCTAAAATTTGTATGGAACCACCTAAGGTCCTGAGTAGCTGTAGCAATTTTGAGCTAAGATAAAAACCAAGGATCATATGCCCTGATTTCAAACTATTACATAGTTACAGTATTCAAAACATCATATAACTGGTACATAGATTATTGGAACAGAATAGAGAGACCAAAATTAAATGCATGCATAGGTGGGGAATTACTTTTCAACACTCACCAAAAAAAATACACAATGAAGAAGGGATAGTATATTTTAATACATGTTGTTAGAAAAACAGGTTATTACATGCAAAAGAATTAAACCCACTTTTATCTTACATTATAAAGAAAAATCAACTAAAAATAAAGAATTTTAATATCTGAAACCATAAAAATCCTCAGGAAAAAAGTACATAAGTAGTCAGACTCACATTAGTCTTAGCAGTAACTTTTGAATTCAACACTAAAAACAGGATTTGAAAGCAAAACCAACAGATGGGACATCAAATAAATAGCATCCAAAATGTATAAGGAACTCACACAACTCACAACTCAATGACAAATAAACCAATCTACAAATGGACTAGGATCATTTTTAAATGTCAAATAAATCATAAGTGTCCAATTGTTATGAGAAAAGATTCTCAACATCACTGATTATCAAGACTATGGAAACCAAAACCACAATTAGATTTTACTTTATACCTACTAAGATGTCTATCATCAGAAAGATAAGAGATGATAAATGCTTGCAAACATGTGGTGAAAGAGAACACTTGGACACTGATAGAGGAAATGAATAGTGATATAACCAAAATGAAAAACTGCATAGAAATTCAAGAAATTATAAACAGAACTACCATATAGTACGACATATTCTATTTCTGGATATATATTCAAAGTAAACAAAACATGACCTAGTGCTCAAGAGGATTTCTGTATTCCCCCACCCCCAGTTCATTATAGGATTATTCATGATAGCCAAGAAAGGCAAAAAAAAAAAAAAAACATTAAATGTTTCTGTATGAATAAAGAAAGTATTATTCAGCCTTGAAAAAGAAGCCAATTCTGTTATTTGCACTATCACAGATAAAACAACTGATGATTATACTAAATTAAATAGGCCAAATAGAGAATACTTCATGGTATCACTTGTATGTAGAATTTAAAAAAATAAATATTGTTAAGTGAAATTCATAGCAACAGACAATAGGATGGTGGTTTCCAAGGGCTGCGGGGTGGGGGGGAATTGGGGACAGTTGGTAAAAGTATAGAAACCCCTTTGTAACATGAATAGGTTCTGAAGATCTAGGATCTGGTGATTGTAGTGATAAGACTAAAGTCATATATAACCACAATTTGCTAATAGCATAGATCTTAAATATTCACCAAAAATTAAGTAATGTGCTAATTAAATAGATCGTGGAAATAAATTTACACTATATCCATAGCAAACCATCATGCTATATATTTTGTCAGTTACACTGCAGTAAAACTGTTGGGAGAATATATGGAATAAGGAGAGATTCTGCTCCATCTCTGTTAAAACAATTTCCCTTTGACCCAACTCAGAATACCTGGGGCTAACTATCCTCAGGGGCCTTCTCTGAAGTATGTGTAGGGGCACAAAAGTCTTGTCTTATCCAGGACTATTAATTCATAAAAATTAAACGTTAAAAAATCTGTTTCAAGTATACTGTCTACTAGTATACATAAGTTCAATAAGATGTGATTTATATGCTCAGAAATCCATCCATGACTATTAGAAAAAGCATAAGGCATTGGAAATCATAATAATACAAGATGAAAAATGGTATGTGCCACAAAAAGGGGCAGAAATATTACAGGTATCTAGAGGAGAGATGGAAAAAAGCCCAGAAACTACTACATGGACATAATGCCACTTGAATGATAGATCAGGCTATTTCATGGGTACAAATTTTTTTCAAATTCCCTCTCTATGGGAAATTACACATTCTTGCCCTTTTGATTTCAGAAATGTCTGTGTGACTTGCTTTGCCACAAATGAAGGTGGAAGTATGTGTGTTTGCTTTGGTTCTTTTCCTTTGTGCTTGGGACACATATAGCTAGTCAAGTAGAGGCTGTCTTAGCCAACACACAATAGAGTGGTGTCCACTGAGTCCTCTCCTTCCCCCTCTGATCACTCCCTTCAGCCACTGCCAACACCATCAGCCCAGGAAGAGATTGTTTTCCAAATCAAACAGTTATTTTTTTCTCCTTTTTATTTCCCTCCCTAGCAGTTCATGTTCGCTAACCCTCTTTGCCTAAATTTTCCTCCTTTCAGGACTAAGGAAAAACTTCCTAAGTTCAGGCCTAAGGAAAACACTCCAAACCCAGCCTGAGTAATTATAATGGATGGACCTGGGTCCTAGTGAAATATTAAACCTTTGTTGTCATAAACTACTAAGATTTAGAGATCATTGATAACTGCTGCATAATTTATTCTGTCCTGGCCGATACAGCAGAATTCGTACATGTGGCAAGACTGAGGTTGCAGATGAATGGTGAGAATTCAAAAAAAAAAAAAAAATAAGGAAAGAAAAAACAAAAGAAAAAAAAAAAAAAAAAAAAAAAAAAGGATCAAGCCTGCTGTTTGAAACTACATTTTAAGAAAATTTAAAGTTCTTATACCCACCAATATCTATTTCTAGCTCAAGTATTTTTTTCCTCAAATTTTCAATTTCTTAATCTGCTTCTATTGCTTTTATTTAATCTTGCACACACAAAAAATTGACTCAATGTTATTCCCTCGTCTTCAGGTGACATTTAAAGATTGAATTAAATCCAGCAAACTCTGATTTATGTGACTCTGATAAACCATGACATTTCCCAAATGAGTCTATAAAAAAAAAAAATGCACAGATGATATTCCTCTGATGCCGCAGGAGTAGAATGATCATTTCTGCACTGAAGAAATGTGCAAATTCTGCCTTTTTAATTGCCATTATATACCTACACCTTCTTGATTTAAGGAATAAATTGAACAGATTATGAGATAAATGCCGTTCTTCAAAATTTAGATGCTATCTTTAGTTATGGTGACTCTGGACACGTAACTGTCTTCTAGGCAATGTCTCACCTTATGGAAATACATCAGACATGAAATTAACTTAGTTTTCTGGGAATGAAATGACACATATTCTCTAATTTTATTGTTCATTTATGCTTTGTAATAAATGAACTTTATCTTTTATTCATATTGTCTGTTAATAGTCACAAAGGATTTTCACATTTAATTAACAACTCAGTGCATCAACAGCCAAATATATGGCAATTCAGAGAGATCGACATTTTTCTATGAACTATTATAAGTCACAAAATTATACATAGTAAGAACTCAAATCCCCAAATCCTGACTTACAGTATTCTAGACAGCTTGGTACCCATAATCCACTGTGAATAAAGTCCCAAGTATCAAATTAAACACTCCCTACACTTCCTGTTGGCTCATCAGCCTTCACTTGTTCCTCTTAGTGTTGCTAAGCTCAGCTGCGGAGCCTTCACTGCCCACATGATCTGTGCCCCCACATCTCAGAAGCACGCCTCATTTTCATTTTCTCAGGCAAGTAAAACCTGAACCCTCCACACCTTGTCTCCTGGCTTTGGCTTCACTGGTTGCCTAAAGCCCAAAATGTTTTGCCTGATAAAGAATTCAGCATCCTTGCACTTTCACAATTTATAAATCACTTTCAAATGCACCACAGTGGGTTCTTAAAACTCTTTCTCTGGCATACATTTCTATGTATGAAAATAATTCACATCTCTAAATCCCAGCCAGAAAAAAAAAATGCTTTTGATGTATTTTTCCCACCTATATTTGCTTAGTCTACATGTCATACATACATGTTATACCACCCGCCACACATCACTGCTGTGTTTTATAGACAAGGGCCTACTGCCTCAATGGCAGTACTGATCAAAGTAAAACTCTGTAGATATCCTCTAGAAGCAACTGAGAAACAGCTTGCATGCAAGGAAGTTAGTTGCTATGTGATAACTAAATAATTCTTCTGGAACATATACAGCCATCAAAGATGTCAAAAAATTTCCTAACAGCAGCAGCCCTCCTGGCTGTCTGTGACTATATGTGTACGTATGTTTGCTATCTCCCTTCGCACAGCAGTTTGGGTTTTTCTGTTTTCAGTTTGTCTCCCAAGATGCCAACTTGTGATGATGCAGGCCTCTCTTTTAGCAGGCCTCTCTTTTAGCAAAACTGTCCCTTTTGCAGGCAGATCTGTCCACTTCTATCCAGGCAAGTGTCCCTTATGCTTTCCTCTCTTTCTATAATAAACCTGCCTTACAGATATTAGAGTGAAAAAAAAAAAAAAAAGATTTCCTAGCACTTGTTCGGTAAATTGGAAAAGGCACAGTGATATAGCAATTTAGTTTTTGCAAACCAAGTACTAATAGTCACTATCCCTGGCCCTAATATAGGGGTGTAATAAGTTTTATATACTCATAATGTTTTGTAAGTCTGTTGGACAAATTCAGACTGAGATGACCAGCTAAAATGAACCAATAACTTACCCAAGTATGAAGTATTACAAGGACCAGATCCTTTTATTATGTTAGAGAACTTTTTATTTTGGTTCAAACATTTAACTCTAAGAGGGCAAAGCTCATGTTTGCATTCCTCTCATTCTCCACAGGGACTAGTACAATGCTGGGTGCTGTGATTCTGGCACAAACATCAGGATTGAAAGTCAGACAGCACCCTTCATATCTTTACCTGTGAGATTGCCTTTTATCTTCTGCAGACCTCTGCTTGCTCATCTAGTTAAGAAAATTCTGACTTACTGGGCTCGCCTCATTTCTTCATCCCATGCTTATTGATAGTAAAGCTTTATGCAAATAGTGTTCTGACCTTCTTCTGAAAACTCTACAAACTGGCAGACAGTGTTCTTTATGCAAATTTACAAGTAGACTCTCAGTATCTTTGTTGGAATCTGTAGGTTTAGGCAGTTTGAGGAATAGCACATTGCAACAAAGACAAAAAGAAGGAAAAACAAACTGAAAAGAAAAAGTTATTATTATAGGCATTTTCTACCACATTCTGACCAGTCTCAAAAATCCTTCCAGCCACAGAAATGTTTACTGTGATTAATTCAGCAGCCCTAATTGGTAACTAAAGATTTGGGTTCATTTTTCAAATGTCTGCTAGTCAATGTTCACAAAGACCATTTGATTTTCTTTCCAATTTCTATTCTCCCATTTCTAAGAAGAAAAAAAGAACAGTTTGACCTGATACAACAATCAAGTGATATACATAGTATACTTGCCTCATGGAATTCCTAAGCTACCAGTCCCAGTTCTCAATTGTCTTTATAAACTACCAAAATAAATGTTGGACTATGAAGAAGTCATTCTTATTTATCCAAATGTGGGTTCCCACCAACAGCTGTAAGGTCTGCATTTTCATCACTAATATTTTTGCTTCTTCTAACAGCACTACCATCCTCCAAGATGCCAAGGTTGACCATCTCAGGTTACTGAATTTCCCCTTCTCCCCCAAATCTAGAGAGTTGTCTAAGTTTTAGTGACACATGCAAACTGATTTTGAAAGGTTCTCTGCCTTCTCCACTTTTGCTATTGCTCTTTTCCAAAGCTCATAATACCTCTTGTCTAGACAATTAAGGCAGACCCCTATGTTTTTCACCCTATTTAGTTTCTCCTTTTCTCAATCCATCTTAAGAACAGATATCCGAAAGCACATGTAAGATTTGTGCTCAAAATTTAGAATTCTTTACCTATGCAACAAAGTCCAAATACCTTCCATCTAGCATTAAAGGAACTTAGACATTCTATATTTCTAAATTATTTTGTCTATCAAAATATAAGGTTTGGGGTTAATTAGCTGATATAGTTAATTTCATGTGTCAACTTGGTTAGCTTATGGTACCCCAGATATTTCTGTGAAGTTCCTTTTTTGAATAGATGTTACTACCATCTAAATCTAAACATGGGTTGATTATCTTCCATAATGTAGGTAGATTTCATCCAATTGTTTGACAAATTTAATAGAAAAAAGAAAGACCTCTGAGTAAGAAATTATGCATGCACACTGTGTTTGGACTCCAACTAGAGCACCAAAATCTTCCTGAATCTCTAGCTGCCAGTCTGCCCTACAGATTTTCAACCCTGTGACCACTTCATTTCCACGAGTCAGTATCTTAAAATCTGTCTTTCTTGCCCTCATAATTGATTTGGATTCTCTGTAGAACCCTATCATTAATGGAATATATATATATATTTTTTTTTAAATGATCACCCAATGCATTCAGGAAATGCTAGTCTGAATATGGCAGAATGTCTTTTTTTTAATAAAAAATGTAACATTCTGATGTGCTCTCTGAAGCACCACCAAAACTTACTAGTTTATGTCCTCAAAATGTGTATACAGAACAAAGTTGTCAATTATAAATGGGTACAATTTGGCCCTATTAGAAAGGACAGCAGGATACTCTTGGAAAGAAGAACCTCTATTTTAGCTACCTAACTGTAATAGCAGAACTGCATGGTTATGAATGATGAAGCCATTAGCTTTAGATAGACTTAGTTCAAATGCAAGAGGTTTCAGACAATGAGTTAAAAGGTCCTACGTAATTAGTGAATTGCAAACCTGAAATTTTCTTTTGTCGTCTAAGCAAGGAACTTGACAATCTTTGAACACATGTATCTAGATTACCACAGACAACAGTTGTTTTAGGATTAAAACATTTTCCCTATACCAAGGAACTTTATTTTTTTTATTATTTTTTATTTATACTTTTATAATAAATGAATACAATAAAAAAGCTTAGTAAAAGTTAGTATACAGGGCCCTCCCTGGTGACACAGCAGGTTAAAGCACAGCACTAAAAAGCTAAAGCCACTTCAGCATGAGTTCAATCCCCAGGCCAGGAGGTGAACCATATGGCACTGCAGACCTCTCCTGAACCTGCCAGCTGCTCCCCTCAGCAGTGTACTTTGTCAATCTGCCTGTTCTGCTCCCCACTCTGTTACTGGTGAATCTTCTCACTGCCCCTAAGCCTCTGGCCTGTACCCCAGTTCTGTATGCATAAATTAATAAACCTTAAAAAAAAAGAAGTTAGTATACAAACCCCATTGCCTTTACATGTGCATTGAACAAGGAAAAGAAATCTGTAAATAATCCTATTTACTACTGCATTAAACAAAACAAGATACCTAGCAATAAATTTAACTAAAGAGCTAAAAGACATTAAGATATTACTGAAGAAAAAAAGATATTACTCAAGAAAAAACTGGATATTTTGTGCTCATGAATTCAAAGAATTCTCATTAAGATGGTCATTATACCTAAAGAAAAACACAGTTTTAATGCAACCCCTATCAAAATCCCATAGCATTCTCAACAAAAAATAAAATTTGGAACTACAAAAAAATTTGTATAACAAAAAATAATCTGGGGGTTACCACACACCCCTCACTTCAAATTATACAACAAAACAATAGTAGCCAAAACAGCATAACTTCAGAATAAAAACAGATTATCGGAAAAGCATCAAGAGCTCAGAATAAATATATACACATATGGGAAGCTGATTTATAATAAAGGTGCTGAGAGTAGACAATGGAGAAAGAAAGGTCTTTTCAGTAATTGGTGTTGAGGAAACTACACAGCATATGCAAAATAATGAAATTACACTATTTAATGTCATACACAAAAGTTAATTCATAATGCATTGAAAACTTAAACGTCAGACTGGATATTCATAAGCTAAAAGACATATAAGGTGAAGACTCTAGAGTTAGGCTCCTTGACATTAAATCATATTTGAAAGAGGGGACAGGTTTCAAATTTTCTCTTCTTCAAGGAAGATATAGAGAAGACAAGCATATCAAAGATTTTCATCAACCCTTAATATTAGGAAAATCAAAATTACAATGAAATCACCTCACACTTGTGAAAATGGCTATCATCCAAAATACAAGAAACAACCACGTATGGAGAAACATAATGTATGAGTTCACACACATGGATAAAGAAATATATCAAATGAACAAACAAAATAAAGACAAATTCTTGAACTCTAAGATCAAATAGTGATTACCAGATACTAAGGGGGAGAGATGTTGGGAAAATCAGGATAAATAGCCTGGATATATGGTGAAGGACAAAAATTAGACTCACTTTTCAATGACAAACAATGTAGTAAAAATATTCATTTATAATTATATACATTGTTATAAAGCAATGTTACTACAATAAAAATGGACATTAAAATTAAAGTCCAGAGGAAGGAGTTATACACAAAGATAAGCTGAATTTTAAAAAGGATACAGCACCTTTGAGAGAGAGAGGTGAAATCAGTGTGAAGAATGAAGGACATCAGAAGTGGGAAGGAGACCAGCATGCAAGCATTTTAAGGCAGAGAAAAGTCGAAGAAGCATATTCAACTGTTTTATCTGCCCAGCAAAGCAGACATTTCCAAGTGATAGAGAATAATAAGCTTTATATTCAAAGCTCAAAGGTGAATCCCAGTTCTACTACTAATTATGGGTGCAACTGAGACAAGTTACTTTCCTCTTCCATTATACTCAGGTAAAATATGGCCAACCACTGTTAAACTTTGTATCTTCCTACTGAATCTTCACAGCAACCCTATCATAGGTATGATTTATCACCATTTTAGTGAAGAATAAACTGGTGACAGACAATTTAAGTCTCTTTGTGGAGGTAGTATGGGGTATGTAAATTGGATAAAGATATAAAAATAGATTACTGTATTTGCTAAAAAGCAATGTGTCTTTATCCTCACTAGATTCTCATCAGATTTAAGCAATTAGCAGTATGCCCAAAGAGAAGAGAAGATATTAAACAGATTATAACACATTCTCTAATGTTTAGAAGTCAAAATACAAATGTGCATTTTACATTTTAAGCATTCTATGTAAGCATTCTAAAAGCAAAACTCTCAGTGATGTTTCCAGAGATTCATAATATACAAAAAGGCTTTGTACTGTTTTTGTGCTTAAAACAAACAAGTTTATATTTTACAACAAAAATGTATTTTTGGTGTAACCTAAGTATGGTTTTCCTGTGTGTAAGGTCATTCATGTGGGACCTATAAAAATGTCCTAGAACAAATTCAGAAGTTATTAACACTTGCAAGATTTAACATCTTGAATTTTATTTCCCTTTGAAGATTACAGTACCTTGACAAGCACACAACATACTCTCATAGATTCCATTGTGGAAAGAGTCAACAGAACACAGAGAAGGGTCAGCTTTAAAGTCAGAGAAATCCAGATTTGATGCCCTCCCTCCCTATGGCTAGTTTATTACATAATGTTGAATGAGTTTTCAAAATAATTCATGGCTAAGTTGTCTGTCTCCAGAAACAAAGATATTAACTATTCCAGGTTTTGTACATTTAAAGTAATGTGTGCAAAAGCTTCCAATACATCTGGCTTACTTTAGGCAGAGGGTTAACTAAAATCAACTGGGTGCTAAGTTTTCCTTGCCTCTCAGTCAACCCCACTTTTGTGTGTCTGGGATTTTAAAACATGAATTGACTAAATAAATATATGCCCAACGAAAGAGTGAACTATAACAAAGCCACCCTTTGTGTTGCCCATGTTCTTGTGATGGAAATAACATGATCTTAAAAGTTTTATTGAAGAGAGGTGGAAATGCCCCTCTTACTTTGACTCTTCTTTGGCTTGACACATCTAAACATCTCAATTCAAATTGAGATAAAATTCCATTTAATTCATCAAGATCACAGGTTTGAAGTTTCTAAATCAAAGGGCACAGAAAGTAAGCCATACCTCACCTTCAGGCTTAGTAATCTTTCGGTAGCACCTTTTAAAATACTTAGCCCTCGGCCCTTTCTGGTGGCGCAGC
>NW_004567124.1:15288198-15302021 GCF_000260355.1 Condylura cristata | reverse complement strand
GTATCATCTAGACTTTTATCTATCTTAGACACTTTTGAAGATTGAAAGCCATCAATTAACAAGATTTTTGTAAAATAAAGGACTATTTCACATTTAGCAATGTTTTATTCAATGCATGCAGGGTGCTTACCTCAACTAATGAGCGCCTATCTCTACAGTGGTGGAAAGTTGGGCCCTGCTCTCATAGCTTGCAGTCAAGTCTCATGGATAAGGAGTTCTGCACAGAAAAAAAAAAAAAAAGCCACTGAAATGGTAGATAAACTCCTAATCAGTTGGACTGAACACTTCACTTTATGGTCTAGATGACACTTCCTTATTCCCAGAGACATCAAGGACTCTGCCTCTTACTGTGCTGTAACTAGTCCAATTTATTACCAGTTTGCAGGTGGAATATTAGAAGCTTGATCACAGCCTTTGATCACTTGCCTCAGAATAAAGGCAAACTTTTTATTATGATTTTCAAAATCCTTTTTCATGCTATTCCTCAAAAATGTTTTTGTCCCGGCAAGTCCAATAGCATGTTATCTTATAGTCCCCATTCCTGTATTTGTAAATGCCTCTTCCAACAGTAAGAAACTTAGCTTCCCTTAATAATTTGTTTTGTTTTTAAATAATCTTTGGGTTTGGAAATAATTTTAGACACTGGAGAATGATTGCTAAGAGTGATTATCTGTGGAGGTTACGAATAGGGGACAATTTTAAAAATCTTTACACTTTTATACATTGCCCAAGTGTATAGAGTAAAATTCTGTTGTTTATATAAGTAGGGGAAAAATCCATTCTTTTCTGATTTGAAAAATATTCTGATAGTAAGAGCTCTCCTTACATTAGGTTTGAGGGGGGAATAATTATGGAAGCAAAATCCTTCTCCAATTTTGAATGTATCCTATCAAGTTTTCAATACAGAGATTTTTGCCTTGAATACTTTTTATGAAATGGGGTTCCATTCATAGTGCAAAGGACTCAGGAGTCAATTCTGTATGAGATGGTTAGAAATAGCAGAAGAAACTAAGGGAAAGAAAGAGAAAAGACAGGGGTACAGGATTTAAAGAAAGAGAAATTGAAAGAAAGAATCCAGGGACACAGAATTTCACAATAAAACTCTAAGGACAGAAAATTAAAGGACTGACAAATTAGATCTAAATGACCCTTCTATTCTGTCAGATGAATTGGATGTGAGAGGCAGGAAGTTCCCCTGGGCTGCAGTTAAGGTAACACAGTCATGAATAAATAGAACCTCAAACAACAACTTTGAAGACCAGTTCTCAAATCAAAGTACCAGAGAGGATGTGACCCCTAGAAGGTACATAGCCATTGGTAACCCACTTTATCTTTGCCCAAGCTTACACAGTACCCCATCTATAATATGGAGATAATAGCAACTCCTAGCTCCAAAGGTTGTGATGAAGATTGAATGAGTTAACTAATTGAAGTGAAAAGAGAATAGTACTTGACACACAAGAAATGGAATAAATGTTCATACATTTGTTTGTTTGTTTTTTGAAGTAATGAAAATAACTTTAACAAGTAAATTAAAATAATTGACTCCAAAGCTTTTTCCAATTCAAATATAAAAATGTTTCAGTTTTTATGATCAGGATGGGATTCTGAATATAGATTAAGAACTCTGCCATGAAATAACTGCTTATGAACACCTAAACAGGAAAGACTACATTTTGAAAACACCTAAGTTACTTGTTATTTGCAGTAATACTAAATGAATTTATAAACAGCTTATTGAAATTCTAGCAAGTGAGGAAGTGTAGGAGGACTTTAATTGCACATTAACCATTATCACTAAATTAAGATGTGTGAACTTATGATTTCTTTTAGTTTGCTATATTGTTTTAATTTAGTAAATATATAAATGCATACTGATAAGGTTTTTCATAAGCTTAGTCGTGACTTGGATCTGACCCTCTTTTTCCAATATCCTTCCAGTGTGCCTGACCTACTAAACATGTTTTTAAAATAGCGTTCACAATTATTTGTTCAAAAAACAACTCATGGAACTCAGCAAAAAGAAAACAAATAACCCAATCAAAGACAGACGAGCTAAATAGACTTTTCCAAACAGATATAAAGATGGTTAATAGGCACATGAAAAAGTGTTTATCACTTATCTGGGAAATGCAAATTGAAACCACAATGAAGTCATCATCTCATACCTGTAAGAATGATCCAAATTAAAAAGATCAGAAACAAAATGTCTTTGCAAGTATGTGGATAAGGGAACACTCTTAAAATGTTGACTGATCCAAGCCCTGTGGAAAACAGTATGGTAGCTTCTCAAGTTATTAAAAATAGATCTATTATATAACCCAGAAATTCCACTCCCAGGTATCTACCCCCAAAATGCAGAAACAATCTGCAGGAATACTGACACTCCCAGTTTAACTCCAGGTCCATTCACAATAGCCAATTTATGGTAACAACCTAAACGCCCAAGGAGAGAGTGGGTTAGAAAAATCTGGCAAATACACAGAATGGAATACTATTTAGCTACTTTTAAAAAAAAATAGTCTTTCCATTTGCAACAACATGGGTAGAACAGGAAGGGTTTGTGCTAAACAAAGTCAGAGAAGAAACACCAATATAAGAGGGTTTCACTTATACGTACAATATGAAGAAATGTCAGAAAGGGTCAAACAAATCCAAATTATTAACAAACCCTAGAAATATTAATGTCAAGTTGAGTCTAAAAAAAAGAAGAGTGTAGAAGGGAAAACAAGATGAGCAAAAGGTACTAGGGACTATGGTGGAAGCCTCATCATGCCTTAGTGGCAAGTATGATCCTGTGCTGTTACATCACATACAGTGATGTATAGCAGTGTTACCTCAATAAAAGAAAACTAATCAAACTGCAAAATCATGCCTTTCATGGATGAGGTATGGTTAAATAGGCATTAATTTAGAAAAATTTCAAATTATAACTAAATGCAATATGTGCAAAAGTTTCAAACTTTTTAGATTATTTTTTCAACTCTAGACATAACATTCACTGGGGAATCTGAGGAACATTATATATGCTATTCTTCTTGAAGCATAAAATGTCAGAAAATACATTACATGTCCTTCTAATTTATTGCAAATCATGATTCCCAATTCCAAAATAATAAGGTTTAACAGGAAAAAAAAAAAGCCTAGCCTGGGTCTGATGATATAGAGTCAAATCTTAACTTTCCAGCAAGACCTCAACCTTTTCCCAACTCTACTTTTTCTATAACTTAATCAAAAAGGATAACCAAGAAGTTGGAGACTCAAGGTAATAAAGTCTACGTCTTGGTTGGAGTGCCCATGTATTTCAGTAATCTGCAACATGGTGGGCAGGGTGCAGAAGTCTACCAGGGACCATGGTTGGAGCTGGTTTAAGCACACAACAGTACAGTACCATTGGTGCCATGCTAGTTAGAAAAGAAAAAAAGAAACACATTGTAAATGACAACATTTTTAAGAAAATCAAATGATGAATGCTCTTTTGTCTTAGGTCATTTTTGGACCGCTAAAATCTGTCATAGTTTTGATGGTCTGGTCAATGCACAGTATTTTCTGATTAAGCCTCAGATCTCCAGTCTGGTGGATCTTGGAAATACAACTTGTTATTGAACATGGAGTCTAACACTTACTGAAGCATCCCATACCATGTGGCTTCCATGTTACTACACTACCTTCATACCTGTCACCCCCTACACAGCCAAGGTGCACCTTTTAAACTATCAGATCAGGTCCTTTTCTGCTACAACCCTCCAAGGGCTCATGTCAGAGGACATTTCAAAGTCCTTTAAACAGCTCCCTTATTATCTCTGAGGCATTCATTATTTCCAGCTACAAACACCCCTCCAATAATAATCGCTTCTTGCTGTTATTTCAACACACTATGACTTATCTGATATATCAAATTGATGAGACTTCAGTTCCAGTTGTTCAAACATTAATCGAAGTGTTGCTATGCATGGAGTTTACATATATAATTTCATCTTAATTTAGGAAGATACCTTGATAATCTGGTGAACCAGACTTTTTGTAAATATTTAAGAGCAGGGGTATAGCTTTCCTTGATGAGAAGAAATTACCCTGTGAACAATAGCTTTGACTCAATATCTATGGACTTTCTTCCCTTTTGCCTATAGTTTTGGACTTACTGAGTCAACTTTCATAATCACATAAGCAATTGTGTATGTGTGTGTGTGTGTGTCTTTTACTGATTTAGCTTCTCTGGTTGGACCCTCGCCAATACACACACCAAGTACTTTCTCACCTCACCAGCCTCAACACTTCCCTCTGCCAGAAACACTCATCCTTTAGATGGATGCAGGGATACCTTCTCACCTACAGATATTTGCACAAATGCTACTTTCTAGACCCTATCTGGCCATTGTATGTAGCACTGTAACACCTCCATCTTGATAAGACTCTCTCTGCACTCCAAGTTCCAGTTTTCTCCCTACCAGCATGCTTCCTCCAGAACTCAAGTTCCAGAAGGCTGAAGATTTTTGTATTCATATTAACTGCTATCTCAATGCCTGAGCTTTAGTAGGTACTCAGTAATTATGTACTAGTAGTGAATTAGCTCACAATGACATTAGACCCCTTAATAAAAGTGATCTTCAATTCTGACTAGTGCTTCAATTCCTCTGCTGAGAAGTTGAACTTCTAGCAACTTAGTGAGTTAATTTCTGATGTTTGTCAATTCTTTCCCCAAAGAATGTCTCATACTCCTCTAATGCCGAACACAATTTTGAAAGCATTTACCAGTGGGTCCTAATAATGTCACCATACAATTTCCATACTGATAAGCTCATTTACTTATTGGCCCTTCTGTACAGGGCCCGAGAAATGTGTAAGTATTAAAATCAGTGGATTATTGAGGGAAGCTCAATAAAAAAGACACTGTTTTTCATGCTATATTATGCTGGTTGCTTCTTCCTTCTCACTGATCTGAGAAATCAACATGCTTCTGTCCTAAGCCCTCTGCTAAATTACACATTTAGGATTTATTGCCTTCTATATGTAGGAATGAGAATTTTTTTGTAGATGGCATTTCATGTTTTTAAAACTTAATCTGTAGTCTTGCTAGAGTTTATTTCCCAGTCATGGTGAGAAATAAGAAATGCTATTTACTTTTTTTTTTTTTTTTTAAGATTTATGTATGCATACAGAACTGGGGTACAGGCCAGAAGTGCAGGGGCAGTGAGAGGCTTCACCAGAGACACAGAGGGGAACAGTACAGGCAGATTGATGAAGTACACTGCTGAGGGGAGGAGGGGGAGGGTCAGGAGAGGTCTGACATGCCATGTGGGTCACTCCATGTGGGTAGGGGCAATCAAACTCATGCTGAAGTGGCTCTAGCTTCTTAGTGCTGTGCTTTAACCTGCTGCGCCACCAGGGAGGGCCCGCTATTTACTTTTTAAAGCAGTTTTCCACTGGAACCAGGAGCCAATTTAGAATTAACATGTTAACGTCTATACTAAACCTCTCATAGAAAATCTGGAAATTATTTATTGTCTTTATTAATCAACATACAAAAGTCAAACAGTTAAAAATTAGTACATTAATGAAGAAAGCTCACAGTCATAAATATTGAAAATTATGTAAAATGCTTGTACATCTCTGGGATTCTTTAACTGTTGTTGAAAAGTAGGTCAAGACATCATTAAGATTCATCAATTCACTTCACTAGTATAACAACATATCCATCTGGAAACAGATGGGTAATATATAGTTGTTAATTCTCATTATGTCCTCCTTCCCTCACACTGTATTTTATTTGTGCTGATAGGAATCCTACAGCCTTTAAAATGGTTTCAACAACCCACATTAGTTTCCAGTTCACTGCTGGAATGAGGACTATGACCAACTCAATAAGCACACTTGGAAGAAGAGAAAGTTTTTAAAACATACCTTAGATGATAATGGAACCATATCAAGACATTTTACTACATTAAAATGGAAAACTTCAAATTTTGGGCCCTCCCTGGTGGTGTAGTGAGTTAATGCACAGCACTAAGAAGCTAAAGTCACTTCAGCATGAGTCTGAATCCCACCCCGGAGATGACCTACATGGCACAACAGACCTCTCCTGACCTGCCCACTGCTCCCCTCAGCAATGTACTTCATCAGTTGGCCTGCTCTGCTTCCCACTCTCTCTGGTGTACCCTCTCATGGCCCCTGCACCTCTGGCTTGTACCCCAATTCTGTATGCATAAATAAATCTTTTTAAAAAAACAAAAAGAAAACTTCAAATTTCATGACAAATTGAGTTAAAATGTTCACAAACACAGGCAATAAACTACAAAGTAAAGATGCAGGAAATTGTTATTTATAGTATTTGCTGAGTGAATACGAATGGGTACATTTTAGAATGCAATTTGTGAATATCTATTACTATTTTAAATGTATAATCATTTTGATCCAGAAATTCCATGTTTTGATATCTGTACATTTTTATCATTTCTTCCCCAAAAGAGCTCATTGCAATATTCTTTATAATGTCTAAAGATATAAAGTGGAACTATTCATCTGTAAATATCCATCAATAGGGGAATAGTTTAATATAGTATCATTCATACATTCTATGTACTCACAATATGAACCATTAAAAAGCTTTAAGACATAAAGACATAAACTAATAAAAGGAAATTGTAGAAAAACCCACATGTTATGCGTTATGAGCACAAAACAGTATTTGCTTTTCTAGGTTTCAAAATTAAAATAGAGTAGATAGTGATGCCATGGATAACACTAGTTTAATCTAATAAAAGAACTGAGATGGAAGAAATGCTAGGATAAGGGTTGGTAAAATAGAATGTTCATTGTATTTATTCCAGTTGAAATTTCTACAATGACATATAGTCATGTATTGCTTTTAGGATTAAAAAGTTCCTGTAAGCTGTAAGAAATTAAAGAAACACAAGTTATTTCCATACTTGTCGGAAACCAGAACATTCCTTCCCTTTAGTACCCACAGTAATCTATTTAACAGTTATTTTACATAACTTCCTTTATATTGTCTTTAACCCCTCAACGAAGGTATTCTGCTCTCATTTTCAGTTTTGCCTCTAGTTTAGTTTTTAACCTATAGCATTATATAAAAATTGATGTACTCTATCTTACCTAAAACAAGTCTTCCAAAGACTAAGTATCTGTTTTCCAAAGGTCTACAAGAAGGTCTGGTCTGGTATATGAATAAAAGAATAAATGAATTGAAGATAGTGATTATATCTCTCCTGAAATTTAATTAGAAGCAGTTCTCATTTATCTAGACAGCTATCACATTTTAAGACTCAAATTCACTCTTCTTCACTGTCAAACTGAACATTTCAACTCTCTGAATAACTTCAGTTCTGACGAGATGGCTCCCTTTCCCAATGGTATCCCTCTTTACTGATCACACCCCAGTTTCATTCTCCTACTTACAATCCTCCAGGAGTAAAAGTATTTTATGACAGGATCAAAAGAATGAGGAAGTCTTTAAAGTCAGTAACTCAGTCATGTCAATCTTTGAATTTCCCATATCTACGAAAGTGTCTATCACATGATAACTATTTAGTGAATGAATCACAAATGGTCAACAGTGAAACTCAATTACAATAGCTCCCAATTACCACTTTTAACCACAACTCAGGATCCCCAAGATCCTGATCCTTAAACTATAGCAACATTCCAAAGCATAAAGCCTATAAGTGAGCTAACAATTCTTCTGCTTGGCTATACAAATGTTACTAGCTCCATGGACTAAAATAAATGTATTTTATAGAGAAGACACTTAACCTTTCCCCCTAAGTAGTGTAACATTCACTTTATGTATAATTTTAGCAATACTGTCATAGTTAATGAGGTCCACACACCTGAATTTGACACTATGTTGTCTGAAAGTGAATAATACTGACAGGAATAAATTTCAGAATATGAGGCCAGAGTGCTACTGCCTTTCTGTTCATGTTTTAACAACCTCTTTCCAGAAAGAAACTTCTCAAGCCACTGTTATCTGTACACTTTGTCTTGTTTTCTTTGTAATGATTAAAGGAAAAAGATGTGACTAGCCATCACATGATTATCCATTAAGAGGGGTATGGCTTAACACACTATCATTCATATATCCTGTACCTGGTTTTTCTCAACATACCATTAAAAGTTTTACATTGTTTAATATCTGGTCAGTTTGAGACTTCTTTAAGAACCTTATTTTAATTTGCAGTAAAAGTTTACAACTTTTTTTCAAAAAAGTCAAATCACAATTATATGTTAATAAAGGGCTTAAAAATAAATTCTGCTGTAATGTTTTGACTTTATATTTATAATGATTGTAACAGTTTTGAGATGTACATATATATGTACATATATATATATATATATATATATGTACATATATATATTTAGCAGGGATAACATTTTTCTATTTATCTAATTGATAGGTAATTAATGTAAAAGCTATTTAACGCAAACTTCCATATACATAAAGAAAAAATATAAACTGAGCTTAAAAACAGATATTCAAACAAAATGTGTAACTATTTTGAAGAGTGAAAGTATATTTTTTGGTTCTTGGCATCTTTTTCCTCTCTGAAAAGGCATAATACATTATTTATAATGCAATAATGCTTTGTTTGATGGAAGTACTTTCACTGAAACCTTCAGGGTATGTTCCAGAGGAGATGTAATATGTTACCACTGTAATCATGACAGTTCACTCATAATAATCCATTACAATTGGTGTTGAAAGTAAATAAATAATCCAAAGTTTAATCTGAAACCAATTATAAATTATCCTGGTCCCTTATAAAGAGTATGAAAAAAGTTTAGTGGTTAAAATATCCTAGATGAAGGGCTTTCTCTAAGAAATACAGTGAAAACCAAAAACAGTGTGGTCAAATACAAAAACTGAATTTGAGAAATATCCCTGTTGCCTAGAAAACACTGTTCTAATTCCTGAAGTTCCCTGTTTTCTCTGATTAACCTCCCCCCTTTCTTCTCTCCCCACCTTGGAAGAGGTTTGATGAAGGTTCTGACCTTATGTTGGTCAGCCACATGTGTATGTATATACATGTATGCTTGTGCGTTTATGTGTATTAAATCCATGAAGATATACGTATATATACATATAGCATGTACATATAAAGCAATGTTTTTATGAGCTTACTGAAAATGAACTAAAAGAACAAGTTGATTTCCCCTACCTAGATAGGCCCGTACAGGATGAAGAAGGTAAGGTATAGTACAATATAATCACTAAAGTAATATTTTTTTCCTGTGCACCCACACTAACATGCACATTCTCAAACATATGCCCCAAGACTGATGACACATGTCAGGTACAAACATGGGGATGTAGTGATACCTCTGGAGAAGCTTGAGGGAGGAAAAAGGGGGTCTGTTACTAACAAATATTTAAGATCTCTACTTTGTCCTTCAATCTTTTGTGTCAGAAGTCACAAAGGCTAAATAAATAGAGCAAGTAATAAGACTATCTTTATTAACTAAAAGTTGCCTCTGAAGTTCTAGAACATGAACAACCAAAGACCTTTCACTTGTTGCTTTTTTCCTTCAAGAGGAGGATCTCCTTGTCTTTATTACTGAGACCATGCTATTGACCCATCTGTTCCTCTCTTGAGTTATCATTCTTTTGATCCTGCATGTTACCTGTTCAAAATGTGATAACCTACCCTCCTTTATGTCTAAAAAATGATGCTCTCAGATCCACAAAGATCTCTTTGTTCATGGACACAATTTCTAAGATATTAAGGGGCCAAAGAAAAGAACAGTAATTCAAGCAGTCCCCGGCACATCAAGATTGAAGAGAGAAGGGGAGATATCATTTCCCAACTCCACATAGCTTCTCTGGAAAAGGTTAAATCACTTAACTTTAACATAGTGTCCAGGTCTCTGCCATCACTAGGGATCAGACAAAAGCTGGGAGTCAAAGTTTGATGTAAAATTGATGGAACCTGAACTAAGTTAAGAATGAACAATTGGCTTGACAGCTCTTTGACAGAAAAAACAGGCACTCAGAAGCAGGATGAGGGTGTGGAGGAAGCACAAGTGTAAAAATTTAGTTTCAGTATATTTGTCTGATTCTCATTTTCTTTATTTACAAAGTAGGAGCAATCAAACTTAGTTCAAGGATTACTATATGAATAAATAACATCACTGGAATTCCCATGAAACATGAAAAAAACACCAAATAAATGTAAGGGAATCTGAATCTAACCTTTCAGCGACCTCTGGTTTTCATCTCAAGGTCAAATCCCTGGCACTAGACCCTGTTATCAGGAAAATGTAACAAGCCCACATTTTCCTACTCTAATGAACTTCACAAATTTTTGTCATAATTATGCCAGTTGCCATATCAGATGAGAAACAATTTGTATTTGTTTGTAATTGTCATATATCTTAGCATAAATGCTTAGAGCACATACAGGATTCTAATACATGTAAGAAATATAGAAAAATATTTAAGGGGAGAATTACAGAACTTTTAAACATGAATACAATGTTCTTCAATACAATGAATTAATAGTGGTAAGATAGTCAAGCTACCAAGTTTTTTGTTTCTTAGTTATAACCTCTGATGTTTTACTCATAATAAATCTTTATTAACAATGTGGAAAAGTAAATCACCAAAAGTTAAATAAAATTATAAATAACCCTACATTCTTAAAAAGAGTATCCAAAAAGCCATTTAGTGACTTATTGCATACCTTTCTAGCTTACTAGGGATTAATGTATTCCTGAAAAATGGTAATGAAGATATCACTTTTACCTAGAGGTAGTTAAAAAAAAAAAAAAGAATTGGTATGATATATATAATGTTATAGTACACAATGGAGGTGTGCTATAGCCTAATTTTTAAGAACTAGTTCCTTTACAGAAGCATCATTAAAAATCATACTTCAAAGGATACCAACTATAAAGTTTATAACTATAAAGGTAATTTCCTCTCAGACATCACCCCCCAAAAATAAATGTAACAAACACAAATGAAAACAAGATCTTTAATAAAGCTAAGTGACAGGCCAACCTCAACAAATATATGAAAAGTTTCCAAATTATCTAAAGTCAACCGAGTGTGCCCAAAAAAAAAAGAAAAAAAAAATGCTGAGAGGACATCTATGGCTGCAATCTGAGAGAAGGAGGGCAAAGATCAAGTCTTTAAATAGGTGGCACCCCCAAAGGCAAAAGCCAATAAAACCTAGAGTTTAACAATAAGGATATGATATTTATCAAATCTGCCAGACCTCACAGCTTCCAATTCTTGTAGCAGGAAACGTCAAAAGAATCACCTTACATGCAGTGTGCTATGAGAAGCTTCTTTATAAAGCAATAAAATTTTTAATCATTGCTTTAAGGTATTTTGGTTCTTTCTCAATATGAATCTCTGACAAAAGGGCAATCCAGTAATAGTTCACCTCATTCATATTGGAAAGGTCCAGCATGGGAGCCATACAAACATATCATAATTTATTAATGTTGGGGGTAAAATAAGAAAATTGATAAATTGCCATACAGAAAATGAAAATCAACAAAGGTAGCCACTGAAATAAAAGCACTGAGACAAATGCCTTTTAAAAAAATACTTCAATAGATGCATAACAGAGGAAGAAAAAGTAATAAAAACAACAGAAGTAATAAAAAAGTACAAGCTGAATTGAGAAAGTTGGAAAAAACTAAAAACCATTGTAGAGATTAACATTATGCAAGAGATTTTAACATTATGTAGAGATTTGCCTTATGCAAGCAACATAAGGCAAAGCAAACATTGTAAACACAGGATAAAAAAATTTGAGAGAAATGAGCAAAATAAAATGACAAGGAAGAGTCAAAATAATTGAGAAAATTACAGCTATAAATACAGAAAACATTCAATACCTAAACATTATCTAAGAGATTACTGCAATGATGTTTAAAATTCTCTCTTTCTATACACATATATACACACACAGCCCAGACAATGAGGCAATACTCAGACTGAAATAATGTGAAAATTAATTTTACATAGCCATGACAATAACATCCAGAAATGTCAACTAGCAACAAAATTTTCCAAATATTTCCTCAGATTTTCTGTATTTATCTAATAGACAATCAGTCCAACACTGGTCCACAGACAACACTCTGATGATCTAGTTTACAAATGAGTAAAGAGACTTCTTTAGACTACAACACACACATACAAACACTTACTTTTGAGCATGTGGCAATTAACAAACATTCCCATTACTCTCTCCTTGGTTTCATCAAATTTTCTGGAAGATTCAGAGAGGCAGGGGAGACCTATTCTAGAAAAAGAAGACTGAGTGGAAGATGATACCTCTCCCCCAAATCATCTCAAACCTAAAGCACCCTCTTCTTATTAGACATAAAACAAACACAGATTAAAAGAGAATGAAGTCATTTTTCCTTTACTTTTTACACTGTAGTGTATTTTTATGGATATATTTTATGTCTCATACTAAATTTGTGGACATAAACTGCATATAATTATTTTCTATATTCATCAACTGCTAGCACAGAACCTGACATTTAATGGTTCACTTATAAGAACCCATTAATTATTAACAAATTAATGTGAATGAATAATGCTGAAGTGAGAATGAATAGCACAAAAGTGGGTAGTCAAATACCCGGAGGTATTAAAAGAAAATTTACTAATCCATGTTCAGCAGAGAGAAGGCTCTCTACTGGCATGGATGGTGGGACTTCCTATCCTAAAGGTACAGCCAAGACACAGAAATAAAGAGGTTTATCCTGGGACCCAGAGAGGATCTGTTAAAGAAGGGTTGCCCTCCATGGAGGGCAAATGGCAAATGTCCATAGGCAAGTATCTAGCAGAACTCCATCTGCATCAACATGGGAAGCCAGGCTTGGTGAAGGGGTTCACCTCAGGGAAGCCGGCAACCCTAGATCAGATGGGGACACAGCCCTCGCTGTTGCAACCCAAGGCAGACAGATAAGGATGCATAAGTGAGCGTGACCACCTCCCTCCATGCTTCCCTCTTCTTTCATATCACTATCACTTCAGTGTTATTTTTCACTCTTGACCTGAACATTTATTTCCAATACTCTTCTCAAATTTTCACAAGCCTCCCATTCTCTCATAATTCAGTCCTCCCTTTATTCTCTGCCCCTAGCAACCTCTAAATGATAGGCTAAAGTAATCATATGATTTTTATTCATATTTTACTCTACCTATCTGTAAGAGGAAGACAAAGAGACACTTAGAGAAAGTACAAAATTAGAGCACAATCTTGCTAACCCTCAGACCTAATAATAGGACTGTGCTTTGAAAGTGGGCATGATGTGATGCTCACATATAAAGAGGGTAATCATATAGTGTTGTAAAGCAATGTTACCTTTAAAACTGCAGTATTAAAAAATTATTTTTAAAAACAATTTTTAAGTAAAAATATAATCAATCTAGAACTTCCAGGTAGCTAATGATGATAATAGTCAGTAGCCTACATTTTTCTCATTATTTTCCCTCAAAGAAAGAACACAGTAAGAAGGGGAAAATACATCTCAAAAGATCACACTTTCAAAATAATTCAGAAACAGAAAATGCTAAAACTTCAGTATAACAGATTGTCATCTCTAGTATGCAATTTCTAAATTGAAAGGCAAGCTGAGAAATACTGCCAGGAATGCAGGAGAGGGAAGATACCAAAATGACCAATGGCCAGTAGATCCAATATCAACTCAAGAAGGAAAGGACAACTCAGCTTCCATTAACATAAACAGTAAACTGAAGATATAGTGATAGGGAACAAATAAACATTTACAATAAGAGCAAAATCACATGCTTGAAAGACATGCACACTTAGTAAATA
>NW_004567124.1:15284841-15285562 GCF_000260355.1 Condylura cristata | reverse complement strand
AATGTAAGATCTGAAGCCATAAAATATATAGAAGAAAATACAGGAAAATTACTACATGACATACATCTCAATAAGATTAAAGATACATCCCCAAAGTAAAGAGTAAGTGAAAAGATAAATTGGGATTATATCAAACTAAAATCTTCTATACAGCAAAAGAGGATCCTTAAGATACCTGTCTTTTTATGGGGATAAAGAGAAAACAAACAAACATGCATATATATAATAAATAATAATAAAGTCAAAGCAACAGACAGCAAAAAAACAGAGTACCCTACTAATTGGGAGAAAAATTTTGGACACAATATGTGATAAGTCCCTTCTCAATCAAAGATATATAAAGAACTCACAGGACTCAACAAAGACAAAGTAAATAACCCAAAAAAAATGGGCAAAATAGTTAAAAAGACAGTTATCCAGAGAGAAACTGCATATGGCCAATAGGTATATGGAAAGTTCAATTAGGGAAATGCAAGTCAAAACCACAATGAGATACTTACTTTACACCAGTGAGAACAGCACATATTATAAAACAAAAACAGGAAACACATTTTGTATAAGAGTTAGGGGAAAAGGAACTCTCCTGCATTGCTAGTAGGGAAGCAAACTGGTCCAACCGCTATGGAAGTTGTGTGAAGATTTCTCAAAATACTAAAAATGAAGCTACCATATGGCCGAGCAATTCCACCACTAGGAAATCTACCCAAAAGACACACACACA
>NW_004567124.1:15268354-15281346 GCF_000260355.1 Condylura cristata | reverse complement strand
CAATCATATTTTTTAATAAAAATTTATTTTATCGGATATATGCCAAATGCAATCTCTTATAATTCTTTTCATATCTTCTTAGAAGATCCTCCTGTTTATATGTCACAATGCAGTATTATTTCAGTAGGAAAAAAAACTGTGTTAAGTATCTTCTTACAAAAATGAAAATAGACTGGTCACTTTAATAATTATGCCTGTTATTTGCATAATGATGTTTGCTTTTCAAAAGGCTTTTATATCCATTTCTCATTTATTCTTTATAGCAATTATTCACTTCCTGAATAAACAAGATGGGCCTCTGCTCTCTACTGACACTACAGAAAGGCTAAAGGTCTTAAAGTCCTACAACTGAAAAGGACTTCAGATTTTATCTAGTTTCTGAGACAAATGTTTGCCCAAGATTTACCCATCCTGCTGGTAGCTCAGGAGAGGCAAATTCTATTATAACTCTGATCTTGTATAAATTCAAAGATTCTCCCAAACCATTATAAAGGGTTAAATTTGCTGGATAATTTTACTGGTTGGATTTCCTAGTAAACAGAAGGTTAAAGGAGAAGTCTGAACTTCTTATAATAAGGATAGATCTAATTTACCCACAAAATGAAAAAAAATAGAGATTCTTACTTAAATTTGGCATGACTATCAGCCCATTTGAAAAGTGACAGCCAGACCCTATCATATAAAAAAAAAAATCCAGTTTCAGCAAGACAACTCAAACAGTAAACTTTAAATATTTTCTGTCTCTAGCTTCAAAGTTCATCCAGCATAGACATGTGAGCTCTCAGAAATAAATATTCTCCTGCCAAGTTGATGGATTTTTATTAAGGTTTTTCTTCCAATGACATTTTTGAGACTTGGAGATAAATACACAATTTGTTTCTTTTTCAATAAATTCATAGGGACAGCTCCAGATTTGAAGAAAAATATTAGTTGGAAAACATTGGCTACACATTTTTTGTGTTTCATCAAACTTGGCTGGTATATATCTCAGATTAGTAGTATAATTGAAAAGCACTGGGTCTCAAGTTTGCATAACACAGAGGAAACCATCATGAAGAATACAGATCCAACATGATTGCATTGCTGACTTGCTGCATGAAAATGTCTCTGAATCTCCATTTTCTCACTTGTAAGATGAGCTCCCAAGTGCCTTGTTTCCAGTGCTGTGGTAAAGATTCCGTTTAATTTTCATTCACCTGAGTCTCACACTGGTATGTGGGTCACGAGTGTTCATACAAGCCCTGGCTATGATTCCAAGGTTGTTTCCTTCCCTCGCTGGAACTCTGATCTATCAACTAAGGGAAGATAGAAGGGATTCATAGGATGATCTCTAAAGAGTTTCTCACGGCACATAATGTCTACCGGCTATAAATAATTTGTACAATACTGCAAAACTCCAGAGAGAAAAGAAGAAACAAGGAAACAATAGGAAACATCTACAGCTTTTTTTTTTTTTTCTTACATCACTGTTAATTTTCAGAGTATTTTATTTCTCTCCTTAGAGGTAATTCCCAAAGTTGTCTCAGCAAATATCACATCACCTGTGGACCAAAGTCAGTTGTGCTTTTCCCTCTCCTGTTGGCCTGACTTCCCTGCTGTGTGCCTCTTATCCACTGCCCAACAAGGAAAAGAGCCAAGGCATTCTACAGAGTAATTCACAAAGGCTTTGAATAGAGGGTGAACAAAGGACAATCTCCCCTCCCACAACCCACCTCCATCTGCAGTGAAGACAATTCTGCTCAGAATAAAAGGTTGTAGATGAGTGGAAGTATGAAGGGGTGAGGCTTGGGGATAGGTAAGGAAAATCAAATATATCAGAATGTCTCAGTGGAGCCAAGCACAAACCAAGTTTTTATGAGACCTAGTAAAATTTAAGGAACACTCCAGTTTCTATTTAAATAAGATGATATGTGTTAAGGCTGTTTGGAGCTACTGTCACATTTGGAAAACTGGAAAAGAAAAATTTGAGCAGATTGGAAAAGAGAAATGTTAAACTGTTTGGGGCTGGGTTCAAACATCAAAGAAGAGAGGGCTTAGGACTAGAGGCTCAAAAAAAATATGACTTAGACATAGCTATGCAGGGGTCAAATAACAAAATGCAACAGAGAGAGATCATAGCAATCTTCAGAGAGAAACTAGCTCCAACCCCTGCAAAAGACAGTGGCTCTGATGACACCAGGTGGTAGTACTGGGGGAACAGACTGTCCATACTCATGTTCTAGTTCCAACAGCCCTGATTCCCAGTGGATTTTGAGGGTGGAAAATGTCAAAATGATACAGAAGTAAGAACACAAGGTTTCCATGGTGTTGTAGTTGATGGCTGTTTTGAGGGAGTTCCCAAGATAATATTGCAGGAGCTGAAGTTTCCACATGATCAGATGGGTTCACAACACTAAAAGATCTTCACTTACAGTATCGGGCCTTACAACTTTATCCTTTCAAGCAATTTTAGTGGTAAAAGTGGACCTTCTTTTGAGAGAACCCCATTATGAGGAGGTCTCAAGGAACCAAGTATGATATCATGGAGACAGCATGAAAATTGCTATCAAGCCCCAAATTCCTCCCATAACCTGACAGGTATGTGCTGCAATTCACCTCATAACTCCAGAGTCATACTGGTTGCCTCTCTTATTATGTACACCCAACCAGCACTGCCAAAGTCCTCCACTTCTCTTAAGCCCCATTTACTACTTCTTCCTAGATTTCCTTGATTTCTCCATCTCATACCTCATTTCATCTTTTAAACAGTCATTATCAAATGGGATCATATTAGTTACTAAAATTCTCTAGAGAATTTTCTCAGTTATCTTACAAATGAAATTCAGATTCCTCAAGCTATGATATAGCTCCTACCTACACTTCTAGAATAACTCTCATGCTTTCTCCTCTTGTACTATACTCACCAGTAGTAACAGAAGCACCACAATTCCCAGGATGTATCACGGTCTATTACAAATTACAGGTCTGTTACCTCTCTAACTTATCCCATTTCCCTACCCCTTCCTTTACCTACCCAATTCTCTTTTCATTCAAACCTCACTCATATGTTACCCATCCTAGGAAAACCTCTCTAAGCTCATAGTTTGAGAAAGGGGCTCTTGTTTGAAACCAAAGATCCTGCCACAGCTTCTTTCATCCCATATTGTAATTTTCTTCTACACTCTGTGTTCACAATAGACAGTGAGCTTTTTGGCATCTGGCTTTTTACCCTGCATTTCTGAAATTTTACTGCCTAGAACAAGATTAGGGATACAAATGATACATTTTTTAAAGAGCTTTTTAAAAATTGGGAGGAGGGAATGAGTAAATTTTATCTTCAAGGCTTTAATTCCTGCATAGCAACTAGGATCAATTATCATTTCAACTTTGTTGAAAGTTAAAATGCCTAAAATATTCATTTTTATTTATAAAACAATGCTTACTTGATTCTTAGAATCACCATTCTAGTAGCCCTGGGTTCTGCTCCTTTAACTTCTCTCCTAATTCCTAACTTCAGAGTGTTCCTACTGTCCTTTTCTTCTTCTGCTCTGTTTCCCACTTATGTAATCTTATTAGTGAAGACTTCACAATAAAACTGATTAGCTCTATTATAAATTTATGATCTCAAACTCAGCTGGACAGTCAATATTTCTCACCACTCATCTTCCCATTCAAATAGCTGTTGAAATATTTACCATCCTCCTAAATTCAATGCAATCTGACCTTCATTCTCAGTGAATAACAAAGTCTCAAAATTTACCAATGCATTAGTTTAACCAGTTGTCATCACCTTGCCACCCAGTATTACTTCCCAGAATCATTTTCCCTTTATATAAGAAAAGATCTCTAATTTCTGTTTTTTACAAGCTCAACATCCTCTAATAATTTAGCACAAATATTTCAGGTAATTTATATATGTCTTGGTCCATGAGCTTACACTGTCACCAGGTTCCTGCTCCTCTCCCCTTTTAAAGATTACTGTCCACAATGCCCAGATGTATAATATAGCACCTGAGCCATTACTGCCAGATATCTTCCAGTAGAATAAGAATTTTCTGTTAAAATAGATGTAAGTCTGTGACCTCTTCATTTTTACACCGAAATATCCCTCTAAAATACATTATAGCAGGTAGGTCCATTTCCCAGGGATGTACTTGTCAACTGAAAGCTGAAGCCCCCTCATTTCCACAAATGGTCTCTTCCTGGGGATGAAAACTGGGCGAAATGTGGGAATTGTCCTGATTCAGTTTGTCTCCCTAACAAGCAAGAACAACTCCCTCCCACATTGGACACAAAGCCCTCAGGTAAAGTATCTTATGCAAATAGACCATTTCTCCCCTCTCACTAATCTCCCAAAAGTTCTCAAAGTTAACCTGGATCCCAGCATGAAAACAGTATTGGAAAACGATCATATCATAGTGGGATATGATAAACTGGCATTTGAGAAATTCTGGCACAAATTGTATCTTCCATACATCTTGTTGAATGAGTATATGAATGTATGAATGCATTTTATATCTCTAAGCTTTAGTTTTTCATCTGAAAATTGGTTTAGTAGCCAATCTATACTGATGACCATTAATACATAAAAATAATATACTTATCTGTCTAAAAGGATGCTTGACTCATTGAGGGTCCTAAATAATGGCTATTCTCTTCCGAAGATTCATGATCCTACTATTGAGTACGAATATAGTAGGGGAGAAAAAAAAAATTCTCAAGTTACTGACTTAGTGTATAGCACTGTATTAAGCTCATCATACTTACTATATTGCTTACTCTTCTCAAGAACAACCAATGGTCATTTTAAAGTTCTGTTTTACAGAGATGGGAAATGAGCAACAGACATTAAAAAATTGGGACAAGGTTACATACCCATAAGAAGCAGAGCCAAGAGACTATTGAATAATCAGCACTCTCTTGACTCTGCACCTACTCTTAGCCACCACTACATCAGCCTCACTACAACAGATGCTTCTAGGATCAGGCAATGACAAATGGCATCATAGCAATCTTGGGCCTCTTAGGGTATGTTCAGCAAAGAGAAAACCTAAATTGTCAAATTGTCTCCTTCAGTGGGTTTTGGCCCTGAGGAAAAAAAAAAGAGTCTTACATTTTACCCTGTTTGGTTTTTTTTTCCCCTATTTTTTTAAACAACTACCCTTGATTCACCTGCAAGATTAATTCCTACTTATATCCTCTTATCAAGCTGTGTAGTCTTAAATAAGTGAAACTCTCCCTAAGCTAGCTCTTTTCATCACCTACATTAAATTTTAAGGTTTTAACTTACAGGAAACTTAAGAGATTTAGAAGCCAACATTTGTAAAGCACTTAATATGGAATGTAATAAGTTCCCAATTAATAACTATTATTATTGATGCCTCAGACATTGCCTGGAGTTTTCACATCTCTTACGATCTAGCTAAGGTAGGCTCTAAATTGCACTTTCATATTAGTAGAAAGTCTCATGACTGCCTAATAATTCTGTGAACTCCTAGGAAGACTGAGAAAGCTTATATTCTTGTCATTTCTCTCTGTAAGTTCTCCCTAAATTAGCTTAATTTATCAAGTGCCTTGTTTTCACATTTATGCTAACCCCATACTAAACTGAGCCTTCTATACATAGGACTCAGTTCTTCCAATTGATTAGTACTAATTGTCATACATATGCTCTCTTTCACACTTACATCCACACACACACACACACTGACACCCACACACACTGACACACAGAGTATATGCACAATCATTTAAACAAGTTTTTCCTGAATGATTAACAGATGGGACTTAAATAGTAACAAACTGAGCAATTTGATAAATCTGTAATAACCACCTTTTTTCTTAAAAATTTCCTTTGTTTTGCAATTCAAGTCAGACTATAGAAGTGATGCTTGGCTAGCTTCTATATCTCCTCTTTTTCCTATGTTCTCATAGTGCTAGATTTCAGTTAATTTCTAAATTAGAAAACTGTCTCTCCTTTGTAGCCCTGTCTCCTGTTAGCTTGTTCCTTAACAGCATTGATTTTTGCCCCAGCTGTTAAGAAAACATTCTTTTATGTTAATCATCAGGATGAATCACTTATCCTTGGTTCTTATTTCTCAGAGCTTCTGGCAAATTTATGCCATAAATTTTTCATGTAAATGGGGTTAAGTTTTGAGGAACAGAAAATTAGACTTCTTTAAAGTCATTCATCCACTAACATTTTTGCAATGTACATGTACTAAATTTACTCTGTGCCAAACCCTGCTAACTCCTGAGTTATCTTGATGAACAAGACAGGCTTGGTCACTCCCTTATAATGTTAACAGATAAAGCAATTTAAATTGTGTTGGATATCACAGACAACCAAGTGTTAAGCACCATGCGCATATGTGATAGAAAATTAAGGATCTAGAGGAAATCAACATGGTGGAAAAACAACAACAACAACAAAGAAATGTATCTTAAGCAAAAGACCCAAACTGAACTTTGGAGATGAAAATTATATATGAAATAAACATTTTACTAGATTAAAGTAACAATAAAGATTGAAGAAAATGTCAATAAATTTGAATATATAATGTAGCATGTAGCAATAGAAATTATCCAAAAAGAGAAATACAAGATATATATATATATATATATATATATATATAAAGATGCCTAAGCAATCTGTAAGACCCTAATAAGCAATCTAATAGATCTATAATTGGAGTGCTGGAAGGGATGGGTAGGAGTGTTTCAATAGGTTTCTTCCCAGTTTGATAAAGACTATAAACCCACAGATTGCAGAAGTTCTGTGAAAGTCAAGTAGGATAAACATACACCAAATGGCAAACCCAAATATCAAAAATTTTTGGAAACCAAGGATCAAGAGAAAACCATAAAAACTGGCAAGGTAGAAATTATTATGATATTAAAAGTAATACACTTTTTAAGACAATAGCCATCCAAGCAAGATAATCAAGCACTGTTTTGCTAAAAGAGAACAACATTACACCTAGACTTCTATATTCAACAACAACAAAATTTTTAAATGAAGTCAAAATAAACCTTTCGGACAAGTATATTGAGGAAAACCTTTTACTAGCATATAGACAGTATCAGAATAGCAAAGAAATTTCTCTGGAGGGGTGGGGAAACTGAACAAGTAGACATTTAAATCTCAAAAAAAAAAAAGAGAAACAGAAATTATGAATGATGATTGTGTTGGTTACATATAAATCTCTTTTAAAGAAATTTAGGGAATTAACAGTTTAAAGCAAAAACTAGAATGTATTATGGAACTTATAAAGCATATGTAAGGAAAATTTACTTTTAATAAGTAACATCTAATAAATATAACAAAAGTGGGTGGATGAAAACAAAGCATACCCATTCATGATTCTAGTGTATGAAGTTATCAGAGTATTATTTTATAGTTTTGAAGGTATATTGTGTGAATTATAGTCTAAACCTATGCAACCACTAAAGTTTTTAAAGCAAAGAGAAATGGTTAGTTATCCAATAGTGGAGATAAAGTGATATTCTGAAAAAAATCCAGTTAAAATGAAAGACAGGCAAAGGAGGAGAGGAAGACAAATGAAGCGTACAGAAACCCAACAGTATCAGAGAGTTAATGACCGTACAGAGTAAATATACATGACATATATTCTTAACATTAAAATTAAAGAACAGCTGAAAAAGATCCTTTGTTTACAAGATCCTTTGTTTACAAGAATCCTCTTTAAATATAATGACAAAGAATTTAAAAGAATAGAAAAATTTCTTATCCAAGCATTATAAGAAAATCAGTGGCTACATCAGAAAGAATAGATTAGCAATTAAACTATTTTGAGGAATAAAGTGGGTTCATTTTTCAAAAAAAAACCCTACATAGTGTTCAAACAAATGCAGTGAGTTGCAGAACTTTAAAGTAAATGAATCACAACTGATAGAACTTAAGGGAGAAATAAACAATTTATAATTAGAGATGTAGAGTCCACAATCCACTTTAGCTATCAAAAGAACAGATGCATAGGAAAAAAAAAAATCAACGTAGAAAAATATAATATTAACAATACCATGAGCCATAAACTAAATGACAATTATAGAACACTCCATCCAAGAAGAAATCTATTGGAAACACACAATAGAACATTAGATGTTCTGAGATATAAAGAAGTCTCAAAAAAAATGAAAGGAATCAACTGTGACACAGAGAATGCATGTTAACAATAAGAATAATGCAGAAATCATTAAAATAAAGGCTTGGCATTCAAGAATATTTATAAATAACTTTTCAATAACCCATGAGTTAAAGAATTCAAAAGAAATAGGAAGTCATTTGAACTGAATTAAAATGAAAACACAACATAGCAAAATTTATGGGATATAGTTTTATCAGTGTTTAGAAGGAAAATTGTGACTTTAGATATTTGTATTAGAAATCATTGAAGGAAAAAGTCTGAAAAAATGAATGAGTTATGTTTTTAAAAGCTCAACCAAGGATATACAAAATGTCTTCATTTATTAAGTGACATGTACAAAAATTAATTTATAGTTAGAATCACATTTATTCATCAAAGACTGAATGCTTCCCTGATTTTGAAACAAGAATGTCTACTCTTGCTACTTCTATTTAACAATGGACTAGAGGCCTAACTCACATAAGTAAAGGTAATAAAGTAAAAAAGTCAAAGATTTTTTTTTTGGCGGTTTTTTTTTTCTGTTCTATTAAAATGTAGCCAAGGTCAAAGCCTAATCAGATCTGATGGACAGAGGCGGCGTATGTTCAACTAGCTCCTGACTATAATGCTTTGAATGTTGAGGGAAAAAATTAGGATCATCTAAACTGCATCCATTTTGGTTACTGTAAACAATTTTTTTTTTTTTGCCAAGAAAAAAAAAGTGAGAAATTGATTGGTGATTATATTTCAGTCATAGTGAAGGTGAAAGCATAAAGCAGGCATAAGGAATCTCAGGGTCTGGAGATACAAAGACCTCAGGACAGAAAAAATGAGAGAAAAAGGACCTCAAGTTTAGTGAAGGACAATGTTAAATCAGTCAGAACAGCTTCTTTCCTGAAGAGGGGTCAGAACACAACAAGCAATGACATTAAGAAAAATATAGGTCATCAGTTCAGTGCATGCCAGATGTGGGGGCACTGTTTGAAGACCTGCCCTAATGGAGCTACAACAGAATAAGCATCTGACATAATCCTTCAGGGATGCTATTCTGAATTTTCCTAATTGAAATCCTAAACAATTACATTAGAATGTAATGATTGAGTTAAAGCGAAAGCAGTAATAATAATAAAGTGAAATCAGGGTAATAAAAACTTACCTTGAGAAGCACTGTATGTCAAGATACTTTTGACTAGATTGAAAACAATAATAATTTTCATTCTTATTTGTGTGACATAACACTGACTTACAGCACAGTGCTTATTGTACAACCACCGTGCACCCAGGCATGTTGTTTCTCTTCTTCATGGTTCACTCGGTGGTCAAGGGGACATCAGTGACTGCTTAATGGTGAGGTTGACCTCACTACTCTGCTCTACAAAACTTCTCTATACAATACCAAACTATGCACTAAACTTTTCAGTTACTGCAATATAAATCAGATGAGCAGTATTATGAGGCATCCCAACAGAAGACTAACTGTCACTTGGCAGAGAGAACAGACTAATTTCAGGTCTCTCCTAATTCCAGGAAACCATAACTTAATGAAATTCCATAAAAGTCTGGAACCTAGTAGGATCAAAACACATTCAAGAAGCTTAGTATATGCTTAAAATTCTATCAGTCCTTGATATATCAGAAACTATTTGGATACTCTATTCAGAATGACCCAACAGATCCATATCTGTCTATGCTCTGAAAGCTCCATTTCCAGGGAAGAGAATGAGCAGGGAACATGACCCTCGACAGTATCTTATAGCATTTCATGATAAAAGAACTGAGTTGAGGAAGCTAAATATAAAATAATCCATTTCAAGTCCTATATTAATAGTACAGATCAAGAGACTCAGGTTTCCTTTAGAGACAGACGACTGTACAACCTGTTCTTGTTACTTATTTAAGCATTCTCTGCTGCCCCTCTTTCCCAAAAACTTCATGGGATTTTATATTCAGTATAAATGGATTCTTTTCTAAAATTGAACTCTTGAAACGATTGCACAGATATATTCTATTATTAAGACTACCTCCTTATTTTTTCCTCAGGCAATTGATATACTCACCAAACATGTTTTAGAAATCGAGGATGTCATAAAATATTTTTTTTTAACTGTGTAAAAGAGAAGTTCAAGATGCCCAAAAAAATTCTGACCAACTGAATCAGTTTAATAGTAAAATATATGTTACTGAAGGTTGTCATCTCTGAACTTTTCTTCAAATTCCTTTTATTATCATCCCTTGGTTTCTAAAGAATCCCCTACACACATACCCACACTAAACCTACTGATTTCATTATTAACCTAAGGATTTTTAAATACTAAAAATAGTACTCAGATATTAATTACTACCTTTAGAGATTACATATTTCCTACCATTGATCTAATCTACAAAATTTTTTGTAAGTAATATTGGCTAGACAATCATTCTTATCCTTAAGAGCAAAAAGAAATGACCTGAAGCAAAGTTGTTCCAGGCCATTCTTTAAGCTGACTATTAAAACAAATCAAGCACAAGATGTTGAAAATAACTGGTTTATGTTCTCAAATAGTTCTTTGTAGACTGAGAGTGTGGATGTCTTTTAGGGACCTTCTGTTCCCTGGCTAGTTCATCAACTCACTTTAAATATGGCCCATTATCTCATAGATGCAAATGTATATTTGTCAAAGTATATGTCTCCAAATCTATTTACAAGAATTTATAGAAAGAACTGAGTTGATCTGACATAAGTGTATTTCTACTATCCAACCTCAAAGTTCTGGCAGAATTTATTATGGTGTTTTCTCCAAACACCATCTCAGTTTGTTCAACTAATTTAATGTTGCCATTTTTCCAGCTTGAAAATACTTTCAAACTAACTTAAGATAGAGCATGTAAACAAATCCTAAGGACACAGGTAAGGTTGGCTTCAAACTCAGTTGCATTCAAGACCTTCAAGAGCAGTAGGGCCCTTGACCTCCCACTACCAGTTTCTCAGTGAGCTGGTCTCACACGTAGATATAAAGCCCATAGCTGCCCACTACTGAGGCCACTCAGGAGTAGAACCAAAGCACTCACAGACTAATGATGAGGGAGCCATCAGATTAGTGTGATGGAAAGACTGAACAGGAATGACCAGTTTCTTAAAGAAAAAGAGAGGCTGCTACCAGAACAGTGTGGATGGGGAAGAGGAAGCAAGCTTAGCAGAGGGAAAGGCCAACATTACAATTTCCTCACTATTATTTCCTATATATAAAATCAGGTGAAAGAAACTGGACAATGAACATGAATATTCCTGAAATCCTATCAAAACTGGCATTTGTAGGGAAAAAAAACAAACCAAAAAAACCTGAATATATTTCATCCCCTTTTTACTTTTAGTGAGTAGATAAATCATTGCAAACTAACATTTTCTTAGTTCTTTCTTTAAATATAAACTGAATTTCTTCCCACTACTTCCTTGGCATTTAGCATCTAAAACCCTCATAAGAAAATACAGAGCATGAAAGAAAATCATTTTCCTGAATGGTTGGCCAACAACCCTTAGCATCTTTCTCTGCTTTTTCATAGAAGTTGTTAGATAAAGTTATGGTACGACATTCCAAAAATTTGGGGGGTTGGTTTTGTTTTGCTCTGGTTTTCTCAGTTTTAAGAGGTCTGTCTCTCCATCCATTATATGATAGAAAATGAGGAAAGTGAGGGGCAGGGACAGAAAGCATAGTTTCATAGGTTTGCCAGTGTTCAGAGATCTTATGAATTCAACACCTACCTTCCTCAGCACTAAAATGCAGTTCCGGCAGGATCTCATTAATTCACACTTTCTAACTAATTCCCTATTTACTTGCTCACCAGTTACCTCTCTTTTTTTTTTATTTTAAGATTTATTTATGCATACAGAACTGGGGTACAGGCCAGAGGTGCAAGGGCAGTGAGAGGATTCAGAGACAGTGGGGTGCAGAACAGGTAGACTGAGGAAGTACACTGTTGAGGGGAGCAGTGGGAGGATCAGGAGAGGTCTGCCATGCCATGTAGATCACCTCTGGGGCAGGGATCGAGCTCATGCTGAAATAGCCTTAGCTTCTTAGTGTTGTGATTTAACCCACTGTGCCACCAGGAAGGGCCCTGTTCATCAATTCTTTATTTTGAAAATGTAGATTCTTTAACTCATCAACAACTATACATATGATAGAGATAAAAGTAACAACTCCTTTTCAGGAGGCATAAATTAAAAGTAGCTTCATTGTGAATTACAATTCTTCTTTAAAGTTATTAGTGTAGAGAACAAAGTACACTAATATCTTAATAATGCAACTTTCTATCAGGAAACAGCTATAAAAATGATTTATATACATGTGATTATTTGATGAACACTTCAACTTTTCTATCAAAATACTTCTAAATTGGTACATGATTTTCTCTCTGCTAGGCTTGTAATTAAAGGGGGTAAAATTCACATCAACCACCTGTTGTTGAAAGTCCTAAAATTTCCATTTCAGAGGGGCCTTTGGAATTTTTAGTGCCCAGTCTGAAATCTGCAACATGAATTTGAGGAAATGGTATGACCTATGGGTTAAGGTTTCTCTTTAGACCTTTCTTTCAATGACTATACATACATTTAGAACTGTAGATTTTCAAAACAAGTGTAACTTCATTTGATTGTGTATATGATATAATTTTAGCACTCAAACAATTGTAGAACAAATTTCCAATGTTCAAAATATGTAAACTGAACTTGTTAATAAGTGTAAGAGACAGCACTTGAAAAAATACAAAGCATCTGAACATCATGCCAATACTGAAAGAGCTTCATAGAGAATTTATGCCACAGAGTCAGGATGAATTTGTGATATTTTACTTATATAATAGAAAACAATCTTTGATCTTATATGTGAAATT
>NW_004567124.1:15230092-15266684 GCF_000260355.1 Condylura cristata | reverse complement strand
TTTTTGGGTCACGAAGCCTGCAATAGACCTAAATGGTTGTTTAAGACTCATGCAATGGCCATGAAGTCAGAGTCCCAAGAAACCCTTTCAGCAAACTCTGAAAATAGCACTAATGCCTTAGTTGATGTCCCTTAATCCTTAGCCACCACCCCAGCAATTTGAGAAATTCTAGAACCCAGTTGAAGGAGCCTATGACATAATGAACCTGGAAAACTTGATTTTTTTAGTAATAATGGGGAACAGAAGCCAAGGTTCTCCCTTTCTCTCAACCATTCTTCAAGCCTCCAGATACCCTCCAATTTCTAAATTGGATAGTTTTAAGCCTTAGAGGTCTTTCCAAAAATCAGCTCAGACTTTGGTCATGGCTTAAGTAGGCAGGCCCACATTACCTAAGGAAAACCCACCAAGGTTCTGAGCTCTAGGCTACAGCCCCTCACACACAAAAGGATACACATTATTTCCCTGATTACGGAAGTGCTGTAGAGTTTGGCACACTGTTGAGACTAATCAATGATCAAGACAAATCCTACCTAAGACTCCACAAAAGTAAAGTTTATTTTGGTTCCTATCTACATTTTCTTTACTTTCTTTTCAATTTCTCTACCTTCCTGCATAAGAGCCATGCTGGGTTCCATACTCCCTCAGCAAGTCTTACTGAGGCAGGAACTCTCAAAAGTGACTTTCACAGGCAGCGTTCAGTCCTTGGCCAAGTAAGTAGGGTAAACTCAGTAAGCTATATCCTCTTCCTATGAATTTATATTGACATTAGTATATTTAATACTTATGTAGAGTGCTTAATCCTATCTTTTCCAAATACAGTTGGTCATAGAACTGGTCACCCACCAACATACATAATTCCTCTTTACATCCAGTGGAATTAGTTATGGCAGGATATTCTTCAGGGTATGTTTTAAGACAAAGATTTACTACACTTTTGGGAAGGCTTAAAGTTAATTTTTTTAGAGTTCAAATAATGACTTCCACACTTAATATAACATGTGTAATAGGTTATATGTAACTTACTAATTAATGAGGGCACCAGTAAGATGTTACAATTCCAAACTACCAAAAGCTGGCCTGCATAAGAGGAATAAGGAACTCTGCAAGAAATTTGCAAAAATTCAAATCAAGCTATCCACAAGGGGAAAAAATATCTGTATTACACTAGACAGAATTTGCATTTCTATGGATAACAATAACCTGTATTGTCACTTGACTGATTCAGAGTTGTAAAATAATTCAGAGCAGTCAAAGACAGTTATAAACCCAGGTGGACAGTAATAACCCAGATGAACCTTTCTCTGCCCACTTCAATGTTTATTAGTTTTTCCAGTCTTTACTTTCCAATTCAAAATTCTGGATACCAGTAAGCAGGGTACCCAAATAAGCAGTGGTAAAGATTTAAATGCAGGAGCAGCTTGTTGCCTAATTAACTAGCTGGCAGATGGAATTCCCATATTCTTAAGAATACCACAGAGTATCAACTCACACTCAGATCTTTAGTCTCTGGGTTACAGTTTTGCTTCTCTCCCCTAAATGACTGTTTCTTCAAGTCCTCTGAGATAGCAGGGTAACTAGATATTTGAGATAAACACTTCAACATATTCCAAATTTACATACTGTACCAGATTTCCCTGAACTGTTTCTAAGTAATCTGAGTATTACTACTGTATGTGGCCATAAGGGACTTTTAAAAGAAACATTAAATAGGAAGAAAACTAATTTCATTACACTAGACATCTGTTGAAGAAAAAAAAAAAATTCTCATATGATGCCAGATGAAGTTCTTGTCATCAGTACCTTTGAAGAGATGGGGGAGATCCAAGAGTCCCAAAGAAACCACCTTTACTGTATTGCTCAGCTGGAGCAGAAACCCCATATGTATAGTTCATGGTAATTCAAGTTACAATTAAGTACTAAAGTAGAATAATGACAGTTGCCATTTGTTGCCAACTGACTGAATATTAGCCTCACTCTCACCAAATTAAACGCAAGAACTAAACTGCCTGGTAAGATTCAATAGGGCTTCTACTTCAATTAATATAGGAGGAAACTTCTCAATGAAAAAAAAAATCTTTTTAGCATAAAAACTTCTCTTCAGAACCTCTTATTAGCTGAAGTTCCTTTTTTAGGCAATCTATTCCAGTACTTTTTGGGAATGCCCATCAGAATTAACTTCCTCAAGAACAGAGACAGGGCCTACTTCATCTCTTTTATCACAAGGAACTAGCACAGTATCTAATGATGGAGGAAGGCATGCAGAGGAGGCATCACAAGACTGAGTCCCACAAAGGGGACAGTTAGAAAGGGCTAGTGCAGCAACTGACACAGCCATAACATCAAGGTCAACCTGTGTGGAAGGGTGGGGGGGAGGAGATGCCCCAGGATGCCTGAATATCTGCAGGAGTTCCCAGCAGATAACAGACTGTTGTGGGCTGTGTATAAAGCTCAAATCCAAAAGGTGAAATATAAGGAAGGACATGGAGATGAAGGTCATCAGAAATCTCTTCAAAGTCAACCAACCTATGCTTACAGGGAGTGCACCCCTCCCAGGGAGAGGCTGTCTATATCAGGGCAGTCTCTCCACCAGCTCAGGGCAGCCATTCCTCTGCCCACCTGTGACTATGCAGGTGCTTCTTTCTACCCGCTCTCTCCCTCTGTGGGCAGCAGCGTCCTGCCTGTTCGTGAAGTGTATCATGCCGGGCCTTCTCTGCACTGACTTCCCTCAGGGCAGGCTGCTCTCCTAAGACCGCCCACTTGCAACCATGCAGGTCTCTTTCCCTGCAAAACTGTCCCTTTTGGGGCAGTTCTTTCTGCCCACTTGTGTCTATGCAAGTGTCTTTTCTCTCGTGTCTCTTTCTAATAAACTTTACTCTTTAAAATCTGAGTCTCTGCCTCATGGAGAATCTCGCTGTGTGCGGCTGAAAGGGAGTTTTGGCGAAACCTTTCCCAGAGTGAACCCAAGGACCCCGAACTCAAAAGTCGACATCATCTAAGATGTATACATTCACACAATATTTGTGAATGAATTCAAGAGTGGAAAAAATATATGTACTTTTTTAGAACAAGGATCAAATTTCAAACTTCAGGCTAGGGGCAATTTAAGGAAATCACACAGGTCAATTGTTGAAGGTAGAAGGGATTAGCATAGCCATTGACCCAGCTATAGAAACCAAGATCCTTAGGCACCAATGCCTAGATTACGAAGCTTAAGATTTAAGCAGGTAGCAAACTGTTGTAGACTTATAGATCACAGATCCAAAAAGCAAAAGATAAGGATATGGAAATGGAGTCCATTGTAGAATCTCTGATCCCTTTCAAATTTCTGCTTAGCTATCTAAAATCAACAACAAACGAGGGCTGAAGGAGTGAGCCCCTCCCAAAGAGAAGTCTGAGGGCTGAAGGAGTGAGCCCCTCCCAAAGAGAAGTCTGTATCAGTGCAGTCTGGCACTGACATCCTCAGCAGAGGCCTCTCTCCTCAGGGCCCCTCTCACCGCTCCCCCCTCCCACCACCACCTGCAGGCCTCTCTCAGCAAACCTGCCCTTTTCAGGGCAGCTCTTCAGGCCCACTTATGCTCAGCTCAAAAAATGAAGCATTGATAATCCACATGAAATCCCTCATGTATTCCTGCTTTGTATTTTTCCTTAATCCATCATCATTTTCCAACCCACTCCCATCTTCAAGGTAACCACTCTCAGAATTTAAGTTCTATTATGCAGCAAAAATATAAACATGAAAATAATGTTTGAATCTTCAGGGATTATGTGATAGTTTAACATGCTTTTAAATTTTAAATTCATAATACAATGCTACGTGTATTATTTTATATTTTATTTCTTTGGTCGACTTCATATTTTTTTACTTTAAACACTATTCTGTAGAATTCTACTTTATGGACAATTAGTTTTTATAGTTCCTTGCTTCCCCTCCCACAGAACCTGGGAGGTAAGGGCAAGTGTTATCTAGTGTGATGTTTACATTTCAAAGGGATGGCTTCCAGGACCTTGAAAAAGATACTTCTAGTTTGTAGAAATGGCAAGAGGCTTTTTAAAAGATTTACATTTCAAAGATGCAAAGGAAGAATTTATAATAAAGATCATCCTTAAGTATAAATGCTCTAAGAAAAGGTCAGGGGATTAGAGTCAGCTAAAATCCTTCTAAAATTTAGGGTAATATCAAGGTCATTCCATTTTCTTATTTTAATTGCCTGTTCACCTCTTTTCTCCATTGAATTTTTAGTTTGTAAGTACTGTTTATTTTATATCTGCCATGGATACTATTCTTTTGTGTGTGACATGTACCTCTCCCTTTGTGACTAATCTTCTGATTTTTTTTATAACTTTAGATTAAATTTTTTTTATTTTAAGTTAGTTATAGTCATGCTGTAGTTTCCTCTTAGAATTTTGTGTGTGTGTTTAGAAATCCATTCCTACTCTTGGGGCCTCCCTGGTGGCCAAGGGGTTAACTCAGCACTGAAGGTACAGCCAGCCACTGTAGCATTGTAACAGGGTGGGAAGCTGAGCAGAGAAGCAAAGAATCTGGAGAGGAGACTGAAGAGGAAGAAGGAAGCAGGATGGAGAACCAGAAGGTGACCTGAGGGAAGCACATGGAGCAGAGACATGTTAAAAACTGTGCTCGCTACTTGGTCCTGAGCTGGTTGAAACAGATGTGGGTGAGAGACCTGGGGGGAGGTTCACTATGGCAGTGTTTAATCTTGATTTTGATGTTGCTCTTTTCTTCCCAGAGTTGCCTGGCCATTTCTGACCCTTTTTTATGGGTCCTGGCTAGAAGGTGCTTTAGCTTTTTGACAGGCTTTCAGGCCTTGCTTTGGGCCAATCCCTTTTGGGTAGATTTTTATGAATGAGGGGATGGGTGTTTGATTTAGAAACTATATTGTCTTTTCTCCATTACACATTAATTTTATCAAAGTTCCTTTCCATTAAAGGTCTTATGTTTTGTCTTAATGCAGTAGATGGCAGAACCTATTCAGAGCAGGCAAGTTTGGGGGTTCAGGGTGCCCCTCTCCCTGCCCTGTAAACAACCTTAGTTCAACCCCCTGCCAGGTTGCTGACCCACAAGGTACAGCAGATCTCTACTGTTTAGACAACTGCTCCCCTCAATGAAGGCCACTTTCTTAAGGCCTCCTGCCTGCAACCATGTAGGCCTCTCTAAGCAAACCCTCTCATTTGTGTCTATACAAATGTCTTTTATACTGCTGTCCTTTTCCCTAATAAACCTGTTATTTAAATATAACAAATGTCTCTGTCTCCTGGAGAAACTCTCCTGGGAACTCACCAATGCCGCTGAAAGGGATGCTTTGGTGATATTTTTCCTAGAGTGAACCTGAGGACCCCAAACTCCAAAAACAACATCACTACCACTGCAACCTGGGATCTGTTCCTGGCTGGGAGATTTGGCCTAAAAATCTGAATTTCAATATTACTTTTGGAGTATATATAATATATATACATACAAGTATACATACATATATATACATATATATATGTAATTTCCACATGTGTGCAGATCTTATTCATTCCATTCCAGTTATGTATTTTATCAATCCTATTCTTCTTCATCTATTACAATATCACAAAGTTTTAAAGCAAGTTAAAACATATCTAGATATTTGAAGTGACTTCAAAATGTACAAAAAGGAGTTGCTTCTATCCTAGATGTCACACCAATAAACAAAACCTTAAATAATCTGTTCCTCTAAATGATCCTTCCACTTGACCAGAAATATTATGTAATCAACCAAACTTCCAACACTAAGCCATCTTTAGGGCTTCTAACCCCCCCAAAAGGTCATTTCTGTAGCTCCTGCCAATCACTTATTTTTCAATTTTTCCCTTACACTTTACTTTTTGTCCTTTAAAAGTTTCCAGCCTTCCTCCTATAACTCAGTCTCTAGAAGAAGACTGTGTATTTTATCAAGTATTGAGGTTTTTTGTATCCCGTAAATTATTTAATATTTTTAAGAACATCTAGTATTACAAGTGTTTAATCAATTTGACTTGAATTGTTTTTAGTTTAATACTTTGTTCCTGTTATTTAAAATATCCCCCCAAAGAAGGACCTTGTGGGGTTTTTTTTGTTTTGTTTTGTTTTTTGTTTTTTTTACTCATAGAACAGGATTCTGTCTGAAATTTTAATAGAGAACAAGAAATTATGTGAAAAGTCAGAATGGAAATAGGAGTTCACTGAAAGGAAAGAAAATATTGAGAATGTTCATCATCCATCTCATCCGCAACATCATTTAAATGTGGCCTTATAAGATACAGCTCATCTACATCTTTCTGTTATTGAACACAGATCTCAATTTCCCTCAGCCAATGCAAAAAAAAAAAAAAAAAAAAGTTTGAGGAAAAGAAAGTGGTTTAATTCGTCCACAAATGAAGACAGTGGACTCATCCCTGAAAGACCACAGTCCTGCTTTTTGGCCTGGTGCAGGGTTACTTATACAAAGGGAAATAAAGGGGGAGATTGGCAAGGGCCTGCCTAGGGGAGCTTGCAGGATTCAACAGGGAGATGGAGACGAGAGGGTACCAGCCTGACTTCTCAACTGCTCTTTAACTCCCCTTTCCCTGGAACACAAGACAAACCTGTCAAACAGGGGAAGAGAAATTGCAAGGAATAGGGAAAAGCAATCTTGCTAATGGTTATCTGAGAGACCAGTCCAGTCATAAAGAAGACAAACTTGTCAAACAAGAGGGAAAGGCAAACTTATTAATGCTTATCTGAGAGACCAGCCATTTGTAACTGTATCATTTCTACTCTCTGGAAATACCTAGTTCTTTCTTCTCTACTATCTCTGGGAAGGGTTTCCCAAAAAGCAAAAATCATTCTTCAGTACATGTAGTTTCAACACAGCTGCAACTCAGCAACTAAGACTAGGGTGTTTTTTCTAGGTCATGACTGTTTTTTTGGCAAAACACTTTCCTTGGGCATCTTATCTTGCACATTTTGTAACACTAACTATTTCAAAATGGCTATTTTGATTAGACAAAATATACTAAATTATTTCACCCTTCAATTTTAGTGCTATGCTGCTAATTGACTGACAGCAAATAAAAAGGCAGCAAATAATTTTTAGTAGTTACATTCATTGTAGCATCAACATTTCAGTTTTACCTCTTGGCATGCAGAAGTCTAGCAGTAGGAAGTAATGACTAAACAGCCATTCAAAACTTCCTCCATTCTCCTTTTATTAACAAAAAGGCAAATTCAGCTGCTGTTCAGTAATAAACGTTCCCTCAATGAGGGCATATAATCTCAATATAAGTATCAGCTCACTGACAAGATTGTTATGACAGCCATTTGACTATTGTATATTAATGCCTTTCCTAGCCTTGGATAGCAGTTCCCTAAACACACTAGTACTTTTTAAAAATAAAGCCATAAAAACTATGATTTATACCTTTTTAAGTGTATCAACATGCATGAGCATAGATGAGCTCAGAAGAGGTATCCTAAATGCAACTTTCACCATGGTGCAATTATAGGGCCGTAGCCAACCTAATTTTCTATTTTGTTTATTTTTCTCATTCCTCTCTAAGGAATAAACAGGACAACATGCAGCTCTCTAAAAAGAAGAAATGATAAATTTAAAATTTGTTAGCAGAAAATAATTTTCCACTTCGCAAACAATTATAAATGGTTAGGATCCCTTCAACCCTCAGAGTTGGGTCCTTTAGCACCTAGAATTTTTCTAAGACTTACTGGCATTTTATCTTTGAAATTTTTATAATAAAACTCAAAACCACAGATTACATCATCTCTGACATTCTACTGATATGTGCCTAGTAAATAATTACCAAGGATATTTTTTAATAAATACAGGATGTCCTGTTTGTGATCCCTCAGTCCCATCTCTAAGGATTTATTCCGAGGAAGTAAAAGCAAGAAACAAAAATTCTCAAATGTTTAAGTGTCTCAAAATCCCAAGTGTCATTTACAAACTGTTTGAACTTGTATAAGTCACTTAACCTGGTTGTCAGTTTCTTTAATTATGAAGAGGATGCTAACATATAAAATAGGAATAATAACAGTAACAACCTTCTAGGGTTATTATAATTAAGTTAGCATACTTAAAGTATACAGAAGATACAGGCTGGATATAGAAATAAATATACCTGTAAGATTTTGCTGTCATTAAGTAATTAAGGACAAATATGTTCTTTATAGAATTGTCTTATTAAGTTTTTTGAACAATTGAAATTTCTATTGATATCACTTAGTGACCTACTAAGAAAGCATTAAAATTGTGGTAATAATTTATATTGTTTAAAAGAAGCTGGCAGCATGGAATACATACCCAGGATTAAAAGGAAGAGATACTTTTTAAAAGTATGTTGACAACTTAAGAAAGATCAGGTTTTCTACATAAGTAGTAATACTTTTGACTATAATTTTGCTTATTTTGAAATAAAAATTCAGACAATTAAAACTCAAAGGTATCTGCTATACACATTTTCTCACAAAATTAACTGATGTATTCCACAAAAACAGTATTTCAGAATTAGGGAAGGTATACAATCCATAAAGCTTTGGACATCACCAGAAAGCAAGAAGTTATATCCACCACAGACTCTGGGAAGGGGAGAGGGCTAGGGTGGGTGGGTGGAGGCTGGAACAATGAACAACTTCTAACTGGAACAAATTAAAAGAACTCTTTAAGAAAAATGTTAAATACTTAAGACTTAGTGATGAGTTTTCACCATAAAATTTAAAATTAAAAACTTCAGGGAAGAAAAGCAGAACAAAAAGACTATGGTCAAAACATGAAGCAAACTGAAATGCAACATGATTTAGAACCTACTAGTGGTTTAGTAACATAGTCTACATTTCTAGAACAATATTGTATTGTCTGTTCAGGCTTAAAATTAGACAGACAAAATACTTAAGGTTGAAAAACATACTATACAAAATGTATCAATCTTATCTATTATTAGCCTAACAGTATATTTGTGTAATTTACATAGTAGTGCCTTCCCTTCCAGACACTTTATAGCAATAACTATTCAAAACTAAGATGCCTATGCCTGAATGGTGCCCTAGAGCTTCTGGAAAACCAGCCATTGTGGTTCTGGGGAACCCAAATTGAAGAGTAAAGAAAAATCAGTAGACTTATAGAAGTGGACAGTTCTATGATTAATCTAACAAGGAACTTAGGATATATGTTTAAGATAACTTTCAGCAGAAACAAATGTCATAGAGTAAAAATGAAAACAATGAACAACTATAAACCAGAGATATTTTATGGGGGTGGGAGCAGGAATGGGAGCAGAACTGGGATGGGAAGAGTGCACTGGACGATGGTGATGGTACACGGGTGAATTAGTGATGGGAGACCCATGGGGATTACAACTGAGATAGAAACATGCACAAAATGAAGAATGACATAAGAAGTAGCTACCAGAAAAATAGAAACCATCCAAAAATAAAGAAAAAAAAACAAACATTGCATACAAAGAGCTGGATCAGGGCATAGTGTTGGCAAAGATCTTTTAGTTCATATCATTCAATACTTTTTTACCCATACATTAAGGTTAATTTTCTAATCATTTTAAGTAATGGTGCTACATGTTTATGAATGAATGTCTGTCCAGTACTTACACAGTATGAACTGCGTCAAACATTAGTTTTGTTCATCTCTGCATTAGGAATTAAATGACATTTGTTCTATGTCTTTTGCACATTTTAAATTTTTCCAAACTATTTTATATAATATGAAAAATTTTTTATTTGGTAAATTGTCATCAAAATTTAAATACTAAAACACATGTTAAGAAATTAGAAGGCCCTCCCTCCCTGGTAGCACAATGGGTTAGGACGCAGCACTGCAAGCTAGTGAGGCTACTTCAGTATGAGTTTGATTCTCTGCCCCAGAGGTGATCCACTTGGTGTAGCAGACCTCTCCTGTATTGCCTGCTGTTCCCCTCAGCAGTGTACTTCACCTGTCTGCCTATTCTGACCCCACTCTGTCTCTGGTGAATCCTCTCACTTCCCCTGCAATTCTGACTTGTGCCCCAGTTCTTTATGCATAAATAAATAAATTTAAAAAAAAAAAAAGAAGAAGAGGGGCCATCCCTGGTGGTGCACTGGGTTAAAGCACAGCACTAAGAAGCTAAAGCCACATCCACATGAGTTTGATCCACACACTGGGGGTGACCCACATGGCACAGCAGACCTCTCCTGACATGCCCGCTGCTCCCTTTGGCAGTGTACTTCATCAGGTGGCCTGTTCCGCTCCCCACTGTCTCTGGTGAATCCTTTTCATAACCCCTGCACCTCTGGCCTCTACTCCAGTTCTGTATGCACAAATAAATAAATCTAAGAAGAAATTAGAAATTCTCCCACCCATTCCTTCTATTTTTCTCACCAATTAGTATATGAAACAAATGGCCTTGTGACCATTTTTCCAGTACATACTTCAGCATATATACCTAATAAGCAATGGAAGGGAATAGTGAAATAATGTTACTGTAAAAACATCTATACATACAAAATATCAAAGACAACTAGCCCCTAAGAACATATAATGGAGAAAGGAAAGTCTATAGAAGAAATTATTTAGGGAAAATTGCACAGTCACATCCAAATGAAACTAGAGTATTAGCCTAGGAGAAAGAAAAAGGCACCTGTATAGGTCGAGGCAGGCAGAGAGCTGCCAAATCTTTTGTTATAACACCATTATTACTTAAGAAAAAGAATGTAAAGATTTTACCTTGATCTTCTAGGCTTTCAGGGCTAGTCTTGTATAAGTGGAGTCTCAGAATGAGGATTAATAGGAATGAGAGTTGAAGCAAAAGGAGCATGGGTAATTATAATAGGTACTGTGAGCTGAGACATCCATATAGGCTACTACTATACTTAAAAGGACCTCATTATTCTTCCATTACTATGATTTTAAAGATATTAATACAAAAGACAACAGAAAAAAGAGGTGGAGAACAATGCTGTACAGTGAGAGGCTCATGAACAGGTATAATCTGGAAAGAAATTCTTGGGTTCTATGTCCCACAACAACCATTGGTGAATGCCCTCTCAACCATACATTCCAGATATGTTGACTCACATCCGGGGCTACAGAGCTCTACTGTTAGTAAAGTATTCCAGATAGTTTTCCTCTATGAAATGATACCTCTCAGAAATATCTGGGAGATTCTACCTAGCAGAGCAAAAGGTCAACCTCCAAAAAAACTAATTGCCTTGTCTCTTAATAACACAATCCTTTAACTCTTTTACCCTCTACACGATCTTTTTACCCTAACCTCTAAGTACAATATTCTTCTAGAAAAATATCAACAAATTAGATCAATTTTTTATCTTTGCTAAATTTGTAGAAAAATTTGTCACCATGTTTGCTTGACTTAGTCGTTCATATTTTTTCTTCCTAATTAAATTGTATCATCATCATGCATTGGTAGTCACTAGCTGCCTGGAAGACCCCTGACTTTAAAATCATCCATTTTTCCCAACTTTCCAACCACTTCCAGAAAGGAAATGCATCCTGGAAATCCTCTCAGGAGTACCTTCCCCTTCTGTTAGAGTCACAAAGTTCTACCCTTGGTCCTACCTTCATCACCACTTTCAGTGGAAGGCAGCTATGCTAACCATTATACCACCAACGCTCTGGCCATCACCACTTTAAATGGCCTGGACAAAGATTTTAGGCAGAATAATTATTATTCTCTCTCAATAACCTTACTTACTTTTTGATACTTCAGAAGGCCCCAAATGCCATCCAGGCCTTTTTCATCAAACTCCCTGAAATATTCATGTGAAAACAAGGTCAATTTTACCTATTTATGTGAAAAAACTTATGTGTATCTATTAGTTTGCTAAAAGATGGGAAATTTTTCTAAGATTCATATAAAAGCAAAGACACAGTTTCAAAATTTTAAGACTCCACAGGACATGAGGGATTCAATACTTCCTATCTGGAAACAGTAACAGAACTCAACTCTTCATTAAACAATAAAGATATTGAGGCCCACTGAAGTACCAATTTATTCAAGCATCATATCACAATATTCAACTAAAACCCTGGCATCTTAATTACTACCCCATTGCTATTCTGTATGATTGGGTAGGAAGAAGATTCCTGTTTTTAAAAAATTGTTACTAATTTCCTGACTACCTGTTGGTAGGCAGCCTGAAGTATGACAAGGACAGCTGCCAAACCACAACCTCAATTTGTTCTGGATTCTCAGACAGCCCATAGTTCCAAGGTCTTTGGCATCAAACGTTATCTGGAGCAAAGGAAGGCAATGTAGTACAAAGCTGAACCAATTATGAAACTTCTTCAAACAAAGCCTTATTATTAAGTCTGAGGTATGAACTCTGCTTTTAGTAGTAAAACAGTTGCTCTGAAATAAAGACTTTCAGAAGCCTTTTACTGTGAAATAAAAAGCATCAAGTGTTCTAAATTCTTTCTTTTAAAGATTTATTTATTTGTTCATACAGAAATGGGGTACAGGCCAGAGGCTCAGGGCGGTGAGAGGCTTCACCAGAGACAGAGTGGGGAGCAGAACAGGCAGATCTACGAAGTACACTGCTGAGGGGAGCAGCAGGTGGGTCAGTAGAGGTCTGCCACGCCATGTGGTCACCTCCGGGGCAGGTGGGAATGGAACTCATGTGGAAGTGGCTTTAGCTTCTCAGTGCTGTACTTTAACCCACTGCGCCACCAGGGAGGGCCAAGTGTTCTAAATTCTTAAGGAAAAGTGCCATGCTTCTGAAAATCGAGGATTAATGCCAAAGGTGGTGAAATTTACAAGAGTAATCCCAAGGTAAAAGCCAAAGAAAAGGCTTCTTTGGGAATGATCATAAAGCTGTACAATCAGCATTCTAACACATTCAGATCTTTGTACTTTTGGAGGCTACAAAGGCAAAATATTTCCTTATGATACTCAGAATAATATATTTAAATTGAATCCTATTATTCCAAAGAACTTAGTGATAAATACCTTGAAAATGAGGAAATTAACTTAACAATCAGTCTTTACAGTGGGCTAGTAAAAAGACACAAATTGGGTAAAGATTGATGGTTTGTCCATCCCAGGATAAACATTTGGCTATTGACATTTAAGAGAAACCTATCACTCTGAAAAGTCAGTAGAACAAGACAAACATAAATAGCAATACTGCTTTAATTACAACCAACATGACAGATACCAAGATTTCAGTTTATAAAAAGACAATTTAAAGAGCAGTCACTTTATATCAGGATCTAAAACGAAACCCTGAATAAAAAATAAGCATAATGCTTCCAAGTAAAGGAGTAACTACAGCATATTTCTAAGTCCAATGACAACAAACTTAAATTTCCACAAGAATTTCTGTTGATAGCATGTGAAAAAAAATAGAATGATGAATCCTCAATAAGCCGTCAGCAAGAAGGAAAGCCAAATTACCAGGAGAGCTGGGATTGTACAAATAAACTCTTGAAGCCATTTGTTACTTGCTCTAGATCCATCACTGAAGTGAAGTTTTTTGGGTTTTCTTTAAGCAGTTAAAGGTTAGGGTCTCAAAATTCAATCAAGGCAAAATAGGGAGACAAACCTTAACAGTAGAGAAACTAGACAAATCCTTGACCTTCACCTTCTGTCACTACAAGTGGATATGTCAGTAAGGATAACATTTGGTGATGCAGGATGAGACATGAGAGGTTTGAGTGGCTCTAGAAATAGTAAGTAGCAAAGGTCATCCAATAGCAGCCATGGAGAAGAGATTAAAGCACTCCCACTAGAGTCATTTCTTACCACCTATTCAAGTTTTCCAATGAGGAGGAAGGATAAAGTTAATCTCAGAAGTCTTATTAGTTATTTCCAAGATTTCAGCTCAACTCAGAAAAGAAAACAAGTTAGTTTCTTTTCCAACTTCTGTTATTAAGGCACATGGCAATTCTAAGACAGAAGTAGATCCAGAGAAAATTAACTATTGGAAACTAATGGGCTTAAAATGGACTTTCTTTTCATGCATGTTCTTAATGTTGCCCAAGTTCATGCATTACCATTACCAACCTCTATGAGAGCTATAGAGGAGGTTGGACAGCTTCATTTGAAGACTTATCTAACTGCAATGCCCAATCCAAAGATCCAAAGACAGTCTTACATTGCAAATTATTATTCAAAGCTGTGGAAATAAACATTTAGAAAGGGTGCATAATGGAGAGAGATGAACTAATGAAAGCTGTGTTTTTGTGGGAGCTCCTCTTACAATATGAAACTTCACGAATTGAAAGGCTTAAAGGAAAATCCCAATTTAGAATATTTGATCTCATCTGCTGTCATACGAAAACCCATTTTCTGAGTCCTTTGTTTTCAAACTACACATCTTCCATTCAGTCTGGGCTCACCTCACCTCTATGAATTTTCCCCCCACTCTTGTTTTAGTATGATATAGATAACATACCATCTTACTGTTTTTATGTATACAACTCTGAGATTTGAAACACATATATATTTGTAGAATAATTACAGCAGGTCACAAAGTAAGTTAATATCCATCTCCTTACACAGTCGCTATTTTGAGGTAACTTGAGATCTAGTCTCTCAGCAGTTATCAAATAGGCCATTACTTACAGTCTCTGTATAAAGTATTATATCCCTAGAACATATATATATATATATTTTTTTTAAACTGCCTCATCACTCATTTCACCCACCTTAAACCCCTAACAACCATTTAGTCTGTGAATTTAGACAGCATATTAAAGTGATAATATTATTTATCTTTCTCTGACTTATTCCATTTAATATAATGTTCTCAAGTTTCATCTATATTAGCATAAATGACAAGGGGTTTCTTTTTTATCCATGTATATTTTTCCACCATGTGTCTATATGTATATATATAATTACATGTGGATACACAAACACATACCAGATGTATTCATTCATCCATCAACAGACGCTTAGCACATTTCCTTGTCTTTGCTGTGAATAAGGTTACAATGAGCAGAAGGAAGCAGTTATTTCTTCAAGATAGTAATTTCCTTCAGATAAATAAAAGTGGGATATTTGGATTACGATTGGATCAGTACTTCTGCTTTTAAATTTTAAGGAAACTCAGTTTTCTATAGTCATTTTACTAGGTGTGATATCTTAATGTGGTTTTGATTTGCATATTTCTGTGCTAAATAATGTCCTGGTGTTGAATAATGTCAAACATCTTCTCATGTACTTTGTTATGAAATGTGTTTTTAGTTAGTTTGAACTTTTTAATAAAGTGCTTGGTTTTTACTAGAGTTCTATATGTATTTTAGCCATTAACCCTTTAGCAGATATAATTTACAAATATTTTCTTTCTTTCAGGCTACTTTTTCACTTTTTTAGAGAACTTCCTGTGCTGTGTACAAACTTTTATGTAGCCCAATTTTTTACTTTGCTTTTGTTAGCTTTGCTTTTTGAGTCAGATCCCAAGAAGTCATTGCCAAAATTGATATCAAAAGAGCACTATCTTCTAATTTTAGGGTGTCAGGTATAGTGATCAATTCTTAATACACTGTAGTTAATTTGTGTCTGGTGTAAGACCAGGGTACTGTATGTGGTTATCAGAATTTATTGAATAAATTCATTTCTTCCTTCCCCCACTGAATATTTTTGGCTTCTTTATCACATTTTGGATGATCATATATAAGGGGTCAATTCTCTTATTATATCAGTGTTTTAACTACTGTACTTTTGTAACATATTTCAAATACAGCTTAAAATAAACAAATGTAAGGGTTCCAAATTTTCCTTTTCCTCCGTATTGCTTTTAGCTATTCAAGTCTTTTGTTGCTCCACACAAGTTTTGGGACTGTTTTATTACTGTTTAAAATGTCATTAAAGTGTTACAGGGATTGCACTGAGTATGAATTGCTTCTAGTAATAGCATAGACACAGTGAAACAGTACAACTACTAAGAATGGTGAAAATTATTATTAAAAACCCTGGCTTATGGGCCCTCCCTGGTGGCGCAGCAGGTTAAAGCACAGCACTAAGAAGCTTAAACCACTTCCACTTGAGTTCTATCCCCGCCTGCCCCGGGGTGATCCACATGGTGCGGCAGACCTCTCCTGACCCACCCGCTGCTCCCCTCAGCAGTGTACTTCATCTATCTCCCTGTTCTGCTCCCCACTCTGTCTCTGGTAGGTTCTCTCACCCTCCGCATCTCTGGCCCGTACCCCAGTTCTGTATGAATAAATAAATATTAATAAAAACTGGCTTAAACCACTCATTCAAAAAAGAAAAGGAGACTAGATAGGCAAGCAGTTTTTTGTTTGTTTGTTTGTTTTTAGGATTTACTTATTTATACATATAAGAACTGGGGTACAGGCTAAAAGTGGAGTGGGGTGAGAAGACACCAGAGACAGAGTAGGGAACAGAACAGGCAGGTCAACTGAAACACACTGCTGAGGGTAGCAGTGAGCAAAGCAGTAGAGGTCTGCTGTACCATGTGGGTCACCTCCCTGGCAGTAGATTGAACTTATACTGCAGTGGCTGCCTATAGCTTCATTGTGTAACTTAACACGTTGCACGAATAGGGAGGTCCCAGGCAATCAGCTTTTGCAGGTGTCATGTTTGTTGAGAGGAAAGCACTGTATATTTTATATAAAAATTGCTACTTTGCTGGCCCACCTTGGTGGCGCAGTGGGTTAAAGCGCAGCACTAAGAATCGAAAGCCACTTCTTCATGAGTTCGATTCCCGCCTGCCCGGGAGGTAAAAACATGGCGCGGAAGACCTCTCCTGACCCGTCCGCTGCTCCCTTCGTTGATTTTCCTGTTCTGTCCCCCACTCTGTCTCTGGTGAATCTTCTCACTGCCCCTGTAACTCTGGCCTGTACCCCAGTTCTGTATGCATAAATAAATAAATTAAAAAAAATTGCTACTTTGCCTTTTTTTTTTTAAAGATTTATTTATTTATGCATACAGACTGGGGTACAGGCCACAGGTGCAGGGGCAGCGAGAGACTTCACCAGAGACAGAGTGGGGAGCAGAACAGGCAGATTGATGAAGTACACTGCTGAGGGGAGCAGCGGGCGGGTCAGGAGAGGTCTGCCACGCCATGTGGTCTCCTCCGGGGCAGGCGGGAATTAAACTCATGCGGAAGTGGCTTTAGCTTCTCAGTGTTGTGCTTTAACCCACTGCGCCACCAGGGAGGGCCTACTTTGCCTTTTAATACTTCAAACAGTCAATGCAAAGAAACAGCACCAGCTGCTATAAGTAAGTCATAACTAATCTATTAATATAGAAGTAGCTACTGTTACTACTCTTATATGATAGAGGATATTATAACATAGTTAAGTGTGTGATTTTGCAAGACTAACCTATTTGGATGATTGCATAGACTTTGCTTAAAAGTTATGAAGTATACACAGAATAAAAAATATTAAGAAATAATATTGACATTTTAGAATTATGATGTTATTATATACTCTGTCTATATAAAATAGTTTTTCTTATCAACAGAAGCACTTCCTAATTCTAATTCATTATAATCTAATTTTTTATTAAAATGTATGGTCCATATCAACTTTAGTTTCACTGCACCTATTCAATGTTTATCTCAAATTATAGGAAGCATCTTCCTAGCATTTTTTATACTACAACAATTATGCTTCATTTTTTTGTATAGTTTACTTGGCAAAAACTGTAATAGTTATTCTATACTCTTGTTTATGACCCTGCTGAAGAACTTAAAGCTGAGAAGTCTCTAATAGGCACCTAAGTCATCTTGAATAAAGCAACCTATCCCCTGACTAACTTAAAGTTCTTAAATCTTTCTAATCATGTAGCAATTTATCATGCACATTAATTTTAATTACATAATTACTGATGATTTTGTGAAGTGATTTGCTCCCTTTAACCTGCATTTGGTCTTGCCTTCCTTATTATAAGAGAAGGTTGAGAAACATGACTTGATTCACTATCATTTCTTTGTTAATTGCATTATTTTTTTCACCAAGCTTACCTAGAAAGTCATGCTTTGATAATGCTTGATGCATTTTAAAATAACTTTCATCTTGCACTATTATCAATGCCCTTATAAAATTTCAATCAGCTTAAAATATTCAGATGCAAATAAGACAGAATAAAGCAAACTTGCTCTTAGATCCTGTTTTTTGAATTATGCTAATTCCCTAAAACCTAATTCTATTTGTTCCCCATTACTTTGAACTGGCTGCAGATAAGTGGGGGATAGGTAGAGGGGTTGATCTTCTCAATGCCACATATATTTACTTACACATAGTAAGTATATATACTTACAAAATTGCAATCTATATATATATTTACTATATTTCTTGAATGTACATTTTTGTGGGGTAAGTAGAAGTATTTGAAAAACTATTCAATATTACCAGTAAAAGAGGATATGCAAATTAAAACCAAAATGGGACATCACAACAAGGATGTCTATTATCAAAAACTGAAAGACTATTCATAAGGATGGAATGAAACATGATTGCTATAAGAAACTAGTTTGAATATATATATATATAGATAGATAGATAGAGATATTATATATATCTATATATACAGGTGCAACCTCTATAGCAAATAGGATAATCAAAAATAAGAAAATAAGTAAACCCCCCAAAAATGGGCAAAAATGCTAAATAAATGCTTCTCCAAAGACAAATAGGCACATGAAGTCTTATCACATATCAGATAAATGCATATCAAAACCACAACGAAATATAATGTCATACCCATGAGAATGACTTGTATCAAAAAGAACAGAAAAAAAGTGTTAGGTGGGGGAAGAAATCCTTGCACATTTTTGGTTAGACTAGTCCAGCCCCTATGAAAACATTATGAGGTTCCTTTAAACATTGAAAATATGGAAATAGGGCTCTCCCTGGTGGCACAGCGGGTTAAAGCACAGCACAAAGAAGCTTAAGCCACTTCCACATGAGTTTGATCCCCGCCTGCCCCGGAGGTGACCACATGGCATGGCAGATCACTCCTGACCCGCCCGCTGCTCTCCTCAGCAGTGTACTTCATCGATATGCCTGTTCTGCTCCCCACTCTGTCTCTGGTGAATCCTCTCACCCTCCGCATCTCTGGCCTGTACCCCAGTTCTGTATGAGTAAATATATATATATATATATATATATATATATATATGGAAACAATGTAAGTGTATAATGTATATGATTAGTGCATAAAGAAGATGTGGAATATACAAGGGAATATTACTCAGCTGTAAGTTTTTTAAAAAGATGAAACCTATATTTGCAACACCATGGATGGAAGAGGCAGGCTTTTTTTTTTTAAGAGAAATAAGAAAATTTACAGATGATATGATAATATAGAGAACCCCTAAAAACTCCATAGGAATATTAACGGAAATGACATGTCAGTTCACCGAAGAGACAGGATACAAAACAAACAGTTGCCTTCCTACATACAAATAATGAACTAAAAGAAGAATTAAGAAAGCCACCCTATTTATATTATCACCTCAAAAAAATAATTACATGGGAACAAACCTAACAAAGGAAGTGATGGAGCTTTACAAGGAAAATTATAAGGCATTTCTAAGAAAAATAGAAGATACAAAGACATGGAAAGATACTCATGGATTGAAAGAATCAACATTGTCAAAATGGCCATCCTATCCAAAGCAATTTGTAGATTCAGTGTAATCCCAGTGAAGAATCCCAGTGGCATTCTTCAAAGAAATAGAACAAAGATTACTGAAATTGATATAGAGCCAAAAAAAAAGTCAAAGCCTCCTTGCTAAAATGGGAGGAAATGGAGGTATCATACTTCCTGATTTCAAACTATACAACTCAATCAAAAAACAGGCAGAAGAACTAAAAAGGCACTTCTTCAAAGAAGATATGCAGATGGCCAACAGACATGAAAAAAGACTCACCAACACATCGTCAGGGAAATGCAAATTAAAACCACATTAAGATATCACCCCATAGGTCCTCCCTGGTGGCGCAACAGGTTAGGATGCAGCACTGCAAGCTTGCTGCAACCGCTTCAGTGCACATTTGATCTCAGCCCAGGAGGTGACCTCATGGTGTGGCAGACCTCTCCTGACCCGCCCGCAGCTCCCCTGAGTGTACTTCGTCAATCTGCCTGTTCTGCTCTCCACACTCTCTCTGGTGAAGACTCTGACTCCCCTGCACATTTGGCTTGTACCCCTGTTCTGTATGAATAAATATTAAAAAAAAAAATACCACCTCACACCTGTGATAAGGGCACACCAAGTACTGACAAAGGTGGAGTAAAAGGAGCCTCACTACATTGTTAGTGGGAATGTAAATTGGTCTAGGCCCTATGGAAAGAAAGGTGGTGGTTCCTCAGATTAAAAATGTATCTACCATATGACCCATCAATTCCACTGCTAGGGAGCCAATATAAATGCCCCATAACAAGTGAGTGGAAGAAAAAGATGTGGCACATATACACAATGGAAAACTACTCAGTGATCAGAGAAGATAAACTCATTGCCATGAGGCAACATGGATAGAAATGGAGGGGATTATTCTAAGTGAGACAGAAGATGAAAGCTAAACACCAGATGTTTCACCTATATAGAGACAACAAAGTATCCGAGAAGGACAAACTCTAAGACTGACCCTTGAAAGCTGGTTGTAAATCTGAGATACTCAGGAGGGGCTTGGGGAAGAGAGGAGAGGCAGGAAGATAAGTACAGTGGAGTGTGTTAGAGAACTTCAGGTACTTTGGTGGTATAAAAATTATGGTGACTGCATCTGAAGAGAGAAATCCTACATTGTGAAAAAATAAACAAGGATGTTTTCAAAAAGAAAAAACATGAGGAAGACAAGTACCTGATGATTTCACTAATGTGGAATATATATATACACACACATGTATACATATGTATATATACACATACACATATATACATATATAAAAGGGGGGAAAGCCATAGATAGCCTAGTACTGTGCTTAGACATCAAGGTCTACCAGAAGAGAAAGGCAGGGAATGGAATCAGAAGGGAGGGGCCCTGTGGACTATGGGGAAGATCACTGGGACTTTGGTGATGGTCATGGTATGTAAAATGCATTTGCAATAAGGGTTGTGAAATTACAACCCTAAAAGATAAAGATGGTGTATACTATACTAACTCACAGCTTTCGCCTCCACAGCTCTGCTCCACCATCTCCTCCAGAAAAAAAAAAAGTTTCCAAAGTAGTATTTCAGTATAGTTTTGTAGACATTACTCAAGAACTTAACAGTGTAATAGGCACCACAATAACCACTGAATATACTGAAATTTTTCCCCTTACTCACCAAAGGGCATCAAAGAACAGAAAGGGAGAAAAAAACTTTAGGAACAGATTTGGATGCACATGGTGGGGAGGTGATGTGAAAGCACAAAAGGTAGCTGTCATTTGATGAGAGTAATGCATCGACTAATCGAGCAACAGTAAGGATTGCTGACTAGTACGAGAAGATAGAAAATGCAAGGAAAAATTGTCCCCTGGAGTCTTTAGAATAAGGTTCTGCTGACACCTTGATTTCATACCAAAGTTACAGATCTTTGTTAAGGCAGACCTAGGATTCTAATACATCTGTACTTAACATGACATACCTTTTCCAACTATACTCAACTTTTAGGAGATAGGGTTATCTGTGTTACAGTTTAGTTTCTTATTCATATGTAGACCGGTTTCCTTCTAATGACACAGAGGAAAGCACAGAAATTTGAGCTGTAATAAATCTCCCTCCAAAAACAATCACTGAAATCCATCTCCCTCTTCCTCCTTTAAATCATTCCTTCTTCTGTTGTTTTGGTATGTTTCCAAAAGCACAGATTGCTCTCTCAGAAAAAAATTTCAAGAGTCCTTTTATGTTTTATATTTTTCTATAGTTTTATTGCCTGACACTTGGTGTCATTTATTAGTTTAGCTATTGAACAAATTTTCCAATAAATCTACTTCTAAATCTGGTAAAAAGATGGTCTTAATCAAGTCTTCTGTTCACTGGAAACTTGCCTCATGACTTTAACATGATATTGTCTGAGTCACAATGGAGTGTCTTGTTCTTTGAGGGGCTCTGTCATCTTACTTTCCAGATGTGCTTTTTTGGCTGGTAATACAACAAACCAAACTGAGTTGTGTAAGGCCATTCCTGTCAGTTTTACTCGATGTCAAACTCACTTCTTAACTCTAAGTATGCTCACTATAAAACCTCATGTTCAGCATTTCCCTTAAGTTCTGAGTGGCAGCTCCATTTACATCAACAAATATGTACCAAGAATCTAGTAGAACATTTTTTTTAAACATTAGGAAACCATTCAGATGAGATGGTTACATCCAAGTTACCTGCCATCTAGTTAACTTTTGAAAACCCGAGTGACAGTAAGATTTCAACTACCATTAAGACAGCCATACTTTAGTACTTATCTTGTCTAGACCCTTCATCCCTGCAGTTCTTAAAACCAACTCAAAAGACAATTTTCTACCAGAAAATTTCCCAACGTACAGATTCACATGCCACCACACCCCAGACTATGCCCTCAAAACACTCATCTTGAGCAATCTATTGAAATGCAGTGTCAAAATTTTGTACACATAAATCCTAGTTCTATTCTAGTTCTACTCCCACTGAGGCTGTGACAAGTCAAGTTTTCTTTAACCTTAACCTCTGTAGCTGTCAAATTGACAGGATAGTGTTAATCATATACTCATTAAAAGAAAAACATTTTCATATAACCAGCACATTTTCCCCTCACATTGTGATATATTTACTCATGTCACTGGACTCTACATCACAGTAATTTGTATACATATTTTGGTTCTGTCCTATCTAATAAGGATATACACTTCATCTTTAGGAAAATAAATTTAGAAGACAAAAGGAGTTCTTCTGATGTTCCTAGTGCCAATGATGAGCCCACAACTTAAGTTCATATAATAGAAAGTTGAAAAATCAGTTTCCTCTGTGCTTTACTCCTAGTAAACAACTTTTTCTCCGCTCAAGAACACTATTTTAATCCCATTTTCATTTGTATTGCTAAGCAACACCCTATACCCCCAGTCTTATTTCTGGCTCTTCGTTTATTGTCACAGACACCTACAAAGTTACATCCCACATACTGGATTATTTTTAGGTTTTATTTGAGAGTAGTCATATGTGCTATCAAGTACCTCAAGTCCCAACAGTGATGCTTTGTACTTACACAGAAGTTGTCTTCTCTGACAATACATCATGAACCCTATTTCTCACCATTTTTATGATTCCTCAACTATTACATGAACTGCCTCTGGTGATATGTGAAGGAAGATGATTCTCCTGAAACCCATACACTACAGGAGGCAACTACTTTGGAATAAAGTTGCCTTCAGTTTCCCATCCTACAGGCAACTTTGACCCATTGACAAGTAATGGGGCCCCGTTTGCTGATACTAGCTCCATCTTCTCTATGCTTTATGTATCTAAAATTTATACACTACCCAGTGTCTCATGTTCTTTGAAGAACATGCTTCCTACTCACAGCCTTCTTCCAACAACAAATTCTTAAAATGAAAAATGGAAGTTTTTCCTGCACATTATAAAAACCAGTAATTATAAAGAAGTCCAAGAGATGACCTTGTTTCAAAAAATATGTGCAAGAGAATATTAGTTAGAAGGTAGCCTTTGCAAATTGGCTGAGTGCTTATGGAAAGCTGTATAGAGGCTTCTCAAAACATTTAAAAACTGGCCCTCCCTGGTGGTTCAGTGGGTTAAAGCACAGGACTGCAAGCTAGCCACAGCAGCTTCAGTGTAAGTTGATCCCAAGCCCAGAGGTGACCCACATGGCACAGCAGACCTCTCCTGATCCGCCCACTGCTCCCCTCAGCAGTACACATCAATCTATCTGTTCTGCTCCCCACTATCTCTGGTTAATCTTCTCATTGCCCTTGCACCTCTGGCCTGTACCCCAGTTCTGTATGCATAAACAAATAAATCTTTACAAAAAATTTAGTGTCTTTAGTGGACTAGGGGTTAAGCCTCAGCACTACCACTGCTATGGCCTGAATTTGATACCCAGCAAGAGAGCTAGCCTGCATGGTGCAGCAGACCTCTCCTGTTTCACACACTGCTCTCTTTAGCAGTGCATTACAATAGATTCACCTATTCTGCTCCTCACTGTCTGTTGAGTCCTCTCACACCGACACCTCTAGCCTGGACCCTAGTTCTTCTATGCAAAAATCTTAAAAACACACACATTAAAAATTGATCTGCCATTCAGCTAAATAATTCCAACTTTTGGCATATATCCAAGAAACTCAGAAATACTAATTGAAAAGGAAACTTGCACTCCCCTGTGTATTGTAGTGATATTCACTATGGGTAAACTATACCAAATATATACATAATGTACCTAGTAAAATACTATTCAGTGATGAAAAAATAAACTCAGGTCATTTGTGGCAACATGAATGGAACTTGAAAGGATAATCTAAGTGAAATAAGCAAGAAGAAAAATACCAGATTGTGTCACTAACATGTAGAATATTTAAAGTAATTAATAGTCAGGTAAAAAAAAAAACTGAAAAACAAATCCTCGATAGTTGACTAGATAAGTCAATCAGCAGGGAGGATGGTGGTAGCAGAGGGGTAAGAACAAAGAGGAAGTGAAGCAGAGTGGTCTGTGGTGGTAGAATATGGGTGAGTTGGTGGTGGGTGTATTGCAGCGGTAATATCTAATGGGGATGCTCCAGATTACTCAGCTAAAAATCATTTTTAAAAAGAGACTCTTGCCTCTAAGTTTCTATTTTACCTCACAGCCATCTCCCTAGGTAGCTTCTTAAGTTGAACTTGTACCAACATATACCCGAGTTTTTTGAAGATGGAAAATGGTGTGGATGCCACAGGCAAAAACTGCTTGCTGTGTGGCTAAAACTATGGAGAGTCCTGCCCAGAGTTGGTGGGTGGAACCACAAAGAACAGCATGTGGCTGGAATACCCAATCAACTTTAGCTCTCCTCTTTTTTACGTAGTTTTTTGTTGTTGTTATTTATTGATAACTTATCTTATTATTAAAATGTTTTAAAGCATCTGTAAGTGATTAAAGACATTTAAGGAGCCCTGCCATATAGTAAGGTTGAATTAACTTTAAAAGGAAAAATAAGGTAGCCAAAATGTATAGCCAAGGCAAGTTGGAAATCTAATACTACAAAACACTCTTACATTTTAAACAATTGAACTTCAAATTGGTGGCAGCAAGCAAAATGTCTGGCACATAATACTCATAGATTAAAGTAATTATTATTTGTACTGTTATCATTTGCATTTTTAGTCCATTTATTTTACCTCCAAGTGCATTTATTTCCCCTCACTGACTTCGAAACTAAGATGTCAAACTTGTCCTCATGGAAAATTCCCTTCCCTGAATTACTTATTCCCTCCCTTCCTACTTCCTTTTGTCCCAAAAAGCCCTTCTAACTTTATGAAATAATAAATCACACTGTAATGAGGCTTCAGGGCCTTGGAGCCAAAATCTACACTATTGGCAATATAAGCAACTCTTAGCAAAGCTATGAAATTGGCCACATTTCTCATCCTTTTTTTCTGGGTTTCCTTTTCTTACTCTGTCCCTGGCCTTTAGCCCCATCTATAGAAGCTCTTAACTCCATTCTGTACCATCAGTATAAAATTCACCCCCGTCTTTTGTAACAAACACCTCACAGTAGTTTAAAGCCCTCTGAGCTAGCTTTTTCAAAAGAAGCAAAGTTCTAAAGTAAAGGGACTAAGTTCTTAAGGTGGAAATCCAATTGTCCATGGGTAAAACTGTACAGAAAGTTTGATTCTGTTTTTGTTTTTGGAGAACAAGACAAAAAACATAATTTATATATTATAGCATGAATGCAGAGTACCAATTCAAAATGTAACCCAACTCTAATGAGGTCCCCAAGAGACATTATCAACAGAAATAAAACTAAGTCTCAGAATTTTAAGGAATGAAGGTATTTAATCTGCAGTAAGGTTAACTACCTACTTAATATTCAACAAAAATATTTTAAGTGCTATAGCCCAGGCAATGACCAATCACACTGTACTCTTGATGGCTCTACTTTCCCCCAAATTTTCTCCCAAGTTTAAACAATTCCCATTGACTTCCTGGCCTTCACTTTCTTGAACTCTTGTTTTCAGTACCTTTCTTTACAACCTATTTTAGCCCTTTCTACACATCATCATGATGGATATAATACAAGGTCAGTAGTCCAACAATTAGACTTCCAATAAAACATTGGTAAGAAGAAACAACATGACACATGCTCTAAAGATAAAATATTGCTACCAGAAAGAGGAAGGAACCTGGAATGTTAACTTCTGGTATCTACTGATGGGGGTGGGGAGATAATATATCTAATACTCCCAAGCCTCCATTTCACAAACAAATGCAAAGTAATTAGAAGTTGACAAGTAATCAGAACATAAAAGTAGACATGCTTTTGGGGGTAGAACATGTATAACCACACTCGAACCCATTTTTCCAGGGGCTGTAGAGCCCAGGTATTGTACAACCTTTAGAGACAACTATCTGGAGTTCAGCATTGGGCTAATATGTATCCTGAGAAGATTAAAATTAGTCACATTCTGGAAACAGTTATTCTAGGTTGTATTTCCAAACATAATTTTGACAACTGCCATGCAGAGTCTTTGGTATGCCTTCCTCTTCTCAAAGAATCCTACAGTTTCCCATATGCAGTTCACTGCCACAACCACCAAGGTAATTGTGAGATCTCTCAGCCAAAACTTGTGTTAGATGTGAAATAAAGAATACCTTTATTTTATGGACAAAAACATTTTCCAAATTTACCTCCTACTTTCAAGGGCAGGAAATCTGCTCTTTGATTACATTAGGGGGGTCATTTTACATTATTATTATATATAATATATAAATATATTTACAATATATAATATATATTATAATAATCTTACATTATCAATTACTTCAATTGATATATCATATATCAATTACTTCAGCCTTATATGCCTCAAAATGTTACCAAAACACAATTAGTTATTATGCCATCCAATCACAGGCATTCATAGTCTCTATTCCCCTTTCCATGTTTCTTTTAATTTTTCACATATATTTGTGATGTGCAGGGTCACAAAAAGGAATAATCTCTATTGCAGTAAAACCAACTTGCTAAATTCAACCAAAGAGCTAGCATTTACTTCCTATAAAACTATAGGAAGTAAAAGAAATTAATAACCACTGAAATTGAAACTGAAGAACTTCAAGGATATAGATCAATATCTCTATCGTTCAGAAGTTATTTCTACCCATAAAGTCATGTCAAAAATCACCCTGGATTTTTCACTAGTTATGATACAGAAGCATAAGAAAGAACCTCATTCCATGTATAACAAGATGAACAGAAAATCTAAATAATATTTTCAAATTAGACTACAAAAAGCAGTGGCATCAAGAACATACTAATGACTGTATTCCAGAGAGAAAAGATATTCCTTAATTGAGCAAGCTACAGCTCTCATATTACCATACCTGGGGAAATGCATTTGGTCTGATGACAGACGTGTTGCAGGCTGGGAGAAAACCAGAGGAACAGAACACTGGATGGTAGAATGGACTGGAATCTGAAAGAGTCCAAAATGTAAAATTAATTTACTTGACCCACTAACATTCCAATTCCCAAAATAACAGGAAAAAATAAATCAAGAACTACAAAGTAGAAATAAACAATAATCCATTCTCCAGGAGTTTCAATGCTAGATCCTGGCAGCTATGACTATGGAGGTAGGCCAACAATACTGGGTATTAGAGTCCAGTCCCTTCCCAGCTAAAGTAATGACCAACCAGTTAAGCAGTTTGGTGGTGCAAGAGGTTGGGGTTTTGGCTTAACAGATGTGAACTCAATTCAGGTGAGGTTGCTACCACCCAGGTCAGGTTGCTACCACCCTATCCAGCTCACCTGGACTGCAGGAAGTATTAATATTTACTTCTCATCTAACCTATTCTGTGTAAGATAGGACTTTGCTCTCCAAGGGGGGGGGACCCTTTCCTTCTATTTCCACTGGTGTATTATAAATATTTAGTATATAATAAATAAAAACTGATACATTGAGAGAAATGAGAAAATGTTACCCATAATCAAGGACAAAAGTCAGTAAAAACCAGAAATGTCCCCATCATTGGAATTAGCTGCCAAGAACTGCTATAGATACATTTATTGTATCTGATTTTAAAAATTATAGGGAAAATATGGGTGTGATTTGTGAACAAATTGGATTTTTCAGGGAAATAGAAAATGTGAAATTAACTAAAACTCTCATTGAATAGCTTAGAAGCAGATTCAACACTTCATGCAGAAAGTTTTTAAATGGCAACAATTTCTTCCAATCCAGTGTGACCTTCAGTGATATGACTTTGCCACTCTTAGAGAGGTGGAAAGTAACTATACTTTAAACTAGCTCTGTAACAGTTTTTGGTGAAGAAAATGCAGTAAAAGTTATGTTTGCTTTTTTTCTAAGATTAAGCCTCCATCTGAAGCTAGACCTAAAAAGACACTGAAGTTTCATTTCTGCTGTTAGCATGCTGTCTTGAAACTTCATGTCATGCCTTCATGAACTACTACATGGACAGAATAAAAAAAAAACTCTGCTCTCCCAAAAGAGTTTAGTTTCCAGCCACCCATCCTGATATAGGTAGATGCAAGAGCATAATATACATTCAGCCCACACACTTGTGACATTATTTTAAGCCAATGCATTTAAGGGTGGTTTGTAACAATAAACAACTACTAATATACCGTAGAAGTAGGATGAGTGAACTTGATTATACAGGTCCATAAAAGTTAATCAAACTGAAGAGATAAAAATATCAGTAATGCAAAAACAAAGCACTAATAAACAAGGTTTATCAAGCCAAAGGTAAGTAAACATAAAGAAAATCATACCAGGGAACAATATAGGTAAAATGCTTTAAAAAAAAAAAAAAAACTCAAAATAACTCACAGGAAGGGAAAAGAGAGAGAGAATACAGAGGATAACAATTGAGAATAATTTTAGCTTTTCATCAGAAAACAGAAGCATCAATTGGCAAAACATTCCTGCAAATAAATATGTAAACATATGTATGGCACACATACATATACTATGTGTACACCCAAAAAGTTTTTTTTTTTTTAATCAGGCTTATTGAGTTACATTCACAGAGTAAAATTTACTTCCCTTCTGTATGTATAGAATTTGATGAGTGAGAAGCATATTGAGTTGTCACCAATTACCCCATGCCCCATTTTAATTAATAACCCTTCCCAACCCAGGACTGACCTTATTTCTAACCCTATAGTCTTTACACAACGTCATGTAAATGGAATCATAATATCTAACGTTTTGCGTTCAGGTTCTTCAGCATAATGCTTATGATTCTTATGAATGTTGACCATCTTTTCACCCACCGATAAGAATTCATTTTTGGAAATTATGAGTCAAGCTACTATAAATATTTATCAAGTTTTTCTGATTACATATGTTTTCCTTTGTGATGAGTAAGTATCAGGCATAAAATTGTTGGATTTCACAGGGAAGTATTGTTTAATGCTCCAAGAACTGCCAAACTGTTTTTGAAAGCAGCTGTGTCATTTTTGGATACCCACCAGCAAAGTCAAGAGCTGAGACTTCCAATTGTCCCATATTAGTTTAGAACATGGTATTTTATTTTTGAATGTTGTAACAGACATAGTGGCATCTTATCCTAGTTTTAATTTTGCAAGTCCTTAATAATGGTTAAACCTCTTTTAATGTGTTCATTTGCCACCCATCTCTTTTAAAATGTTTGTTCAATCTTTTATAATTTGAGAGTTATTTTTACTTGTATTGAGTTGTGTGAATTTTGTAAGTACCCTGGATATGTATCCATGGTCAGATACACATATTTTACTTTATTTCTTTAAATCTGGTGTTTTTCATTTAATGTCTTTCAAAAGCAGAGCATTTACTTTTGATGGACTTCAATCAATATTATGTTTTGTCTATGTTCTTTGCATTTTCTAAAAAAAAAAAAAAACAAAAAAACTCAAAGCCACCAATGTTTTCTGCATTTTGAAGAAATTTTTAAGTTTAGGTTGTAAATTTAGGTATGTGATATATTTAACATCAATTTACATACTTATAGAATTACGGACAGGAGTAATTTTTTCATATACTGATGTCCAACTATTATGAGACCACTTATAGGAAAAATATTATCCTTTTCTTCATTCAATTACCTTGTCATTTTTCCAAAAAAAAAAAAAAACTACCATATTCACATGGATGCACTTCTGAATTTTCTACTGTTTATCTGTGTGGATCCTTTTCTCACTTTTCTATTCTGTCCAGTGATCTCTATCAAACACAACATATGGTTGGTGTAAAAGAGAAACATATATGATAACAATAACATTACAGATGGAAATTTGTGATAAACAGAATCAGTTTTTTAAAGTTCACTTCTAGATCTATTCAAAGGGAGACAGTGGTAATTTAATGGAGCATTGTATTTTTTTAGAGCCACACGGAAAGAACAAAATATATCAATAAAAACAATATAAAAAACTATAGGAGGTAGGAGGAGACGGACCTTCTTTAAACATGAATATCCTATTTCCACCTGTAGCCATCAAAGGATATTCTACATATCCAGAATATTCATTCAACACTGACCAAGTATTTGCTTCATATTTACTATGTTCTATACACTATTCTAGCTACTTAGTAAAACAGTGATTAATAAAGTACGCATGGAACTTATGCTGATGGTGTCACAGTTTAGTAGTGAGGGAGGCATTAAAACACCCAAAAATTAATTTCAAATTCTGAGAAACACTATTTTTGAAAAATCAAAGAACAGGCTACTGTGAGATATAATGAGGAACAGAGATAGTGTAATAGGCAATACCAGCTTTCAAATCACTAAGTACTGCCAACAAAAAATCTCTCCTCTTTTCAGGCTTATGGGATAATCATTCTTCCTTGGTCCTTAAAATTATGTGTGCCAGGCCCTCCCTGGTGGCGCAGCGGGTTGAAGCGCAGCACTGAGAGGCTAAAGCCACTTCCTCATGAGTTTGATTCCCGCCTGCCCGGGAGGTGACCACATGGCGTGGCAGACCTCTCCTGACCGGCCTGTTGCTCCCCTCAGCAGTGTGCTTCCTCGATCTGCCTGTTCTGCTCCCCACTCTGTCTCTGGTGAGGCCTCTCGCCGCCCCAGCCTCTGGCCTCTACCCCAGTTCTGTATGAACAAATAAATAAATCTTTAAAAAAAAAAAATTATGTGTGCCAGTACCTTGATTAATAAAATACCCAAAAAATGACTATCATTTCTAGGCAATAGCATATAAGACACAGTCCACAATCTTTCACATGCTCTTTAACTATCTCACCAACAAGATGCCTTATGTTTAGATTGCAATACCATTCAATGGTAAATATTTTTCAAACTAAGTCCCTAGTAACAGATGAGAGCCTTTTCACCAAGTCACACTGGAAGACCAAGAAAAAAAAATTCTTTGTTGTTGGAAAATACTGAAATTTTAGGGTGAACAAAACATAACATAGTATAATCCGAATTATATGGGGAGTGTAGAAAAACTTTTAAGCCAATAAACAAAAGATAAGTAGAGCACAAGGAGAAAGAGGAGTAAGGGGAATAGTCCACATAGAGGTAAAAGCAAATGTAAAAGCTTTGAAGCAGTGAGGTAATGATTCATTTGGGGAATGGAAAGAGTGCCAGGAGGTATTGGCACAGTGAGCATTGGGGTAATGAAAGCAGAGGGGAAATGTTCAAGGACCAGATTGTTCAGCATCTTAAAAAACTAGTATCTTGCATTTTCTTTCAAATGTAGTTGAATGCCCTTGAGGTTTATCAATAATGGGAAATGTTTTCATTTCAAATGTATTCCTCTGGACATTATAAGAATGGTTGAGATTGGAGGTAGTGGGGAAGAATGGAAGCAAGAAAACTCACTGGAGACAGCATTTGCTAGCAGGAAATGAAGTGATTTGCAGAAGCTATTAACAGTAGAAATAGAGACAATGGTGGGTTTTGAAGTTAGAATTGGCCAATGTGATAAATGACAGAATAAAAAGAAAAGTAGTGATAGATATCAAGAATGACTATCAAATGACTGTATCCTTCAGCAGGCTAACTGGTGGTAAAGATAAGCTACCAGGTGATTAGGCTGGTAAAAAGAACTTTTCTGGACATGTTAGGTTTGGGATACCTTTAGAATATCCAGTAAAATTTTCTAACTGAAAACTGGATGAGTCTAAAGTTACAAAGATTAGCATGGTATGGAAATAAATTTAAGACTCACTGCTATTTTGAGTCATGGACATATTGATACATAGCCTTAAAGAGGGGACAGAAAGTGAGATAATAAAATATATAAATGCTGGCATTTAGAGCTTTATCACGGAAGAAAAACTAGCAAGTTAGATTAAGTAACACCCAGAAGAGGAAGGAGAAAGCCAGAAGGAAGAAGAATCTAAGAGGTCAAAATTTCAATACAGAAATACATTAGAGATTCTAAAGTATCTAAGGTGAGAACTCAAAGTTTCTTATTAAGAGTGACAGAGGTTATTTCAGACTTTAGCAACAGTAGTTAAGAATGTGAAGAATAAAAGCCAAGCTGAACTGACTTAAATGACTGAAAATGGAATATAGCAATGTAGACGACTGTATTAGCAAGGTTGCAGGAGGCGATAATGCTTCAAGAAAAGGTGTTAATTCTGTCCAGTTTTTCTTTCACCTGTTATCAAAGTATGACTTACATGTAACACTATAAATTTAAGTTGTTCAGCCTGAACTGACATTAGTATACAGTATGAAATGATTACCACATATTATGTTAACATCACCTGATGTGTTTACAGCAAAGATATTTTTCCAGTTTGCCTTGTTCTTAATGGGAAAAACACTAGCATGTGTAGTTGCCAATGAGACGACTCAAAGAACAGAATATATCTTCCACCCCCTTTATATTTCAAGCCATAACCCCAAATTCTTGTGTATCAGTTATCAAATTCTGTTTTTTCCATCTCTACAATAACTCTTGAATCTATTTATTACCCATTCTTACTGTATCTACATTAAGCAATCTGCATCATAAATGAAAATAGATTTAATGCTTAACAAATTGTTTATCATACACCTAGAATTAACCAAGTTAATGACACAGTACTTCAACTAACTAACTTCTAACTAACTCTTCTAACTCTAAGGAATTAGTGTCCAATACAACATTAGATTCCACACAAGTGAACCCTCCTTTCTGACACCAACTACAAGTTTGAGGGTTTCCCAAGCTGATTTGACCTCAGAAGCCAACAACCTGACAGCATCAGTGTGTAACAATATGTATGGAGTTAATTGCTAATACAGGATCTTCATTCTAGGCTTCATGTTTTTTGAGTCATTTGTATTGTTCTTGTTAGAGTCATTTGTATTGTTCTTGTTAGAGTCATTTGTATTGTTCTTGTTAGAGTCATTTGTATTGTTCTTGTTAGGTTTTGGTATTAGTGGAATGTTGGATTCATAAAATGTATTTGGTAGTGGCTCTTCTCAATTTTTGAGATAATTTGTATAGTTTAGGCACTAGTTTGTTTCTGACCATTTGATAGAATTCATTTATAAAACTGTCTGATTCTGGGATTTTGTTTTGGGGGAGGGTTTTGATTATATTCCCAATTTCATGCTTATAATTTGTTTATGTGTTCTATTTTTTATCTAGCTTTGGATGATTGAAAAGTTGTAGGAATTTGTGAAGGGACAGTTTTAGAGGGCTTAGATTCTATAGGCCTATATAACAAAACTTCAGGCCAATCTCTCTAATGAACACTAATGCAAAATTTTGGAATAAAATCCTAGCCAACAGAACTCAATGTATCAAAAAGGTAATTCACCATCACAAAGTAAGATTTATTCCAGGGACATTATGATATTCAATATTTGAAAGTCAATGTAATCCAGTACATCAACAAAAAGGAAAATAAAAACCATATGATCATATCAATAGATGCTCAGAAAGCATTCAACAAAGTTCAACACCATTTATGATAAAGGCTCTCTAAATTCTTGGGATAAAGGGAGTATATCTTAACATAAGAAAGGCCATATATGATAGCCATGGCCAATCATTGACAGTGGTGAAAAGCTGAAAGCCTTTTCCATAAGATCTAGAACAAGACAAGGAGGTCCACTCTCACCATACTTTTCAATATAATACTAAAAGTCTTAGCCATAGCAGTAAGACAAGAAAAAGACATACAAGGAATCCAAATAGACAGAAATAAAACTATCACTGTTTGAAAAATATATGATAATATTCAGAGAGAATCCCACAAACTCCACAGAAAAACTAATCAAAATAATCATTAAGTTTAGTAAAGTAGCAGAATATAAATTCCACACACAAAAATCAGTAGCCTTCTTATATGCAATCTGAAGAATCAAGAAAACCATTCCATTTATAATCGAAACAAAAATATATATATCAAATAGTTGGAAATAACCTAACTGAAGAGGTGAAGGCCATATACAAAGAAAATTATATAACACTGTTAAAAGAAACAAGACATATAGAAATGGAAAGACATCCCCTGCTCATGGGGTGCAAGAACCAGCATTATCAAAATGGCCATCCTACAAAAAGTAATTTATAGATTCAACAGTATTCCAATTTAAAAAATTCAATGAGATTCTTCAAAGAAACTGAATATTGATGAAATTTAGATGGAACAATAAATAAGTAAATAAATAAACTTGAATAGCCAAAGCTCTCCAGACTACAAAGAAGAGGAATGGAGTTATCACAATCTCGGACTTCAAACTACACTACAAAGTCATTATTACAACAGTATGGTACTGGAACAAAAACAGACACATAGACCAATGGAATCGAATAGAAAGCCCACAAATTTATGGACAAATAATTTTTGAAAAAGGAGCAAAGGACTTGCAATGGAACAAAGGCAGTTTGTTCAATAAATGGTGCTGGGAAAACTGGACCACCCTAAACAAAAGAATGAAACTAGACCACTACCTCATACAATGTACAAAAATCAACTCAAAATGGATCAAAGATCTGAACATAAAATCTAAAAATCATGAAATATATGGAAAAAAATATAGTGAAACACTACATGACATTCATCCCAGCAATTTTTTTTTTACTTTTTTTTTTAAGATTTATATATTTATGCATACAGAACTGGGGGTACAAACCAGGGGTGCAGGAGTGGTAAGAGGATTCACCAGAGACAGAGCAGGGAACAGAACAGGTAGGAAGAAGAAGTACACTGCTGAGGGAGTAGAGGGCAGGTCAGTAACATCTGCCATGCCATGTGGTTCACCTCCAGGCCGGGAATCAAACTGGCATTGAAGCAGCTGCACTAGCTTGCAGTGCTGCATCCTAATGCATTGTGCCATCAGGGAGTGCCCATGTCCCAATACTATCTTTAAAGATACATTCCCCAAATCAAAGAAACTCGAAAAGATAGGACGACATCAAGTTAAAAAGCTTCTGTACAGCAACTGATGTGGGGCTGATCACAAAGATCTATTAGGCGCTACTAACATGCAACTCACAAAAGCAAAGTAATCCATCAAAAAAAGGGTAGAAAGAGGAAATGTATATGATCAACAGGTATATGAGACAATGTTCAACCTCACCTATAATTAGGGAAATGCAAATCAAATAAACCGCTGTACAGCAATGAGAACGGCTCATATAAAAAAAAAAAAAAAAAAAGGAAACTAGGAGTTGGTGAAAAAGGAACTCTCTTATACAGCTGGTGGGATGCAAACTGACCCAATGATGATGGAAAGCTGTGTGGTTTCCTCAAACTGTTAAAAATGGAGCTTCCATATAACCTATTAATTCCACTCCTAGGACACAAAAAGTAATTCAAATTCAAAAGGATGCCTGCTTATTACAGCACTATTTATAATAGGTAAGATATGGAAGCAACCCAAATGTGCAAAAATAGATGACACAATGAAATACTGTTCTGCAATCAAAAAAGATAAACTCAAGCTATTTGCAGCAATGTGGGTGGAGTTAGAAGGGATCATGCTCTGTGAAATAAGTCACAAGGAAAAAGAAAACTATTGGATGGTTTCACTTGGAGGAATATAGAGGAACCAAATAAGGTATCAGGAAAAATAATGCATTAAACAAAGGTAACAGGCAATGAACTACAAATCAGAAACACCCTGCATTAAAAGGGGAGGGAAAGCACAAAGAACTGTAGTGATGGGGCATGAGTGAATTTTTACAGGGAATTTTAAGGGTTTAAACCTGAAAAGAGAAAAGCATATAGTGTATAAAAAGGAAAATGACATAAAATAAAAACACAAATAAACTGAACTGAATCAAATTGTATAATAACCTGTTTAATGTTTAAAAATCAAATAAAAGCATAATGCAAAAAATGTATATAATAATAAAATCTTAAAAAATTCTGCAATGACAGTAAAGGAAATGAAAATGAAGTTTATGGAATGTGAGGCAATTTTTACAAAAAAATAATTAACAATCCAACTTAAAAAATGGACAGGAAAAGAAATACAAGAAGATACCATGAAATGGAAAGACATCCCCTGCTCATGGATCG
>NW_004567124.1:15164453-15228572 GCF_000260355.1 Condylura cristata | reverse complement strand
GGGTGATTTGGTGATGGGAAACCCGCGGGGATTACAATCGAGATGGAAAAAAAAAATGTGCAAAATGATGTAAAAATAAACTTTTGTAATAATTAAAAAAAAATGGACAGGAACTGAATAGACCACTTTCCAATATAATATACATATGAAAGGATATTTAACATCACTATTTGGAAATGCAAATCAAACCCACAATATCACTGTATACCTGTTATCTCTTGTTGGACATTCTGAGCATTGACAAGGGTAGGGAAAAAATGAACCTTATGCATTATTGTGGGAATGCAGATTAGTACAATCACTATTAACAGTGTGAAAGGCCCTTAGAAGCAACTTCACTTCTGAGTATATGTCCTAAGAAAATTAAGTCAGTGTGGGACTGCTAATCCTAAGTGGCCTTTTGGACCATCATCTTGTTACCTGCAGTTCTGCCTTCCTATACAAAGTCAGAACTGCCCTTCAGAAACCAGTCAGTGAGTCATTAGGAGCCAAACCTTACAAGGTTCCTTTCAATTCAAGAGCAGAAAGCTTGATCACCCTGGGAAGGGTATGCATGTGAGGTATGACAGGAACAGGATGGGGGGCAGAGCATGAGGGGACTGAGAACCAGTTTATGACAAAGGAACCCCAGAAACTGAGGTCTGTTGAACATCTTGTTGACAAGTTTTAAACCCTGACTGGGGAACTACGGCTGGATAGCAATTATAATACTGAATCATCAAGCAAATGTGAAACACCTGGAGGGCAGACTCATAATCCCTCATATTATAAATGGCATTTCCATCATTCCCCTTTTCCTTTTACCTACTTCCTCCTATAATTAATGCTATATGATTATTTTATCATTAAAAAGGCTAGGATCAGGATCTTTAAGAGATACCTGAACTATGTTTATTACAATATGAACAAAAAACAAGACATGGAAACAACCGAAGCTCTATGGATAAATTAATAATGCATAAATATGTGTAGAATAATATTCAACCAACAAAAGATAATGTTTTCAACATGGGATGATGCCCATGGATGGATGGGCACTAAGAAAAGCAAAATCATCCAGACAAATACAAATACTACATGATACCACTTCTGTGCGGAATCTAAGAACATTGAGCTTGGAAACAGTGCAATTACCAGGTACTGTGGGAGGGAGAAATGGAGAGATTTGGGTAAAAAGTGTATAAATTTCTAGTGTTGGAAATAATTATCTTGTGGTCTAATGCACATCATAGTGACTATAGCTAATATTGGATTATATGTTTGAATGTTCCTAAGATTTAAAATGTTTTCAACAAAAAGAAAAAAAAAGAAAAAGAAAAGAAACAGCAATGTTTAGTACGTGATGGGATGGAGATGTTAGCTAACGATATCATGGTAATCACTACTAGTATATGAGTTTATCAACACATTGTATACCTTAAAGTTATACAATGTTACATCAATTATGTACCAAAACTTAAGAAAAAAAATTAATGGGCAAAAGAAAGGTTTCAATGAAAAGGATATATAGATGAGAAGCAAGTACATAAAGATATTTATCATCACTAAAAATTCAAGAAATGACAATTTAGATCATGACAATTTAGATCAATATTGTCTCATGACTGAGACAATACTATTTATATTTATGGAAGAAAGACTTAAATTAAAAAAAAAGTGACAAGGCCAAATGCTGGTGATGATAGAGAAATGGAACTACTCATACATGATGGAAATTTTTTAATTTCTTAAAATTTGAGATGTAAATTTCCCATGTGACCCATCATGGGTATCCATGAGCAGTATCCTAGAGTTTCAACTGTAGATTTGAGCAGTATCCTAGAGTTTCAACTGTAGATAATTGTATATAAATGCTTCTATTGTATTTTCAACAGTCAAAGCTGGGAGAATAACAGTCTCTCAATAGTTGAATGGTTGGCCAATTTACACTATACACAATATGAAACAAGTCAGCAATAAAAGGGAATTCATAATCGATACACACAAGCTACATCAATCTTGATAACATTATAAAAAGTCAGTATGATGACCACATATATTCCTCTTTATGTATCATTCTCTTAAGTGACCAAATTTTAGACGTGGGACCCCAGGCATTTGATTGACTAGGCTTTGGGATGTTGAGGGAGAGAATATGACTATAAAAGGCATAGAAAAAGAGGGAGTTTTCTGTAGTAAGTTAGTTCCTGTTTCATTGCAGTGGTGTTTACTCAAATCTACACATAATGATAAAGTAAATCAAAGTATATATTTTAATGACAGAAAATTGCTGGCTTTTATATTTTGCCATCATATAATATATAATCATAAATGAAAAATGGGTGAAATATATAAATAGAACCTCTCTGTATTAACTTCACAAACTACTATGAGTCTACAATTAGAGAACAACTCCTGGATGCTCTGAGGAAATGTCCTAAGGAGGAGAATAGAGTTCAGAAAACCAATGAAGTCCCTACAATCATACATACAGGGATACAGGTAATTTGTTACCTGGTATATGGACAAGTTGTAGAAGTTGTTGGCATGTTTTCAATGTTGAGCTCTGGGATTTGCTGGTAGATTTGAAAGTGGGATTTAAAAAAAAAAATCATGAAAACAACTCCAAAAGGGTTTTGCCTCACAGTAGAGTAAATGCAGAGCTCACTGATGCAATCAGGAAGACAGAAGGAAGAATGGTAGTAGTAATCAGTTTCAGCAGTGGTGAGGAGGGCAGCAGCCATCCATGTAGCTGTCTGTTAGGAAAGTACATAAACACATCTGGAATTCAGGATGAAGATAGATGCTAGGATGAAACTGTCAGGTCTTCTCTTCAACTTAAAGTATTTAAAGCTCTTCAACATTATGTGAAATAACCCAGGATGTGTAAGTATGTAAGACAACTGAAGTCTACAAAATTTAGACTTTGGGGAAATGAGAGCAAAGGAACCAAAAAGAAAGAAAGAAAGAAATAGCGAATAGGTGATGAGTTTCCTAACAAAAAGAAAGAAAGAAGTAGCCAATAGGTGATGAGTTTCCTAAGGGTGAGGGAGACCACAGGCTAGATGCAAAATAAAAATAAGGCTGGTCAGGAGCAACCAGTGTCAAACAATACCAGAGTCAAAAACTGGAATTGAAAATGGACCATTTGATATGACTACTAGTAACTGAAAATAGTTTCAGGAGGTAAGAGCCAGTAGATAAGTAAGACTAGGAGATAAAAATTACTTCAGTAAACTCTGGTCAGTTGCAAAGAGAGCAATAAGATTACCGGAATCGTTGTGTGTAACTCCAATGGAAAAATTTTTTCATATGGGACATATTACCACATGCTTGATGTAGTTGGGAATGTAAGTGGGGTGGCAAAATGTTTCCAAAGAGACTAAATGGAAATTAATCCATAATTGGAAAGATAAATTGGATCCAGTAACCAAGTTGAGGGGTTAACTTTAACATTTACATTGGATGGAAGTAGAGTGTAAGTGTACACATGCATACAGAGTAGAGTTTGTGCTTTTGAAGATAGAGTATTCTGTTCTGATACTTCTATTTTCTTGTTCATATCCAATTTATTAGAAGAGTGGGGAGATATGAAGTGTATTAGAAACCTATGATGAGAAAGGAGATAGTCTTGTTAGACTGAAACAGGGAAAATTCAACAGGATTGTGAGCATTAAAGCTTGCTTACATAATTTGATTCATAAGTGAATTTAATATGAGGTTACTTGGCATGGTTGAGGATTGTTCTTTCAGCTTCCTTTAGGTGTTGAGGTGTAAGAGTGGAAGTGGAAAAACAAAAAAGATAAAGGTAAAGACAGAAAGCAATGATAATAATGGATGGTGCAATTTAAACTGACTTAAAAGGGAAGCAAGTATCTTTGAGGGAGATAATCAAAAATTAAAGTGGCAATATTGATTGTAGGATATCAGGGGTAAAGTTAGTAGAGGGGTTTGGTCAAAGAATAAATTAGAAAAATATTTTATAAAGTTTCTTTAAATTTTTAAGACAATAAGCAGTGACTGGGACAGGGGTGGGCCAGAAGGGTAAAACAATACAGGTAAGTTCCAAGAATTGAGAGGTTAGGACATTTTATGGATCATCCCTGTGAACATTTTAATTTTCAAAAGTAGTTACAGAAATAGTGTTTTTTAAACATGATGTTAAGTCAGGTGCTAAAATTCTACGTTTAAGAAAAAAATTACTAAGTCATGGATGACTATATGTCATCCTTAGAGAGATGGCCATTAAGATACTCAAAAGCCCTGAAAAGAGGCAAGAGAAAGATTATGATTGAAAATTAGTCTCCATGGTGGTGCAGTGGGTTAAAGCGCAGCACTAAGAAGCTAAAGCCACTTCAGCATGAGTTTGATCGCCACCCCAGAGGTGACCTACATGGCGCAGGAGACATCTCCTGACCCGCCCACTGCTCCCCTCAGCAATGTACTTTGTAGATCTGCCTGTTCTGCTCCCCACTATCTCTGGTGAATCCTCTCACCACCCCTGCACCTCTGGCCTGTACCCCAGTTCTGTATGAACAAATAAATCTTAAAAAAAAAAAAAGTAGCATTAATGAACAAGCAGAGCACAAGAGTGGTCACACATAGGTATAGTGGAAAATAAAAAGAGCCACTGTTGAGGACAACAGTGAAGAGCTTGTCCTATGATATTTCTATATTAGTTCTCACAGCAACCCACAACGGGCTATACAGGAAAAGACAGGTAACACATTTATCTACCAATTCTTCACTATGACCATGGCAGATTCCTTTTATGCTCAACCATCCTCAGCATCAAACCAGAACTAAATCTTTTAACATCTCCGTATTTGTACTAATTCCTTTGTTCTCTTCTGCCCAAATCATTGGACTCAAATTGTACAGTGTGTTGTTTCTGTCAGTGCATAAAAGTGAACTACCACTTCATGATTAACCCACCTCCATGCCTTTTGGATTATTGAACATGTTCTACTTGGAAGCTGGAGTTTCAAGGACTGCAGTTACATAAGCCGTTGGCTGCAGTGGTGATGCTTTTAACATAGTTTATTCTTCTTAGAACTGTAAAATGCTGAGCCACAGAAATAGCTAAATTAATCTCTCAACTTTCCTCCAAGGTAAGCAGGGATGCTATCAAGTATTCCTCAATTATGAGGTGAGGTTCAGAGGATTTGTGACCCACTCTCAGTCCCTCTCCCCCCATTTGCTCTGATGAGGTGTCTAAAGAATAACTAACCTTTTTTTTTGTTTGTTTTTTAAAGGTTTATTTATTTCTGCATACAGAGCTGGGATACAGGCCAGAGGTACAGGTGCAGTGAGAGCATTCACCAGAGACAGAGTGGGGAGCAGAAAAGGCTGACTGATGAAGAACACTGCTAAGGGGAGCAGCAGGTGGGTCAGGAGAGGTCTGCTGCGTCATGTTGGTCTCCTCTGGGGTGGGGATCAAACTCATGCTGAAGTGTTTTTTAGCTTCTCAGTGCTGTGCTTTAACCCACTACATCACCAGGGAGGGCCTAATTTTAACTGAACTCTGCTACAACAGTCTGCCTAAAAATCTCTTGCAAGTTCTGTTCTTCACCATTAATAGGCTCTATGCCATGAGCTATTTTGCCAGTATTAAGTGTAATCACACATATCCTGTATAATCACACATATCCTATCTTTTCTCAACATACACTTTTATTAGTACAAATATTTTTCAGATACCAAAATGATAGTTCTTACAATAGTCAAAGACACACCATTCATATAGGTATAGAAACTAATGACAACATTTAACATTGTTAACTGATGTGTAAGCATTTATACCAGACACTATTCTTTGTTTCCACCATGTATTGACTAATCTTTTACAAAAAGTCACAAATTATATATTATTATCCCAACCTTTACAGGTAAGGAAAGTTAAGAATTTACCCAAGGCTGTAGAGCTAGTTCAACAGTAAAGTCAAGATTTGAATTTAATTTTTCTGGATCCATAGTCTACAACTTTAACCAGGATATGTTACCTACACATGCTCACAAACTGTATTTTCTATCAGAAATCATTTCATTCTAAAAGGCAAGATCACTTTCCAGAGCAGAGGTAAGAAACCCTTTACTCTAAGACAAAATGATACTATTGCTTCATTTTACCCAAAGTACTGACCTGGATGCAAGTGCCAACAGAATTTGTTCTCACCTAGAAAATTACCCTCTTGTCCAATTGTTTTACAAATTGAAATGGTCATGACATTTACTTGTCTAGTTTATTAAAAGAGCAAATTCAGGGGACTTAGCTCCCAGAGTCAGAGTCACTGGATCGATGATTGAATCTAGCAATCTGGTCCTAATACAAATTAATTCCATCACCACCGCCATGCAAACCAAATCAAGGTGGTTCCCTGATAAATTGTTGCTTTTAGATATAGATGAATCTGGTTATGAATAAGAGATGGGGTTGTGTGAAATATCAAAATTTGACGCTTGGGTGAAATAAGATAAAAATGAGAATTTTGATATTTTGTAAGAGTGAAAAGAAAACATAATAAAATGGTAGTGAAATATATTAGGAAGAACATTAACCTGGGAGTGAGACAAATATCTAAGTTAACCAGAGACTTATTTCACAAGGAATTCACACTACTTTGGGACTCTATTTAGTCCTTTATAAACAAAGAATGATATTGCCTGTCATAAATAACCCTGTCATAAAATAAGACAATTTACATTTATTTCCACCATACTTTTCCTTCCTGTCTGTCTGGGATATGCATTTAAAAGCAAAGGCAGAGTGGCCCTCCCTGGTGGCGCAGCGGGTTAAAGCACAGTACTGAGAATCTGAGGCCACTTCCGCATGAGTTCGATTCCCGCCTGCCGCCTGCCCCGGAGGAGACCACATGGCGAGCCAGACCTCTCCTGACCCGCCCACTGCTCCCCTCAGCAGTGTACTTCGTAGATCTGCCTGTTCTGCTCCCCACTCTGTCTCTGGTGAGGCCTCTCACCGCCCCTGAGCCTCTGGACTGTACCCCACTTCTGTATGCACAAATAAATAAATCTTTAAAAAAAAAAAAAAAAAAAAGCAAAGGCAGAATCACAACTTGCCTCTACAAAATGATCTGAAATGTAGAAGCTTGGGTCCAATAGCACTATGGAATTCTATACCAGCCCTGAACTGCCCTAAGTTGTTATTAAGTATTATAAAACTTCAAATTTATATGACCCACAGGTTTCCAGGCTTCTGTTACTCACCATTAAATGGACTCTATCTAAAACAGCAGGATTATATTTAAGTTTTTGTTCTTTATGGACTGATTTTTTCCAAATTTAAAAAATTTCTTTAAGGGATAAATAGCTTAATTAAAAAAAAAAAGACTTACATGAAAAGAGCACCTCATTTGTTTTTGCACCAGGAAATGAATTTAACAAATTCCTAATGCTGAGAACCTTGCCTTTATGTTTCTAGAGGTACTAATTTTTTTTTAAAGATTTATGTATTTATTCATACAGAACTGAGGTGCAGGATCAGTGAGAAGCTTCACCAAAGACAGAGTTGGGAGCAGGACAGGCAGATTGAGAAGTACACTACTGAGGGGAGCAGTGGGCAGGTCTGCAGCACCATGTGGTCACCTTGGAGTCTGGGGATCCAACTTGCACTGAAGCGGCTGTGGCTCACTTGCAGTGTTCCATCCTAACCCATTGTGCCACCAGGGAGGGCCCTCTGGAAGTACTAGTTTTAATCCAAACAATCAGAGACCAGAAAGTTTCCAAAGATTAAAAAAAAAAAAAAAAACCTACTATGTTTCTGAGAGCAATAGACAAGAATGTTTATATGTCTTTCCTCCATGAAATTCTACCAGTAGGCTGACAATGATTTGTAAGCACTAATGGAAAAGCTATCACATTAATTATTTTACATTAAAAAATAGGTTTGAGAAATTGATCATGGGTGTGTTAACATTATTTGTGAGTAGTTAGAGAAATACAGATTGGAGGTACGCATGATTAGGCTGGTTTCTTATTGAATAAATATGTACAAAGAGAACCACATTGTGAACAGATGTTAAGGAAAAGGAATCAAATCAGCATTTTATGAATATCCCAAAAGATATAAACTAAGAAGAAGTTTTATTATATGATTTAATAACTTCTCAAAGACAGCTAGAGATAGAAGAGTTTTATAACCAATAAAATAAGATATCCAATAATGCTTTATGAAACAAACTTGATAGTAGTTGGCATAGATAAGGCAACAGACTCAAGTCAATGCTGTATGTTTAAATCCCAAAGCAAGTCAGGCTGGTTCCCTAAAATTACAATTTTCTGATGGAGATACGGTCCTTATGGACACCTTTCTTAAAAGCAGAATGCATTTCTAAGTAGGCAAACCACATCTGGAACATTGTGTACAGTTTTGTGTAGTCTGTGACTTTTTACCATCTAAATCCTAACTGGGAATTCAAGTCCTATCCAGACTCTGGGACTAATACTATCCCTGAGGAAGAGCTCCTTGTATTCTTCCAAGTTAGACATTGCAACAGCTTAGAGTGATGTGATCCACTATATAGAGAAAGATATCACATTTAGTTCTAAAGTTCCAAACCCACAGGAGATAGACAAAATAGGCAGTGCTTACAAATAAGATGAGATATTGTTTCTTGTCCAAATTAGCTGGGTGGCAAGAGAGTGGTCCTAGAACAGAAGCACAAAAGGGTAACTGTGTAATACACATGCCTGTGTGAGCTGGTGATTGGCCTATGTTCTCAAATCTTATTTTCCATTCTTCAGATCCATGACACCTGTCTTCCAGATACTATCGAGAAATTGAAGCACCGAGGGGAGACTGGAGGAAGCAGGGAGGAGGCTGTGGCATTGCCCTTACTCAGGCAGTGCCACCAGCAATGATTTCACTTTCTCCTTGGCTCTAGCAACCACTGGACACCCTCCCCTCTGGCTATCCTCACTCCAGTAAGGCAGTCTCTTCCATGCTCTAGAAATCGGTAGTTTTTCAGTGGTCATTTGGTAGTCCTCTTTGCCTCCTCCATCCTAAGTTGGCCATGAGTTCTTGGACATCCCAAATGTTCCTTTTATTGATTTGTCACCTATATAACAGATTCATTATATTCACTTGTCTTCACTGAGTTCCCCATGTGGACTTTCCCCAGTAGGTAAGACATTATGTCAGTCAGGGCCTGTCACTGTCAGTTAGGTAATGATACAGCAACTCTAATAAATAAACTCCCCTTTATGTTAAGAGTCTCAAAATTGAATGGACTTGTATCTCATTTATGGTTGGGAATTGGAGAGTTGCTGCCTTGGAAACTCCTTCTGGACCTGCTAGTAGAAATAACACTATGGTACATGGCATTTCATTACCACTCCAAGATGCCTGTGACTGGCAGGGACATCAGAGAGATGCAGGAGTTCCCAGCAACTACACTCACTTCTCCATTACTCAGACCTTCTAACTACTCTTCTTTAAAGCTATAAGACAATTTCCCAAAGGACTGCAATGACCTATTTTTTTTTACTTTTTTTCCTCCAGTATTCCTTACTTGACTGCTCATCACATACTCTTTCAGCCTGCTAGAAGGGAAAGAATAAGGCAAGATTCAGTTAGAGAAATGGAGATTATCCATTTTGATAGATAAAAGTAGATAAAAGCAAGAAGACTCACTTAAAATATTTAGGGCTATTGGGTATTATGCTGGAGGGGATCTTCTATAGCCCTGCATGTGCTTATAGCCTTATTCCTTGTTATATATCTAGCAAATTGTATCATTTTTAGATACCACAGAGCTTTGTTTAACCTAATCTAAGCCTCTTTATTGGTGACTTTATTGATACCAATGATTAAATACTTGAGTTTTTTCTTACTACATAATTTTCCCATTTTTAAAGTTTTTCTGTTCCATTTGTGTATAAATACTGTACTTGACAATGTGATCCCAGGAATAAACAGCACAGACAACAGAAGGATGAATACCAGAACAAGGATCTTCAGCACTGACCGCCATCAGACATCTGGTTGCCTCACCCTGGGAGAGCCTCAAAGGATTCATCAGCCCCGTGTAATAAAATGGAATGCTTTATTTGTATTGGCTCCCTCCTCCCCAATGTCAAAAGTTTAGCAACAGTTCATACTTCTTGCCACAGGGACATGGTTATTGTCCTCTGCACAAGTTTATTCCCAAACTCCAAGCTAGCCCTATTCCCTACTGTGGTCCAAAATAAAAATAACTATCTCTTTACTGAGCAAATATCACTTCTATCTTGCTGATCAAGATGTGCATTTATTGTCTGGGTCATATTCATCTGATTGCATTGATGCTATCCATCTTATTAACAGGGTTTGCATTTCTGTTAATTAATAGGATACCCAGTTAAGCACAAGCAAAGAGTCACTTTGAAATGTGTACATTCACCCAGTTTGTATTTGAAACAAATCAATCTACTAAAAACATACCCACTGATGCAGGGGAAAAACAGCATAGTAGCAACTGTCTTTCCTAAATCCCTACCACTTGCAAGGTTTATTACCTATGTATCATTTAACCAAATAAACTCCCCTTGTACTTTACAAGATCAAAGATGATAGATTAGGTAGACAGAAGGTATCTTTAATAATGCCAGGCTTTTCAGAGCTGCATCTCAAAGAGAGTGAGCTTTAGCATGTAACATAGGCCTAACTGATTTGGCACCAACTTCATTCCCCAATGTAATTCTCATCCTATCACATTGTTTTAATAGACTACATTTAGATTCTCAAACAAAAGGCCTCACAGTGCCCATTTGCTCCAACACACTGCTCCCCCTAGCTTGCAATTTCCCTAGGGTAACTTATCAGTCTCCCTAGCTTTAGTCTTCCTGTCGATTCCCATTCTCATTCACAACTCACTCTCTTCAATTCAATTTCCTAAATGTCATGTCACCCAAAAATGTGGTTAAAATCAGATTAGTTCAATTCTGCTAATAAATATTTTTGAATTTTATCAAAGTAAAAAGGATAAATTATACTTCACTTCCAATTAATAACACTTATTTTCTAAGATACAAGTGCACTTTACTCTATAAATACCGATTAGTACCACACAGAATTATTCCTCTCTTGAGCTTATGTAAAATATTGTCTTGGATTCTCAACTTGCATTTGCTTTCATTCTCCTATGTCTGCGTGCTAGGAGAACCAAGTACTCTGCAAGATGATAGGTGAGGGTGGCCGTGAAAGAACGCGCTTGGAAGCTACGCTCATTGCTCTTAGCATTAGAAAGAAAGATGGCTGGTCTCTTCACCAAAAACAAGGTGTTAAATCACAGGAGACAACATGGACAAAAAGGAGATATGGCAACAAGCAGTCCTGTGGTATTGGGGCTCTCTGTTCTGACTGTCAACATTCTCCCTCTCTTCTTTCCTTTCAATTTACAGTGAAGGATGCAGACTAGGACCCAGTGTTTAGCTTCTCTGCAAAATACATGATTATGCATCATCATTATATCATAGGTGAACATGAGATCATAAATGAAAATATTCAGCTGGGTAACTTAAAAAATCTAAGAAGTCAATGTTTATCATCTCAAATTATTGATTGATTTGAAATAAGCCTAATAAATATGCTGACAGTGATAAGGTAGTTATTATGATAAACATATTGCTCAATTGTCTGGACTACCCAAGAGATTGACATATTGACATATTCAGTGTAATGCATATTCAAATCCCAGATATTTTCCACCAAACAAAACAAACAAAAATGGTGAAAAAATCCTAAAATTCACATGGATCTGTCCAAGACACTGAACTACAAAAGCAGTCTTAAGGAAAAAGCTAGAAGCAGCACATTGTCTGATATGAGAAGTGTGAAACTGGAGTAATCAAAGAATGTAGTGGTACTGGCAAATAGGCAGACATTAAGACCAACAGAACAGAAAGAGAAAATAAATCCACCCTCATGTGGCACTAATCTTCAACATGGGTAAAGATAGTCTCTTCAACACAAGTTGTTACATAGTGACATACAAGGAAATGAAATTAGATCCCTGCCTTCTATAATATAAAAAAAAGTTTAAACACACATTTGAATAATTAAACTGTTAGAATATAGCATATGGAGAAAAATTATTGGCCATTGGTTTATGTAATGATTTCTTTGACACTAAAAGCACAAACAACAAAAACAAAAACAGGACTACAACTAACTATGAAACTACAAGACTTCTGCACAGCAAAGAAAATTAACAGAATGAAAGGAATCTACAGAAGAAAGTAATTGCCATTTATATACCTGGTACAGGGTAATAATCAAAACCTAACAAATTTGTTTGAAGATTTATTATCTATACATACCAGAACTGGGGTGCAGGCCAGAGATGTGGGCAAGAAGAGATACCAGGGACAGAGTGGGGAACAGAACAGGGGATCTACTGAAATACACTGCTGAGGGGAGCAGAGGGTGAGTCAGTACAGGTCTGTTGCACCATGTGAGTCACCTCTCTGGCCAGAGATTGAACTTGTGTGCAGTGTCTGAGGATAGCTTTGTAGTGGTGAGACTTAACCTGTTGTGCCAGTGCCACTAGGAAGGTCTAAAACCTAACAAATTCTTAGAAACTCAATTCAGCAAAAATAGAAGTGCATGGTATTAAAATGGTCAAAAGATCTGAATAAATTATTTCTCCAAAGAAAATGTACAAATAGCAAAGTATGTGCAAAAATATGCTTAATATCTAGGAAATTCAATTAAATCCAAATGAAATTATCACCTTCACCTTATTAGCAAAGCTACTATCAAAAAGTATGTATACTGTATATGTATGCATTATATGACAGAGAAATTTGAAATTATATATACTACTAGTGAGAATGTAAAATGGTATAGCAAATATGATAAATAGTATGGTGTTTCCTTTCAAAAAGGTTTTTTTTCAAAACCCTTTTTATCTAATAATCCCACTTTTGAATATATTGCTAAAAAGAATTAAATTCCCACGTTCACTACAGCATTATCAAAATAAACAACCAAGGAGATATGGAAACCACCTGAAAGTCCATAAAAATAAATGGGTGTTTTGGTTTTTTTTTTCCCAGCCTTAAAAGCACTTCCTACTAGATATGGCAACATGGGTGAACCTAGAAGGCATTATGTTAAATGCAATAAACTGTTTGCAAGAATACAAATGCCATTATTATCCCACTAACCTGACTATTCTGAAAAGTCAACCACTGAAACAGTGGAATAGTTGTTCTTAGGAGCTAAAAGGGGAAAGTAAAGAGTTGAGATCTGCTCTACAACACAGTCTTCATTATTAATGCACTATTATAAATATAACCCATTAGATATCACATTAAATGTCTCATTAAAAAGAAGTAGCTTTGAAAAAAAATCATCATACTATCCAGTTGCCCCCACTTCACTCACTGAACCACTCTTTTTCCCTTTTCTTCTAGTAACCATGTTTTTCAGAATCTGAATTACTTGTGTTGTTTTGCCAGTTTGTAAGTTCATCCAACATTTGTCATTTACCTCCTGATTTATTCTGCTTAGCATAGTCACCTCAAGCTTCACACATTACTACAATTGGCAATATTTCACCTGTTCAAATAGCTCAGTAATATTCCATTAAGCAGATATACCACAACTATGTAAGGAATTTAGGTTGCTTTAAAGCATTTGATAAAATTCAACATGCATTTATGATGAAAACCTTCAAAAAACAGGCTAAATGAAGCACATCTCAAAATAATAAAAGCAATATATGATAAACCCACAAGCATCATCATTCTCAATAGTGAAAAATAGCAAGCTTTTTCACTAAAATCTGGCATAAGACAACACCAACTTTCACTACTATTATTCATCATAATATTACAAGTACTAGCTGGAGTTATTGGACTAGAAAAGGAAGTCTAAGTGAGGAAGACAGAAAAGGAAGTCTAAGTAAAGAAAGAAAAAGTAATGCTATCATTCATAGAGGACAAGATAACATACATAGAGAATCCAAAAGACTCCACTGAAAAACTAATTGAAGCAATTAATCATCAGCAGAGTGAAAGTTTACAAAAATACACAAAATATCAGTCATCTTTGTATATAAGAAACAATCTGGAAGAAAAAAATTGAACCAACCCATTTAGAATGACACAAAAAAATTAAAGTACCTAGGAATAAATCTAAAAAGGAGATAAAAGGTCTGTAGTATGAAAATTACAAGACACTTAAAATAGAAGACATGAAGTAATGGAAATATATTCCCAGATCATGGCTCATGGGTTGGATGAATTAACATTTTTACCTATAGCAATGTACTCCTGATCGATTTTCAAAGATATTTCTTAAATAGAACGAAATTCACATGGAACCACACAAAAGACCCTGAACAGTTCAATTAATCATGACCAAAAAAAAAAAAAAAATAGAATGAAGATATACTTTCAGACTTTAAAATACATTATAAGACTATAGTCATCAAAGTAGTATGTTACTGGAATAAAAACAGGCACACAGAGCAGTTGAACAGAATTGACAGCCCCAAATAAACACACACTTAAAAGGATAATCTATAAAATATTGTGAAGAATATACAATGAAGCAAGGACAGCCTCTTCAATAAATGGTGCTGGGAAAACTGGACAGCCACGAGCAAAAGAAATAAATTTAAGATGGGTAGAAGTCATATATATAGAACTCAAACCATAAAACATGTAGAAGAAAAGATACACAAAACACAACACAGGCCTCAGAGATTCTTTGTGGAATCATCTCCAGCAGCAAGGAAAACTAAAAAGCATATAAATAATTTGCACACCATATTTTCTGGCAAAGGGCTAATATCAAAGATATACAAGGAACTTGTACAATTCAATAAAAAGAAAACCATCAGAAGTAATAAGTAATCCCTTCTCCAAAGACATACAGATAGCTAGATTTCATCAACTCTTGTCAAATATTCATTAACAATTGTCATCAGGGAAATGCAAATCAAAACCACAAGAAGTTTACCTATGACAGCAGTCCTTATCAGAAAGACCAGAAACTGCAAGTGCTGGTGAGGATTTGGAGAAAGAGAACCCTCTGACATGGTGAGAATGTAAAGTGGCCTAGCCTCTATGGAAAAAGAGTATGGGAATGTCTTAAAATATTTATAATATACATGCCGTATGGCCCAGAAATTTCACTCCTAGGTATCTGAACAATACAAGAAATACTAATTTAAAGGGGGAATATACACTACCATGTTCACTGCTGCACTATTTACAACAGCCAAGATTTGGAAACCTACTAAATGCCCAAATACAGATGAGTATATCATAAAATATGCATAAGATAAAATAAATCAGAAAGGAAAAGTCAAATACCAGATATTGTCATTTATATGTGGGATACAAAGGAACCAAACAAAGGGTGAGATAAAGCCAAGCAACCAAATCTAGAAATATGAACACAAAGCTGAGACTGGAAGGAGATGGGCAAGAACAAATTGGCAAAGGAGCATAACAGACTATCGCAGTGGTCTATGGGTCGTTGGGTGTTGGGTGCAGAATGGAAACACCACCTGGAAAGGAAACTCTGATACTTCTAGAACACTAACAATCGTCACAAATCAATCTTATCCTAATGAAATCACAAATAAGTAGAAGAGGAGAGAAAATTAGCAGGACACTAGTATAAAAACAAATGATTTAATGAGAGCTGAGGTAGACTCATTTACATATGGAACCGTAGGTGAAAAACAAAAAAGGAAAAAAACAAAAAAACAAATCAATAGTGAAAGCCAAATTTAGAAAGAACTGGAAAACTGGTCAAGATAATGGTCAAGGAAATGCTCAAGATAAAAGTGGGGAACAATTTCTTAAAACACAACCCGTATCTTTAAAAATCTGAAATTGACTATATCAAAATTAAGACACAAAAGAGATTTAAACAGATGAAATATTTGAAAAAGACACCACCAATGTCCTAAATTAACAAAAACCTCCCATAAAGATGAAGGGATTGTTGCAAGTCACTAAGAAAATAGTCCAGTAGGAAAATGGGCAAAGGATATGTTGAGTTATGAAAGAGGAAACCCCAAAATATTAATCAGCATATAAAGAAGAGGGGCATACCTATTAGTAACTTAAATGCAAATTAAAATAATGCAGTATCATTTTATGCTTAATAAACTAGAAAAACATAGCTAGATAATGTCAATACCCTTGCTATATATAGAGAAAACCCTCCAGAATGTCTGCCCCAATCTAGCAGCACTTAAATCATAAATCATATAATCTTTAACCTTTAACCTAAAACTTCTATAGTTGAGCATTTATCACAAAGCCCTTCTCACAAAGGTCCAAAAAGATGCCTGGATAAAGGCATCCAATCGTATTTGTGATAGGATGGAGATGAAGACAATGCAAGTATCTCATCACCCCAGAAATGGATACACCACAGGATAAATACCCTACAGTGTATCTTGAAATAGTTACAGTAGTTACAAATCAAAGAATAGGTAGTCATTGCCCCAAAAAGTGAAGAATTAAGTAAAATACTATAAAGTTATCTTATCTTTTACAAACTTTAAAACAGACAAATTAAATAATACTAACATAAGATAGAACTATTACAATAAAATGTTTTTAGGTCTTAAGTTTCAAGGACATATAATGGGTTACCTCTGCCAAATAAACTCCAGACTATACATCAAGCTCCATCAAACCCAAAACAACTCCAATATAGTATACTAATCAAAGAATTTTTTTTGTTTCCCCATTATATCTGTTTATTCATTTGAAGATAATCAAAAACAGAAACTATAAAGCATGGGTCCCAAAAGACAGAACAGGTCAGGAGTGAGGGATTTGGGGGAGGGGGGAGGGTATGGAGGCGAAGAGGTGGGAATGAAAAGTAGTACAATAAATGATTCAAATTATAAATTTTCCAATACTAATCTGTGTTACCTAGAAAATTTGTTTAAAAAAAAAAGATTTCTAGTCCCCACCTTGAGTTTGATGCAGTAAGCCTCAGTAATACTTGAGGAAAAAACAGTCTAGAAATTCCCAGGTGTTAGAGATAATGATGATGGTAACAGTGGTGGTGGTGATGGTCCAGGGTGAAGATTCCCCAATTAGTTTACCCATGCATATGGCCCAAACCCTTGAACACTTGAGAATTCTGCTACCATATATACAAAGAGGCATTCTCCAAAACACCAAAAATGTTTCACTTATATGTGTTTCGATGAGGAAAGTCTTCAACAGTAAGATAATACTTAACTAAATAAGAAGTGTGACTTCAGCATTTCCGTATGCTAAAATATTATGTCATGTGTAACTCATTCTTTCACACATCTCCATTAGGGACTAAACATGTGACCCAGCACTGTGCAAAGGTACTGGCAGTCTCTACCTTCCTAAAGCTATTAATAAATGCATTTGTATATGTACCTCATGTCACCAGTCAAGACATTGCCAAGTGAAAATCACAACAGGGGCCCCACGAGTTCAGAGTTTAGTTTCTTCCTACCCAACAACAAATGGCACACTGGCAAGATTTTAAACCCCCTTGACCCAAAGCTGAGCCCTTGCACAGTATATAACTGGCACAAAGTCACCAATGGACTTGTGTAAAAAAAAAAAAACCCTTAGACTTTAGTTTAGTCTTCCTTTATTACTATTTAATATGCATTTCTCAAGCTCAATGATGGGTTTTTAACTCCCACATCAAAAAAGAGAACAATTTGAAAATTATACAAACAATAATTTTTCAATGTTAGAAGTTTTGGTACAGTTGCCTTTGTATGGTAAGTAAAAGCAACAAAAATTACTCCTTCAAGAAACTGACATGAAATGTTTTCTTAAAGATTTGTTCTTATCACCACACAGAACCCATGGACTGAGAAAAAAAAAAAAAAGATCAGAGTTTAGGGAAAGTCACTTCATTAGAAGAAATCAGTTTATAAATTTAGAATAGTGGTCATATTTTAGTGCTAACTGTATATAAACAAATAAAACCTATCCCACATGAAAGGATACTGCTCCCCTACTTCTTTTAGTTTATATAATTCTCATCCAGAATACTTTAGGAATGATACCATCTGGAATTACAATGTCCTCAGTAGTTGTAAATAGCAATTATTCTCCCTGCTACACTTTAGAACGACCTATCAAAAAATTCCAATGTTTGCTTAACTCAGATGTTTTAAAGATTAAGTCCAAGAGTGATATTTTGAAAAACTTAAGTCATATAACCCAAATGTATGGGTAGGATTCAAAAACAGCCAGTGAACCATACATTATGAGTACTCAGATTGGCAATCAGGATATCAACAGTGAGGACAACTGCTTCAAATTAGCATAAGCTGTAGGAGAATTTATCAACTCACCCAGTCACAAAGTATAATGCAGTCAGACTTCTGTTAAGGTGCACCCAGAACTAGCTACACAGTTCCACATTTCTGTCACATCTGCTCTAACCAACACCTTCCTCCTCAGGCAGGTAGCAAGTCTTTTGCAACTATTTTAACAGCACTTGTCCAAACAGACTCAGGACTGGCTTCTTTACAGCACTGAAACTTTTCCCAGAAGCCCTCAATATATACTATTTCATGTTAATTGCCCAGAACTGTGGTAAAGCTGACAAGGTTCGTGATCCTCAAACGCTGAGTGTACATTAGAATCACCTGGAGAGCTTGTTGAACCACAGATCACCAAGCTCCGCTCCCACAGTGTTTTACTCCATACTTCTAGGACAGAGTCCAAGTATCTGGATCCTCAGATCCCAGATTACTGAGATTTTGATAAAGTTTGAAAACCACTAGGAGAGCCATCTGTTGAAAATGTAAGGAGCTTTTCTTAAAATGCATAACTATATGAAAAGGAATAAATGACCTGTGGCCATTTAAATGTGTCTACAAATTTTCTGACTCTCCTTTCAGAAGGTAGCATCTAAATCCACTTCCCCTGTGGGCTGGACTTAGTAACTCAATCCTAACAAGTAGAATAAAGTAGAGCTGAACGTGAATGGCTTAAATAGTGGGTGATAAAATGACATTTCAACTTTCATCTTGGTCATTCTCTTTCTTGAATCTTCTATTCTAAAGGAAACAAATGGTCATACCATGAAATATTGAGAACCACCAGGTAAAGAACGAAAGCCTCCAGCCAGCAGTTATGCAAGTAAGCCCTCTTGGAAGCAGATCCAAGCTCCAGTCAGGTCACGCCTGCAAACACTCTTTATTTTGGCTGCAAACAATTCCACTGCTCTTGAATTTCTGACCCACAAGAACCAAAAGGTTATAGATGTTTGTGGTTTTAAGTCACTCAGTATTTAGGGCAATTTGTTAACCAACAGATAACTCATGCCAACGAATGAACAAAGTCGGACTGATGAAAAAGAGAAACAGCCTTTTGGAATCAATTTGTCAGGTGCAGCTTGTTTCAGTTATTGAAAGTTTAGTGTAAAAAGCAACATTATGACTAAAAATTCAGGAAATCTGAATTGGATTTTAAGGAACAACAGAACCATAAAGGTATTTCTATATCCAAGGAACCTCTAGGTCTCTTCGCATAAGGGGTTCAGGGATTGTGTGTGTGTTATGCAAGTTTCAGGTGTTCATCATTGAGATTCAAATATGTATGTACCACACTAAGCTTACCAATGAGTGTGCAATTATATCCTTCACAATACTTTGGCACTTTTTCCTTTTTACCTTCCCCACTTGCTCCTTTTCTTGTTACTGGACAGAGAAGATCTTCAGCCCTTAAATTCTATGGATCCCAATCTCTCTCATAAGCAAGCAGGCAAGCTAGTAATGTACCAGCCACTATTTATTGCTCCATCTACCAGCAGTCAGCAAGATGGACCTCCCAGGATAGGGAAAGGCTCTCTGATAGATTCAAAAGAGGAATCCACGTATGCCAATGAGGGCAGTAAGCAGTATATTGATTAAGAAAAATAAAATGCAAAGAAATTGTGCTCCAGGGAGACCTCTGTGAGCAGGATAACATCTTACACTGTTTTCTATATTTGTGTTGTTGTTAATTTCATAATCCTCTGTTCCCTCATTCTTGTGTGTGTCCCCCACCACCACCCCAAGGTTTCATAGCCTTCCAGTGCTACTCAAAGTGGGATCATGATCATCAGTTATACTTGGGGGCTGCTTAGAACTTCAAATCTTTGGGCCCCATTCCAGCATTCCTGAATTTGAAAGAGCACTTAAGTTTCAGATATACTCTACACCATGACTATTAGGCTTAAACACTTAACTGCTGTGGTTCCTAAATTTCAGTGTGTTATAAATATCTAAAATCTTTAAAATATATTAATGTATTATAATTTCTGGTTCCCACCCTAGATATTCTGATTAGCTGTGCATGAGGCATGCTACTAGACAACTACTGCATTAGTGAGGAAATAAAGCCATAAAACTGTAAAAGTTTCCAGGTGATTCTAGCTTCATAATACGGTGCTTTAATCCATTGCACCACCAGGGAGAGTTCTAAACTGACTAATCTTACCCCAAAAGTGTGTCTGGGTGGGGGAAGAGAGGGGTAAAGTATTGTAGGATTACTTAACCACAACTACTCAGAAAGACAGTGGGGAATGTTAGCCTCTTTAGTGCAGTGCTTCTCAATCTTGATTGGATATTAGAATATGTGGCTAACTCTGCAGGACCTCAAGTGCACCTGTCCGTCCTGGCTAATGTTGTGCATGGGTGAGTACACTCCCCAGTAAGGCCAACAAACAAGTCAGCAGAGCACAGTGCACTCTGTCCTGAAAATAGCTGCAGCCCACTACTTTGTTTCAAGTAGAAGCTACAAGAACCCCCAGGCCTGGTATAAACATGCACCACCACCCCCTGCATGGGGCACATTTCCTGTTTTTCCCTGCAGGTACAGACCCTATATATACCCAAGGGTGGTCCTAATAAACAGACTCACGACTCCAGATCCCAGGTTCCTGCTTCATTCTCTCACCGCTCAGAGTTTCCTACATTGGGGCAAATGTAGCGGTCAGCGTGCCCATCGGTGGATTAGCAACAAGAATAATCAGGGAGATTTTAAAATCTGAATGCCTAAAATCTTGTTAGCCAAAAGACAAAAAGTGATTACATTTTGGAGAGGATATGGAGGAAGGGAACTCATATATAATGTTGATGAAAAGTAAATTAGTGAGTAGATTGGAGATGCCTCCAAAAATTAAAAATAGAAATTTCATACAATCCAGTTAATCTCACTTCTGGGTATAAAAGTATATATGAAATGTAGAAAACACAAATCATCGATATATATATATCTATGTTTACTGCAACACTGTTCATAATAGCTCAAAACTGAAAACAGCTAAGTAGTCATCAACTGACAAATGGACAAAGAAGTGGTATGCATGCATAGTGGAATACTATTTAGCCATGAAAAGAGTAAATCCTTCCATTTACAACTACACAGATAGACATAGCAGGAATTATGCTTTATGAAATAAGTCAAAGAAAAACAAAAACCATGTTATTTTGCTCATATGTGTGCTAGAGAGAAAACAAACAGATGAACTAAATAAAACAAAATAAGTGTTTGACTATGAATATACAATTATCACCAGAATGGAGGAGAGAAAGGGTAGGTAAGTTGGGAAAAAAGGAACAATGTTATGGTGTAGATGTGACCTCTTTGCAGTGAACTTACTGTAGCATGTATGTGTTGATGTTCAGCTGTAAACATCTGAAACTTAATAACTGCAATGCTACTTCAATTTTTAAATAAAATAACTGAAGTTCAGAGAAATATTAAATGTATATTAGCACAGTTGTTATTCAAACACAAGCTATCTCATCTCAAAATCCAAATTTTTAATCATCCCACTGTACACCGCTCCATAAGTTATCTTCTCCCTTATCACAAGAAATAAATATTTGTGTTCTTGTGGGGTAAAAATTGACTACTGTGAAGGAGGATAGTAGGCTTGTGATGGTGTGATAGGGTACATCTGTTACCAGCATCCTGGTGAATTTTCTGCTCTTTTTCTCCCTTTAGGCCAAGATATCAATGCAGACTTCTCAGTCTTGTCCTAGAAAGTCACCAAGCAATTCTTCAAATTATAGTGTCAGTGTCGCAATACTTCTGAAAAATCATCAGTATGTGCTTATTTATTTTTCATACACACATTTCCTTACATACGTCTGTACTTTCAGACTGAAGAATGTAAGCAATACAAACCTATAAATAACCACTTCCAATTAAACTTCTTCTATGCTCTGTCTTTCAATTTGATCTAAGTTTTCTCTACTCAGAAGTCAAATACAACTATCCCTTAATATTTCAGAATATATCTCTTTTCCTGTTTATACTGTGTTAGACATCTTGCTGAAGTTAATTCCTGCAATCTCCCTTGGTAAATTCAGTAGGCAGTATGGTTTTCAATTTCACTAAACTTCATTTGTAACTCCTCTGCATCTTGTTCATAAACTCACCCCTAATAAACCCTTTAACTTAAAAAGCATGTAGAAAATATACCTATCTAGAATTAGATATAGATTTATGAGCCACAATTATAGAAAGCCCAAGACATAAATTTAAGTTTAATCAAAGTTAAAGTTTGTTTTTGGCATATACCACTTACTCTCTTCAACTTCTAGAACTTCTCAGTGGTCTGACCTTTTTATTTTCCTCTATTCCTGTCAAAATCTAACTGCGCCATAACAAAGTCTGTTAATTTTCTACTAAGTAACAAAATCTCATTTTTTGCATGATGCATCCAGATTCTCATTTTATTCCTCTCAACTGGATCACTTCCACTGGCATACAAGAATGTTCAAATATTTCACATCATAAAGTAATCTTCCACATTGCTTTAAAGCTACTATCCTCAACTATTTAGCTTTCTTATACCACTTCAAACAAACTTTCATCCCCACCATTCAACTTCAACAATTCTTATCAAAATATCCAATGACTTCCTCCTTGACAATCAATGAGCAATTCTCTGCTTTTGTCTTTCTCAATCTCTCAGCAGCTATCTACAGTGTATTACTAACTCCACCTGAAACATGTTCTTACCTGGGCTTTTATGACACCAGAATTTTTGCTTTTTCATAGTTTGTTTTCTTGGATCTAGCTCTGTCTAATAATCTAAGTGTTAACCCTTATCCACTAATCTATTTATATTCTCCTCCAAAGCCATTATCGTGTAGTTACATAACTATGAATACCACCTAGGTACTAAGCATTCCCCAATTTACATCTCCAACTCTCTTTCCTCAATTTCAAACTTGTGGATCTACTTGCAAATCTCAGGCTGTCCACTTAACATTTTATATATTTAACAAGGCCTCTCAAATTTAACATATCCAACATAAATCTTAGTTTCCAAATGCAAAATAGGCTCCTCTGCAGGTTTCTCTACCTCACCTAATGGTACCACCACTCACTCATAGCTCTTCACTCTTATTCTTTTGTCTTTATTTCCTTCAACTCCCTAGCCTATCCCCACCTGCCATTCATCAGTCCATCAGCTGACATTTTGAGGTCTACTTATGAAACACATAGTATTTCTAGCCATATTTAAATATCACCATTCCTACCGCTTTAGTCTAAACCATTGCCAGTTTATTCTAGATTTCTCCTAAATTGTGTCTGCTTTTTCTCTTGTTTTCCCTTATAATTTATCCTTAATACAGTAGATATATGAAAGACAGATCAAACAATATCACTCCCCTAAAACTGCCAGTGGCATTTAATTATACTTGGCATAACATCTAACCCTTCATTTTGGCCTACATTTCTGATAGTCTGATACCTTAGATGATTTTTAAGCTTTTCTCCCTAACATGCATTCTTTCTTCAAGCGATTATCCTAAACCAGTCATTCTCAAACTTGATTGTTAAATGGTGGCTTCTAGGACCAAAATGGGAATTACGCACAATAAGCATGGAGCATCCTGTAGTAGCATTATATAAGTGCTAACACACATACACACTCACACACACACACATACCACTGATGGAGGCATGACAAAAAGGCACAGAGGTTAACTGAAAGGGTTCCCAATGGCAAAAGCTGGAATAATGTAAACAACCAAATAAACCTAGAAGTATCAGATTATAACCCAACGTATAAAATACATAACTGAATAAATCAATAAGTAGAGAAAAGAAAAAAGCTCACATATAGAAAAAGACCAAAAAGAGAGAAATCTGAGACATACTACTGCCAGATGATCAAGGTGACCGTCAGCAATCATAAATCATGACATTATGTACCCTTGACAAAAATGACACTACACTTCTGTGGCCTCCTCTTAAAAGTCCGTCACCCCAGTATAAATCATGTGAAAAACATGAGACAAATGCCAAGAGAGTGGCATCCTCCAATATGCAGATCAAAACTGTCAGCCATTACAAACTACCAAAGCCAAGAGGAATTTAACGAGGTTCAATTAACTGTCACTTAGTACCTTAGACAGGATCCTACACTGAAAAAGGAAATTCAGCAAAAATAAGATTTCCGAATAACCTATGAAATGTAGCTAATGTCTCAAGACTAGTTCACTAATATAACAAATGTGGCATGCTAATGTAAAATGTTAGTAATACAGGAAACTGAGAGTGGTATGATCGATGAGAATTTCTCTGTATAATCTGCTCAATTCTTCTGGAAGTTTAAAACTTTTCTAAAAAGTAATGAATACTTTCTAAAGCTTTTTTTTTATTATTATTAAGTCAAACCTTTTGAGGAAGTTATAAACTTCTCAAGAAGCCAATGGGTTGCTCCAGGGCATGAAACTGGAGAAATCCCAGATAATTTCTGATTTATAGCAAAAAATTTACTTAGACTAGGCATTGCTTTATTTGCTCCAGGTGTAAATAAAAATCTTCCCAGTCAGCTTCCCAAAGGCATGTTAAAATTAGTTTGAGTTTTCCCAGCTTGTATTCACCTGAAGAAGCCCTTCTTTGAATGTCCCAAATGTAGAGCTATGTCACAATTTTCAATAGAACTTACACATTTACATTTTTTCTACTCTGAATATGTACTTAAAAGCTAAAAAATATAAAATTACCTGGCAGGCTTGTAAAACAATGATGACTGGATATCAATTACCACAGTTTTATTTAAGAATGAGCAATAAATGGGCTGCTCGTCTTAAATGAAGGCACAGGCCCCTTTCTTCTCCTGCACATGTTGTTCTTGACTATCTAAATCAATTGCAACCAGCTTGAGATCACCATGGAAGGTGCCACAAGGTATAATAGCAAAGAGATGGAGGAAACCTAGGTTGTTAAATGTAAATCTTACAAGATTACTTTCAAAAGGTCCATGTAAAGAATCATATAGAGAATCATATTTGTATGGTGCACCAGATACTTAATAAGGGATCAACTTCTGTTACCCAAACTTGTGATGTATTAAGACAGCTGCCAGCAGAACCACACACCAGCCTTCAACAATGGCAGGAAAAGGAAGAGCTACATCTTTCCAACATCAAAAATGACCAAGTGTAGAGAAAATACCTTACCTATGGCAAAGGAACTGTGTTTTGTTAATAAGATCAAAGATTATTTTTGTTTTCATTTTTAAATAATGGTGAGTGTTTCCATTCAAGTCAGAGGGTGGAATCACTGATACCTACTCAATCTGACCCAGGAAGTCAAGTAAGTTTCCTAGAAGAGACAAGTTAGGCTTAAAAAAGGGCATGTACCTGCAAAAAAATGAAACTAGATCATTGCCTCACTCCAGTCACAAAAATCAACTCGAAGTGGATTAAAGACCTAGACATAAGAACGGAAACCATAAAATACCTAGAAGCAAAGATGGGTCAAACACTTCACGACATACACTTTAGCGACATCTTTAAAGACAGAGCACCCAACGCCACAATAGTGAAGGCAAAGATAAATAGATGGGACTATATCAAGTTAAAGAGCTTCTGTACAGCAAAAGAGACATTACTAAAAACAAACAGAAAGATCACTAATTGGGAAAACATTTTCTCACACAAAAGTAGCGATAAAGGACTGATCACAAAAATATACGGAGAACTGATGAAACTCAACAAAAATGAAGTAAACAACCCCATCAAAAAATGGGCAGTAGAGCTAAAAAGACACTTCTCCAAAGAGGAAATGCAGATGGCCAACAGGCATATGAAAAAATGTTCAACATCACTCATAATAAGGGAGATGCAAATTAAAACCACAATGAGATACCACCTCACCCCAGTGAGAATGGCACATCTTCAAACAACTAGCAACAACAAATGTTGGCGAGGATGTGGAGAAAAAGGAACTCTCCTGCATTGCTGGTGGGAATGCAAACTAGTACAACCACTATGGAAAACTGTTTGGAGGTTCCTCAAACTGCTAAACATGGAGCTTCCCTATGACCCAGCAATCCCACTCCTAGGTATCTACCCAAAAGACACAAAAACATTGATTGAAAAAGATACTTGTACCCCCATGTTTATTGCTGCTTTATTTACAATTGGAAAAACATGGAAGCAGCCCAAATGCCCAAAAGTAGATGACTGGATTAGAAAGATGTGGTACATATATACAATGGAATATTACTCAGCAACCAAAAAAGAGAAACACATGTCTTTTGCAGCAACTTGGGTGGAGCTGGAAAAGATCATGCTTAGTGAGATAAGCCAGAAAGAGAAAGAAAAATACCGGATGGTTTCACTCATAGCAGGAGTATAATGGACCAGGCGAGAAAATAACAAAAATAATGAACAACCATAGACCAGAGACATTCTGTGGGGGTGGAGTATGGAATGGGATCAAAAACAGGGGGGGGGGGGAAGGGAGGGAAATGCACGGGACTATGGTGGTGGCACAGGGGTGATTTGGTGATGGGAAACCCGTGGGGATTACAATTGAGATGAAAAAAAAATGTGCAAAATGATGTAAAAATAAACTTTTTAATAAAAAAAAGTAATAAAAAAATTAAAACCATAATTAAAAAAAAAGGGCATGTACCAAACAGAAGAATTAAACAGGAAGCTGCTTTCTTGTTTGTCAGAAAGAATATCCAGTCACAGGACAAACTGTGGGGTTGGAGGGGAAGCAAGTTCCCTGTTCTCTCATTGTCTCCTCATAGCGAATTACAGGAAGTATTCTACCTACCTCCTTTTGAGGCATCATCATTCAGGCCAAACAAATTAAATATCATACTTTTATAATTTCTTTGTTTCTCAACCAATGACATGCTGGATTAATGGATAGGAAGAATTGGCAGTTATTGAAGAAATAGGATTTGTAGTCGAGAGATTTCTTTGACTTCCAAAATACTTCCCCAGGCACTGAACCTAACTGAATTTCATAAAAAAAAAAAAAAAAGTTGGCCCTCCCTGGTGGTGCAACTGATTAGGACACAGGACTGCAAGTTGGCCACAGACACTTCAGTGGGAGTTCTACCCCCAGCCCCGGAGGTGAGCCACAGGGCACAGCACTGCTCCCCTCAGCAGTGTGTTTTCTCGATCTGCCTGTCCTGCTTCCATTCTGTCTCTGGTGAAGCCTCTCACCACCCCTACACCTCTGGCTTGTAACCCAGTTCTTGTATGCATAAATAAACAAATCTTTTTTAAAAAGTCACAAAATCCTTTAAAAATGGGCTATTCTAGGAGAGAAATGCACTGGACTATAGTGATGGTACATGGGTGATTTGCTGATGGGAAACCCAAGGGGATTGCAACTGAGATGGAAAAATGCACAAAAATACATAAAAATAAACTAATATAATAATAAAAATAAAAATAAATGAAAACTATTCTTATTTTATGAGGGGCACTGTTATGCAACCATACAAGGCCAGGTGGTTTCATTGTAAGTTTTTTCAGAAGATCAGAGAATCTAGAGCCAATGTTAGACTCTGCAGTCCTTTAATGCTTAGATGAGACTATACACACAAGCAGGCTCACAGAGCAAAAGAGACGCCAACACTCAGAGAGAAGCAGAACAGCAGCTCTTGCTGGGCCTAGCCCTCTTTGGACCAATACTTAGTTGCAAATGCAAGACCCATCTGTAGTTTGCTAGCTGTCCAGTAGTGGAAAACAGCATTTCAGGTGTTGCCTGTCTGTTGTGTGAAAGGAGAAAATAGCCTGATTTACTCATCTTATAGGTTGCTTACAGGGACCTATAACTATTTCAGCAATTGTTTAATAAAGAGGCAGTTATACATCCCTGGAGGAGCATGTCCACCACTGGAAGATGCAGTATCAAGTAAGCCCCAGTCAAGTGATTTACTACATGCTTATAACAAGTTTAAACCAACCAGAGTTTACTATCTAAGGGCTTAAAATGCTTGATTATTCAGATGAAAATTTGTTTTGTTTTTTTTCCTAAAAATTAATTTTTTAAGGCCCTTCCTGGTGGTGCAGCGGGTTAAAGCACAGCACTAAGAAGCTAAAGCCACTTCAGCATGAGTTCAACCCCCGACGCTGAGCTGACCCACATGGTGCCGCAGACCTCTCCTGACCCACCTGCTGCTGCCCTCAGCAGTGTACTTCATCAATCTGCCTGTTCTGTTCCCACTCTGCCTCTGGTGAATTTTCTCACTGCCCCTGAACCTCTGACGTGTACCCCAGTTCTGCATGCATAAATAAATAAATCTTTTAAAAAATTAATTTTAAGTCCAAGGGTTACCTTCCCATCCTCCTCAAGGGATTTTAAAACAATCTCTTTGCATGTAGTTGAGGTCTGGAAAACTAGATTCCAAAGCAAAGACCAAAAGCATCAAACATCATTCTGTTCAAAATCAGGAGTGTGAAAGAAAGAACTGTACTGGCTAATATTGTATATATATTTTTATTACTCATGTATGGATTCATGCACAAGTAAGCAATTATGAAAGGCTTTCTAAACCAGTTTTGGTCTAGAAATCACTCTTCTCTGAATTTACTTCCATCTTTATTTGTTCCTTCCTCTAAATGTATTTACATTAGTCCTGTTTGTCCTTGTCTCTGACTTATCAATTGATTTTGGACTAATGGCCCTGTTTTTCCTACTAAATTAATTATTGCTTCATTCTCTGCCTGAATACCCGATTAAGGTTTAACAAAAGAAGAAATAATTTTGAAATATTAGTCATGCTAATTTATTATTATTAGGGCTAACAGACTATGCCTTCATTCTCTTATTTATAGTTATCAACCACCTATGTATCAAACTTAGGCTAGGAACCACAAGGAAAAAGTTAAAAAAGGAGTTTTCACCCATTATATCAGTGGAAGAATAAGAAATGTATTGAAACCAGTGTTTTATTAGAGATAATATAATAATTCTACTTCATACATTTAACTAAGATTTGGTGGAACACACAGCCAGCATACAGCAGAGGAAATAAGGACCAGAGTCAAGAGAAACAGTTCATTAGGCCAGATAGTGTAGTAAATTTTCTTGTCAAGAAAATATATACTTACAAGAATAAATGCATAAATTAGAGAATGAAAGGAAGCTACAGAGCATTTTGGTTTTAGGAAAACAAGGAGAGGAATGAATAACTGCAAAATTATACAATTTACCATACACCAGATTGAAATAATATACGGTTTATTAAGTCCTGATACAAATTATGTGTTTTATAAGCACAGGTTGTACCAGTGATGTATGAGACCAACAATCAAGACATCAAACTTGGTCAACTTCTATATGAGAAATTCTGGACTTTGCTTCTATCTTTTCCTATGAAATTTATAAAGTAACCTGCAAAAAAACTGCTGCTCTGATAGGAAATAGTTGGTTAACTGAGTATATCAAAACCTTGAAGAAAAGTAACCATATAGTACTGTATTTTGCAATTGCTGAAAAAAGGGGAGACTAGCACCTTGAAGAATTTACACCACCTGAAGCCAGATCCCATGACATAAGTTATCATCGATTCTTTACTCTGACCTCCATATAAAAGAGACAATCTTGGCCCTCACTGGTGGCGCAGCGGGTTAAAGCACAGCACTGAGAAGCTAAAGCCACTTCAGCATGAGTTCGATTCCCGCCTGCCCCAGAGGTGACCACATGCATGGCAGACCTCTCCTGGCCCGCCCGCTGCTCCCCTCAGCAGTGTACTTCGTCCATCTGCCTGTTCTGCTCCCCACTCTGTCCCTGGTGAATCCTCTCACTCTCTGCATCTCTGGCCTGTACCCCAGTTCTGTATGCACAAATAAATAAATCTTTAAAAAAATTTAAATAAATAAATAAATAAATAAATAAAAGAGACAATCTGTATAAATATAAAGTATTAGCATTTGGTCGGGGGGTGAATTTGGGAAATTGTGCAAGGTTGGCTAAAACCTGTAGTAAACAGGAAGGAAGGGAGGGAGGGAGGGAGAATAATGAACTGTCTTGAGTATCAAAGGGAAGATTACAGCCAAAATCAGCAGCAGCTTAAAAGAATGAGAATGGAAGGAGTGATGATTTGGGCTTCTCTCCCTGCTGTCAGTGTCACCTTTAAATCCTGGAGTTTCTGCTTCCTTCTTGGCCCTATAGAGCTCTCTATGCCAGGGAGTCTATTTGTATCTCTATGTGAGTTCTATTATAGCTCAGTACCTCTGTCCAACCTTCACAGAGCCCTCTATAAAGTGTTTGGGTAAAGACAAACATATTAAAATAAGACAACATTCCCTCTTCATTGCTGGGGAAGAAATTACCCTCCCTTCATTATGTTTTCAACTTTTGTCTTGGAATTATAAGCGATTTCTCATCTCTTTTTATTTTATATAAATCCTTTTGATGAACAGATGGGCCTTTTGTTAGATGGCCTTTGTCTATTTTATGACCCAGAATGTCTTTTTCCACAGTGTAATTATTCTTCAGTAATAAGTATTTTCTTTGTCTACTAGCTTTGTAAAGAGGATTTCTAGGTTGGGAAGATATTTTGTTTTAAAGTTTATTTCTCCAACAGCTACCAACTATTCTTTTGTGAATGAAAAATAGCTCTAGTGAAAAATAACAAACTTTGTGGCAGCATGAAAAGAACAAATTTATGCTGATAGGTAAAAAAGGTAAACTTACAAGTACCCTTAGTTTGCACATACTGCTTTGTCCAATCTCAACAGTTGACATCTTCAGTGCTATAGTTGTTATTGTGAGACTAAATTTTTTTAGAATAGTATTTTTTAATTTTTACTTGATTGAAGGAAAATGTCAGAACATAAGTTTAGTTTCTGTCCTAAGAGAAGATGGTAATCTATTTAATAATAGTGAAATGACATCTGGAAATTTTTCCAAATGGGAAAAATGACTTTTAGGTATTTCCATTGATACAGATAAACATCAAATAATTATTGTCTAGGTCACAGAAGAGTTATTTATTCAGGTAAAATCACATCTTTCTATCACAGAACATTACTTTAGAGGTCATGCAAACTTGACATCATATCTTCTTGCAACAGCTACTTTCTATAGAAATTGCCCTTTGACAGATATTTGCCAGTAGAAGTGGTATGGTCCCCCATGGAGTAGTGACTAACAGTGACACTGGAGACCAGCTAGGTATCAATCTCATGCACAGACAACAACAAAACAAAGATGGGCATTTGGTGAAGGATGTACAGGAATACTAGTGAGGTTATGAAGTGCTAAGTTCCCTGTGGTCAGTAGCCAGTATGCTATAGGAATGCAGGAGTAAATAAAATTGTCAGAGGTGTTTTTGCAGCACTGAGATGCATACTGATGACAAGTATGAGGTATGAGTGACACATGAGTGTCATCAGCCAACATTAACTGGGAACCATCGTAATGCTGTGTTATGGAATACTCTGAGGTTGTGTCTGTCATGAGAATACAACCTGTATTTGTTTACAAGCAACCAAAGGGCCACATATATACTATTCATGTAAGCTTTTTTTGTACTTTTGCCTTGGTTCAACCTGCTGACAGAGAATAGGCTGTCTCTGTCACAAGAGAGACAGGTTCTGATGAAGGCTATTGCATAGGGGATGACTAGTAAGTTTTGGCTACAAGAACCTAACTTACCTATTTCATGCTTGCTCATGAAAACAAATAGAAAAAAAAAAATAGCACTTTTATTACCTGCGATGTCTAGTGTACTCTTAACTGTTAATGAGATTGACTACAGTAAATACTCATGGCATGGGGTTAAATTTTTAAAGTCAACCCTGTATAATGGTGTTCAGTAATCAACACTAAAATCCTAAAATAAGACAGAGGAGATTGCATCTGGGCTGAATTTCACACTCTCCTTAGACCAATTTTATCTACACAGCAAGCTCTAGTACTCATTTCCAAACATTAAAATGAGATCAACTTCAGATCAAGACATTCTTTTCTGGTCATGGAACCATTATGAGATGGAACCATTTCATAAGCCTCATACATTATATCTGTAATATATTTATTCTGTTCTATAAAATGCTGTAAAAAAATGTGATGGGTCTTGATCACATTGCCAATAATAGCACAATCCAGAACACAAATGTGAAGAATTAGGCTAATATTTAATTATTACTCTTGAGTTTGTTCGCAAGTAACACACCATGTGATTTAACTACATGCAAATAACCACATAAATAACTATTAACCATATAAATGGTATCACCAATAAAAACTTCCTGGAAGGTGAACAGTTTTTTTAAATCACATGGTACATCATTATAGAAAACAAAGTTTTCTCCACCTCTCTTAGAACCTTCTTAATGTAAATGAAGTTTTCTTGGGGCTCTAGCAGATCCAAAATCAACACTTGGATATATTCTAGGCTCGAACAAGCCAAGAGCCTTAGGGTTTCTACTAGACTTTAGCATGACGTTGTCATGTCAGAGAATCTCATCTTCCTATGTCCACCCTACAAGAAGCATCAGAGAAGGGAAGCAGCTATAGGGACTACAGTAAGAATTGCAAGCAAACAGCTCTTCTGTAACTACTAGGAGGGAAGGAACTGATAAACTCTTTGGTCTACTAATCTTTCAAGGCTGCTTTGAAATAAAGAGGCAAGGAAATATCTTAGAGATAAGGAGAATGGGAAAGTGTTTTATCCCTTATATTCTATTAAGAAGGCCCAGACATTTAACTGCAAAATTTTGGCTTACATGAAGGGAAATAGATGACCATTCACTTTATATGGAGTTTGTTAAGAAGAGGAGTATCCTGTTTATACCTGCCCTGAAAAGGTAAGTGGAAAAGTAAGGCTCCCTAAGGTAAACAGAATGAGAAAGCAGCCAAACAACAGAAATAGCATCAATAGTTTGGATGACAGCCATTTGCAGGCTGACAACAAACAGTCACGATAGCTGAAAGAAGAGAAAAAGGACTAGGAAAGAGATTTTTTCTGGAATGAAGATAGAGCAGGCAAGAAACTGCCAAAATAAAACAGCAAATCCAGGACACATGAGGTTTACAAGGCGGTCAGCAAAGCCACCATCAAAAAGATATTATAGAGGGTCACTGTAAACCCTGTAAGGCACACAGGAAAATAACAAATGATTAGACATCAAAACAGCCAGATTGACACTGACCTGGCCTTTCTTTACCCAAGTTCCTCATCACCTCTCAATATAAGAAGAATATGTTGGCAACAAGAAAATTCACCTTTGGTAACATGACCAAATAAAGTATATTCACTGAAATATTTAACATTTTTATTAAATTTTGTAATTTTCTTACATTACTGTTCATTTGTGTACAGTATTTCTCCCCTCAGGTGTAGTCCCCATAAATCTCTCACCACCACAGCACCTGGAGCTGTCACCAAGTCCCTTGTGCTCTTCCCTCCCCTGTTTTGATCCCTCTCCCTCCTCCTGCCCTGATCTATGTCTCAGATCTATACTTGCCTGCAAGATTTGTCTTTTTTTTTTTTTGCATTTTGTTCAGTTTCCCTATATTCCTCCTGTAAGTGATACCATCCAATATTTTTCTTTTTCCTTCTGACTTAAGAAATATTTAATTTTTTACTGAATTTATTAGTCATACATCTCCCCCAAACAAGTAGTATGTTTGGTCCCTTGCAGCTAATGGAAACACTTCACACCATTATTCCTTGATCCGTCCTATCACAAAAATACCCGAATGCAGAGAAATTCCCTGTAGACATAATTGGCAGTGTCTGTATTGATGCAAATTTTACCATAATCTTTCCCTTCTTCTAAAATAAGAGTCAGCAAATTATGGTGACATATGAACCAAATTCAACCATATTACACTTTCTCTATCACTTGCATCTTTTCACCCTTGACCTTCTTCTTTCCCTTTCTAGGATTATTATCCTTCAGAGTCTTAACTCCAAAATGTCTCTGGATTCCCAACTAGTCAGGCAGCTGAGAAGCCAACTTCCACTAGAGGTTCATTCTCAATTATCTTTGGACTTTTGAGAATCTGTTTTGTTATTGTTTGAATCTCACTGGGTTTACAAAATTAAAAACATAGCTTTCCTAATAAGTTGAAAATACAGGTATGTCTAAAGGATGATTTATGAATCCCTTCATTCCCTCCATTCTTCTCTTGAAAACAATGTTACTATTTCAAGACTTCACACCTTTCTATAGGAATGTTTTTTTTAAATTCTCAATTATTAAAGTAAGATTGAGGGGATAAAATATGTCAACATTAAGTAGGCTGAGCACATTAATTCACTCAAGAAATATTTGTGAACACTTTATGTTTTAAGAACTGTGCTAAGTGCTGAAAATCAACTTCATATGCTCTAGAGCAGATACCTGAATATCAAATAATACTGTTTCTTTCCATACAGTGATTAAAGAGTCTGGTCATGCTGAATCATATGTTGACAATCAGATTGCAATTAGTAATCAAGCCAAGGATGGATGGCATTAGCCAAAAAGGAGGCTAACAAATAGTTAAAGGCAAAACATTCTCCATATCTAGAAAGAAAATCAACTCAAAACAGAAGGTAATAAAACAAAAAAATCAGTAGATATCTTCTTATACTTTTATTCTCTTATACTTCTACTCTGTGATATTTGACAATAGATCTGGTTCTCCTTCAAGTAGTTTAATTTAATTGCACTTTTCCACATCCTGTGTTAGGTAGTACTGGACACTTTCATTGAACATAATAAAAAGAGGAAGCTCTGTCAGTAGGTCCCCACAGGAATCAAGGCAAACAGCAAAGAAGGCCTCAAGTGAAGCAGAAATGGGGTGCCACATAAAGTGTATGGCTGCTAGGGATTTCAAGATGATAGTACTGATAGGGTGAGACATTGAATGAAAGTTAATCTCCAGCTGCTGGCTTGTGTAATTGGCTAGGAGTGGACAGTGTCATTCACAGAGAGGAAATTGGGAGCATAATTGGGCAGAGAAGGACTTTGCTAAGTTTAATTCGAGACAAAATGTTTCTGAGGTGCCATGCAGAGATGTACAGATGTTGTATATATTAGGTCAGAATGCTGGAAAGAAATCTATAGTGAAATATATAGATTTAGAGTTACTTAGAAATGGTTAATAATTACAACCATAAACTTGAATTTGTTCTTTCAGAGACTAGAGCACCACTGTCCAATGTAAATTTCTGGATGACAGAAACATGTAGTATCAGCCCTCCACAATTTAGTAACCTCTAAGTATGTATGGCTACTGACCATCTAAAATGTATCTGTTACAACTGATGATCTAAATTTTTAATTTTTTTTAATTGTTTTTATTTAAATGACTACGTGAAGCCAGTGACTGGATTGGGCAGTACAGCTTTCAAATAAAAAGAGCAGTGAGCCAAGACTGGAATATGAAGAAACTTTGATGAGTACTTGCTATACATGTATGCCTATATGTACACCTATGTGTAAATACATATATTCATGCTATGTATATCTGTGTGCTAAAATGGAATATCAGAGAGGAAAGTGGAAGCATAATTGGGCTGAAGGACTTTGCTAAGTTTAATTTGAGACAAAATGTTTCTGAGGTACCGTGCAGAGGTGCAGACATTAACTTTCACTCAATGTCTCACCCTATCAACTTCTACTTCCAGTCAAAATGAAGTGACAGAGGCCATATTTATCTTCACATTTGGGAAAATCCAAAAACATTTTAAAAGGCAAAATACATAAAACAAGATTTTGCAGGACATTTGACCTTGGACAATGAAAGGACAATGATCCTTAAGAAACAACAACAAAAAAAAAATGAGGTGTGTTCAATGACTGCCATAATCACTGCTGGGAGAGTCCCCAGGCTGTGATACAAAAAGGAACATAGGCAGACACTGGATGACTCTCTATTAATGGCACTGTGTTGGCAGACTTTGAGAAAAAACATACAGGAAAACGGACTGGGTGGAGTAAGGGAAGGAGGCCTACAGGTTCCTGGTGGTACCTTGGCTACCTCAATTGGATGTCCTTATTCAAGGGACTCCTATTTCACACACAGTCATTCAGGAAAGCATCATCTCTCATATCTCTACATGTGAAATATGTGGGTATCTGTGTGTTTTGAGCGGCATTATGTGTGTATTATATGTATGAGGGAGAGCTGGTATGTCTATGTTGTGAGGGTTGGGGTAGAATATTGGAGGGTAAGGGAATTGTGATTGTGTGCCTGGCTTCTAGATTCCCTAGGTTCAGATGAAATGAACAAGCCTGAGTAGCTGCAGCAGAAGCAGTGTCTTGGAGCTGATCCACTATCTGTACTATTTTTAGCAATGACGCGCTATGACTTTGCACTCTTCCTTGATATAATTGACAGCAGCAGGATCCCATTGGGAACAGCAGCTACAGTTAATGATTCTTCACTTCCTAGATCATGTCATCTCAGAGTCCTTGTGAACAAATCGTAAAGCATTTCTAGACCTCCGAGATATTTCAAACACAACAGTTTTATATAAAATTTGAGGATCAAAAGGAAAATATGATTCAATATATCAACATAATCACTGTATGAGAACTTTTAATCAGTCCCTCCAGACACTTAAATCTGCAAACTAAGTAAACAAATCCCAACAAAATCATACTAAGTATTTGCCAAAGAAAATAAAAAAATGAAAATGGTGTTATAATAGTACATGAATGTACTAGTATCTGGGTAGGCCCTTTGTAAAGTGATAAGACAAGTACTTAGTAAGTAAGTTAAATATTAGTGTCCTACTATAAAGTGATACTGTACCACAAAATTATAAGAATTCACAGCAAGATTGCTGAGATAATATTGATCAAATAACTCTAGAGATTTACTTTTCAAAATGTGTAAAATGCCAAATATGATTTAAAATATAAGTTTGTATTTCAATATCATAAACAATCCTGAAAACTGAAAGAGGCCTAGAACACAACACTGATTTTACAGGCAAGGAAAAGAATTACCTGAGAAGGTAAATTATTTTCCTGAGATCATGTCCCTTGTAAGTGATATATCTGGAGTTAATCCAAAGCTTTTTATTCCTTGATCAATACTGTTCATACTTCCTATCCTATCTTGACTGATTTTATTCTATCTCTTAGAGAAATCACAAAAATGAATGAAACCCAAAAATGACCAATCAGTAATTTCCTACAGCTCTTGTTCATATGGTTATCCTTAGAAAAGTAAGATTTCTGAACTATAACCACCTGGATATCAAAGTCAGACCATCAGCATGTGCAGGTTTTACCAGTGTAACTGAATGGTGATTTCTTGTCCTAAAGAGTGCTTACTAGAACTCTCCCATTCAAGGCTTACCTAATGAGCTGGACTGCTCTGATATCTCCAGCAAGAGAAGGAGCTAATTCTGGGTGAAAGAAAGCCAAGCATATTGATATCGATCAGAGATAACTAAAATCTCATTTTCTTTTCAGTTTAAACATATATTGATCTAGGCACCAAGAATATTAAGTTGAAGAGTATTAAACCTGACTTTAAAGATTGTAATTAAATTATAAAAACTTAAATGTAGTAGGTGCTATACCAAAGGTAATAGTAAATTCTAACCTGAGAAGCTTTTTAATACCAAGCACAGAAATTGATACTCAAAATTGAGGCATATCTAGACAACAGACACACTCAAATAGCGTGAAAAGGCAAGTTATGCAATGAGAGAAAGTTTTAGCAAATCACTTATCTGATAAGGGGTTAATGCCCCAACATATAAAGAACCCCTATGACAGTAATAATCAATATTACTCAGTCTCAAAAATGAAGAAAATCCTTTTACATGCTATGTGATGAAACTTGAAAATATGTGAAATCAATCACAAAAAGACAAAAATAATATCTGAATCCACTTATATGCGATAGCTAAGCTAGATATACTCATAAAAACATGTTTCCAGGGACTAGGAAAGGTGGTGAGGTAGGGAAGTTATTTAATGTGTATATAATTTGAGCTTTGTAAGATAAAAATTTCTAGAAATCTATTACACATTGATGTGAATATACTTAATACTACTGAGCTGTACATTCAAAAGTTGCCAAAATGGTATAATTTATATGTTTTTATCACTATTTTTAAAAAGACACAAAGAAAGTATCTCAGGAGTAATAAACTCTCCTTATTTCCCCTCACTTTCTACCACTAAAGTTATCAATAAATTGAGAAACTGCCTCAAAAAGCAAGTCCCTAATCTGATAACATTTTAATAAGACATATGCATTGTGAGGAAAATATTGTAGTTCCCAGTGAGACTGGAAATTTTTCAAGGCTTCCTATGGGCTGACCAGGAGGGACAGTGAATGCCTTAGATGGATAAAATAGAATGCTGTTGGCAAAAAGAAGCCAATCACATCAACCAAGGCCTGGCCAAAAGAGAGAGAGAGTGTGTGTGTCTATGCCGGAAACCACACATCTACAAATTGCTGGAGAAGGAAATCTTCCTCACCACTGTGACAGACTGAAAGGAACATTGGATAATTGTTACCAGGACTGTGGAATCCTATAATTTGTCTATTAGAAACGAAAAAGGGTTTGCTTAATGTTTTGTTTTGAATAGTTCCTTTTGAAGCACTGTGGCTCACAAATGGTGCCCACATTGGACAATAGCCAATGAAGGAGAAAGAACATTGCAAGAGTCAGTCCAGTTGTAGCACATCTAGCCAAGGAATTCAAGCAAGTCTTTTAAAATTTCTGAGACTCAGTACACACATTAGAAAAATGCAAACAGTACTGACAACTCAATGTATTGTTGCAAAGATGATACAAGAGAATATAGTTAAAACTGCATTTTAGCTGCTCACTATGAGATATGACCTAGATAAATTCAGACTAAGAACTCTAAGTAGGCCTTTGACACATGATCACATCCCAATCTGGTCTTTGCTGAACTATGTGAAAGTATGCCCATGAGAATCAGCACTCTTCTGACCTCTTCTGTTTACCTTATGTAACTCTGTGTACCTTATGTTCTCTGTTCCCTTACTAAGGTATTAGTAACTAATTCTCCTGAAAACAAGAGAAGGAAGAACAGAGGCCATGACGAGGACACAATCACCACAGTCATCTCCATCACATTTATATTTTCATATGGAACATTTCACAATGTGCAGCAGAAGTCTTATAACACTCCCTCAAAAATCTTCCATGGTACCAGCTACCATGTACTTAGGGGGAACATGATGAACTGATGAATATAGCATAGATGTGTCTAGACATGTGATTGTATAAGCCAGCTGTTGGCTATAAAGTTTTCTTTCAATGTTTCTCTATGGTTCCAAGTTTTCATAACAAAATATTGAAGAAAAAACCTGCTCCCTAATACACATAGCAGTTTAAGTACAGATGATTGTTACATACTTGTCCTCCACCTTATCTCAGCCATTCAGCCCCATCACCAAGTTCATAACCACCCTGTCATTACCAATAACTGGAACTACCCTGTGAACTCATTTAAATGCATATCACCCCCTGCCTCTCATCTACTTTTCTAGCTCTACCCTCTGGCTCCCAGATGCCTTCAATACCCAAAAAAGTCTACAATTCATTGCCCTACTGACTTCTCATTCTTCCTCACCCACAGATAGTTCCCCTTTCCTCCTTCCACTAGTTGACTACATAGTAAATAATTGTATCAGTTTACCCCATTGTATCCCCTCATCTCCCTTTCCCCTCTTTGTCACAATTTCTATGGCATAATTAAATCCAATTTGCCACCTATATTATGCCTGATTGTGCATTTGATTATTACAGAGGAAAAGCACACAATATATAACTGGTCTTAGTTTAAACCCATAAGTGTAAACCTCAAATAGGCTCTTAGTGCTGCCCAATAATGATATTTTATTTTCTTATTCTATGTTCTCTTTTTTAATTTTATTAGTTTATCTTTACATCATTTTGTGCAATTTTTCCATCTCAGTTGTAAACCCCGTGGACTTCCCATCACCAATTCATCCGTGTGACATCACCATAGTCCCACTATGCACTATTTTTAAATTTGGATTATTGTTTCCTATGTCCTCTATTCTCAAGCTCCAAGTCCTATCTATACCCCAATCCACATATTTAGTCAATGACTCTGATTCTTAGAGCATTAAAGACAGCCTCAGTATTTTATGTACCTAGGTAGAGTACTGCATTCATACATGCGTCGTCCTGCATGTTTCAAAGTTTAACTACATATGATCCTTTCTTAAATCCAACCAGTGTTCCCACTTACCCATGAGATGCTATCCTCTCAAGCTGTTCCAGACATCATGACAGCAATTCTCTCTCATTCTCTACACTGGGAGTTATCCTACTTCAGTAGATCTTCCCATTATAAATGTATTTCATTTCTGCCATCATTAAAAAATTAAATCCTTTGTAAACCTACTTCCTCTTACATCTTTATTCAATTATCTGTTCTTTGTAGCAAAACTTCCCAAAAGATATTTCTTTGCTTGTTTTTATAATCCTCTCCCCACATTCAGTTAACCCTACTCAAATACAGTTACCCAGGCAACACCACTAAAATTTACCTGGTAATAGTTACAAATAGCTTCCATGATACTAATTCCAGTGACATCCCACCTTCCTTCGTTTTATACTTTAAGAACACTGCATTCTCCCAAATTTTGTCTTTCTTCAGCAGTCCCACCTCAGTTTCCTTGTAGGTTCCTCCATTTATCTCAGCCCTCTCAGTTTTGGAGTGGTTCAGGACTCTTTCTTAACTATCCAACTCCTGTGGGGATATTATCCAATCCAAATACCACCTACCTCCCAATTTATCACACCTTTATGCTCTAGCCTAGACACCTTTTCAGAATTCCAGTCTCACACAGCTAAGTGTCTACTCAACCTGACCACTGGCTATCTACTTGACATCTTAAACTCACAAGCATCAAAGCTGATTTTCTAATGGCCCGCCCAGAGACCTATTCCACTGGCAGTTTTCATCATTTCACATAATGACAACACTTTCTATTCACTCTTGTCCAAAATAAAATGGCCCGCATGAAAATGATTGTTTTCTTTCATTCATACCCTATATACCAGTCTAAAGAACCAAAATAAGTCCAAAACATGTCCACTTCTTACTATCTCCACTACAAGTCCAAGTTGCATCCACATAGCTAATTTTCTCTCATTCCATGGCACCTTGACCAATCCTATAAAACTATAACACACCCTCATCCATCTGCTGCCCCCCAAAGTTTGTAGAACCTACCTTTAAATCATATCCATAATCTGGTTCTTTTCCTCCTAGTTGCAATTACCTAGTTCACCTCTTATTTTCCTTACCATTATTTATAAATTTCTTACTGTGTAACTCATTTATTGATTGCTTTTTTCTGCTACTAATTTATCTAATAAGAACCAGTAATGTTTATTTCACTTATATATCTCAAGTGCTTAAGATACTTGTTGGCACATATTTGGTGCTTAGTAAATATTTGCTGAACAACTTCAGGCACATTTTGACATATGTACTTTTATGAGAAGCAGAATATAATCTCACAATACAAGTAGTCAAAGAGCAAATATCCAAGATCATGATCTACCACCATTTCTCTAATTCTTCAAGATATCCCACTCTCCAATTTTAAAGAAAGAAATAAATATTTTGCTCCATGCATAGGTCCTTCATGTTCACTAATTCATGCACATTCTTGTTTTCCTATTGCAACTTTCTGCCTAGAGACTTTCCAGGCCTTGGGGGAAACTTTGTGACACCCAGAATAGGGAAGAAGTTACAAGAAGTTAACACCCTGGAACAGTTACTGCTTCTTTCAAAAACTTGAGAAACTTGAGAGAAGTTTTCACTGTCTTCCTAGTTGTCCACCATGGTGACCTCCACAATAATGCAACCTATGTACGCTCCCTTTCTTTTTCCATAACATTCCCCATTTTCCTATTGGCATTGCCTAGGATCACCTCCTAGATTAGGAAAAAGTATTCAAATTCTTATTACAGAATTTACTTTGGGGGAGAACCCAAACCAAGATAAGTCATTTGGATCAATGGTTATCAAAATCATGTGTTATACAGTTCCCTTAATTCTCCACAGAGATGCTCAAGAGCACTGATAAGGTGTAGAGACCAAACAGTACTCATTCAGAAGCACCTCAGGACCTAACAGTTTTATTTTATTTTTGTTTTGTGTATATTGTGCTTCCTCATAATAATTCTAAAAAAAATGTCAATTTTCCCCCATAAATTGTAAAACATCAAAATCACAAAAGTAGGTTATCTCTAGACATCTGTATCTATAATATGTAGATATACATTACAGTGTATATTATAGACATATAGTACAGTGATCTATAATATATCTCTACTCATTGCAGAATCCTCATACCTGTCTGGGTTTCACTTCCTGGAGATAATCCTCTTCCTCCCAGAAAAAGTGAAGTGTCACTCAAACCTACAAAATCTGTTTCCCTCCTGTAATCATTGGCCCAAACATCAGAGGCAATGATAATCTGGCCAAAAGACGAATACTTGAGAAGAAACTGCTTGCCTGTTTTTTTTTTTTTTCCCCAGTTAGAATTAGGATAAGTATTTGACATTTTACTTGGAAGCTGGGTCACTTGTTATCTTCCACTGAGGAGTTGGCATTTCCAACAAGTTTTGTCGTGCAATTGATGATTGTTTGTCATGAATTAGATAATGTTTAACTTGGCTTAACAATACGCCAATATGGAAAAAAAAATGTTAATAATTGCGTTTCCTACTTCCTATCACTCAAGATTTTGTTGCTGTTGAATCTACCAGCACTAATCTAATTAAGATTTTTTTATAATATCTTATATCGGTCACTATAAGAATCTCTATATTCCAAGGTCATCCCTCACTGCCTTGCCCATATTCTAAACTCATAAGGCATTACACAATGTGTCTTTCTTCCCCCTTTCTTTCTACCCATTTATGGTGTATATATTATTATGATGGTTTCTTCTACTATACAGAAACTTTTTGGTTTGATATAGTCCCATCTTTTTTCTTTTGCTTTTATTTCCCTTGCCATTGGTCTCAGGTTCCCAAAGATATCACAGAAGCTTTCCCTGTTTTCTGCTATGTATTTTATGGTTTTAGGCCTCACATCCAAGTCTTTAACCCATTCATTTAGAGTTTACTTGTTAGTCTTGTGTGAGGTAGTGTTTTGTTTCATTCTTTTGCATGCTGCTGTTCAGGTTTCCCAACATCATTTAGTGAAGAGTGTTTCCTGCCTCTGATAAATAATCTAGGCTCCTTTGTGGTAGACTAACTATCATGTAAGTATGGAATTATTTCTGGGCTCTCAATTCTATTCCATTTGTATATATGTCTATTTTTATTACAGTACAATATTGATTTGATTACTGTAGCTGTATAGTGAGGTTTGAATTCTGGGTGGATGAAGGCGCCATTTTTCTTCTTTTTTGTCAGGTGTGCTTTGGCTATTCAGCGTCTTTTTTGGGTCCATGTGAATTGCAGCAGTTTCATTTCTTTAAAGAATGCCTTTGAAACTTTTGACAAGGTTTTCATTGAATATGTATGTATATTGCTATGTGGATGAGGTGAACAATATAATAACTTTTTCCATGAACCAAGAGTATGTGTCCATTACGTTGGTTCTTCCATTTCTTTTCATAATGTTACAGTTTTCATTGTATAAGTCCTTCGCTTTCTTTGTTAAGTTTACTTCTAGATAGTTCATTCTTTTTGATGTGTTTATAAATGGCATTTTTTATTTCTTTCTCTTATAACTCCTTGCTTGTTCACAGAAAATCAATACACTTTTTGAAATTAATTTTGTAACCTGTCACCTTACTGTGCTAGGCTCTGGTTTCAATAAGGATTTTAGTGGAGTTTTTAAAGTTTTCCACATATATTGTCATGTATTCTGCTAATGACATGATAATGCTAGTGATAGTTGTATTTCATATTTCCCAGTTTAGACTGCTTTTTTATCTTTCTCTTACCTAATTGCTCTAGCTAGCACTTTTGATACTATTTTTAATAGTAGTGGACATTCTTATTTGTACCTGATCTTAAAGTAGAATAGCTTCCTGATTTTCATCATTGAATATGATGTTTGCTGGGGGGGCTCTCATAAATGTACTTTATTATGTTGAAATATTTTTTGAGAGTTTAAATAATTGTTAAATCTTGTCAAATACCTTCCTGCATCTACTGATATATGATTTTCTATCTTTCCTTTGGTTGACATGAATTACATAGATTGATTTTTGTATGTTGAATTGTTCTTGTGTCCCTGCAATAAAACCCTCTTGGTCAGATAGAGTATGATCCTTTTGATGCATTGTTGGATTTGATTTGCTAAGATTGGACACAGTAAATTTCAATGATCCTTCCTATAAGAGTATAACACATTTGAGAAAATGGGGCACCTTAAGTTTGTCTAGTTCACATCTATGAAAGGTATCGAAGCCAAGACCTAGGAAACTAAAATAATTTTCCACTAACTGGTGGTAGAACTAAAACTGACAGACTTCATATCCTGGGCTGTTTTAGCAAAGAGAATATGAGCATATCTTAGTGAATAGAAAATCTAAGGATATATCTGTCTACATAACTAAAAATTAATTTTTGTCACAGCAGATTTCTGATTGCAACTTATAATTTCACTTTCTTCTTAAGAATTTCTATACCATACTGTGTATTGATTTATGCTTTGTATTTCATATTGATCCAAAAGGACACTGCTTTTATCTATAATTAAAGAAGAAAGCTTCCAAAGTTAATCCTGAGAAGCCAATTCACTGCCCTTACACATTGCTTTTGCACAATTAAATACTTTATAAGAGTTTAAGAATATTCTTTGCCCTTTCCAGCATTCTGCTAAAAGAGAACTTTTTTTAAGTTTTAAATAAATGCCTAGTTATTTGACATACCATTTCATATTTACATGCTCTTAGGTTTTGCTTAAGGATGGTGTTTGTTGACAGGCAAAAAGGAAGATCGTTGTAACTTTTTCTCCTTATTTTCCCTTCCACTAGGTATTTCCTGAGTTTTTTTATATAGTAACCAATTTAAATTCAGCAATTGTGTTTCTCATGATAATAAATTAAGTAAAAATTATAAATTAACTGTAATTTTAATTTATAAATACTATAAATTAAGTAAAGATCGTGCAAAAATATACAATGTGACACTTGAAATTCTGTCAAAAGAGAACACTTCCTATATCCTGGTCTATGAAGTCACTTCTGGATTCACAATTTTCCACTCCATTCAAAACTCCATTATTCAACCTAAACTTATAGTGGTTCTGCAGACCACTAGTGATAGGACAGCCCAGACACAATAACAGTGCTCCCTTTCTTCACTATGATGTGCTGCTTCTCAAATGCCCTTCCCTTCCCTTCTCACATTCTCTCTCACATACCTCCATCTCTGTCTCTTTTTTTTTTTTTTAAGATTTATTTATTTGTTCATACAAAGTTGGGGTACAGGCCAGAGGTGCAGGGGCGATGAGAGGATTCACCAGATACAGAGCAGGATGCAGAACAGGCAGATCGACAAAGTACACTGCTGAGGGGAGCAGCAGGTGGGTCAGGAGAGGTCTGCCGCGCCATGTGGATGTCCTCCGGGACAGGCGGGGATCAAACTCATGCTGATGTGGCTTTAGCTTCTCAGGGCTGTGCTTTAACCCGCTGCACCACCAGGGAGGGCCCCTCTGTCTCTTTCTTACTATTTATTTCCCCTCCATTCTTCTCCTTTCATTCCTTTCCTTCTGTGTTTTTCTCACTTCTTCCCTTTGAGAATCATGGCATCACAAATACAGAGCATAAATCAATAACTTAAGCTCTTTCTTACCTTTGCATCCCTATTTAACCCTCTAAATAAATATCCAACCTCAGTGATGCCATAAGTGTCGAACCTTCCTTTTCAAGTCAATCAGTATCACCTTTAATCTTTCGTCTAAAGTCTTTTACTGGTGGAGCCAGAAGTTTTCAGTCTTCTGGGTCAACAATTAATGAGGATCAATCTTTCTACACATAATCACTTACATATCAGTCACCTTTCCAGGCTAACTATCCTAGATATTCAAATTCAAATTCCTTCATCTCCATGTTCTTTCATGAGGTTGTTTCCTTCAAAATGGAGAACCCAGAATGTGCCAGGAATGTCACTGATCTCAAATGCTGTCTGATTATATAAAACTTTCCATTGTTTAAACTCAAACATTTTTGATCTTCCAAATGTCACTACTACTTTCTATACCTTTTATTATTTTGCATCATATGATTTACAAATCATCAGTTATCATACATGGTGGACATACTCACACAGTGAGACTACAAACTCATTGAAGACATGATTCATAATTTACTCTTTCTTTTGTTGCCAAAGCAAAATCTGATCCATGCAGAGAGCCTCTCACAATTCTCCCTGCTATTGCATTAACCAGTCACTAGCATTGTTGGTTCACCATCTTATGATCCAGATCCCCATATAAAACAATTAATATATATTCTAAAAAGAAACAGGTGTCTCTTTCCTATATTTATATATGGGGGTAAAGGTATCTGTTTCTTTCCAATCCTGGCCAATGAGTTTTTTCCACACCAAAAGTTCATGACCCAATTGTGGCAGAATTATCAGGGTTAAGTTTTATTAAAAATTCAAATTCCCTGGCCTCACCACTGACCCCCTCACTTAATCTCTACAGTGGTGGGATGAGGTATGTTATATGTGAGAAACTCCTCCAATGACTCCCATATAAGCAATCTACTCACCAATATTTGAAAAGTTCAAAATTATCTTTCCTGGAGTGATAAACCCAGTTTGTCTATTAAACATGTTAAAAAAAAAAAAGATTTGTGAATATGAAACAAGAGGACATCTGGAAAGCACATAAAAGATGCTCAATGAATGCCCTTTCTCTTAGATCCTGGTTCTTCAGTGATCTGCATCCATGTATTACAGCATTCATTATAATAAAATACTTATAAAGTTAATAAATGTCAGAGAATATCAAAACAGCAAAACAAAACTGAGCATACAGATTTCTTCTGTTTGCTAAACTTTAAGTCAAGTCCTGATAATAAGATTATATTATACATAATATAAATATGATCCCAATGAAAATAACACTTATACTGTGAAAAATATGGTTTTTACCAGAGGGAAAGCGCAAGGTAGTGGAGGAAAGGATAGAGGGGCCCAGCATGATGAGAACTCTGGCAGTGGGCAAGCGAAGCATATACACATCAAGGTGTGAAACTATATTCCTGAAACTATATAATTTTATAAACATGCCTAATAGTTGAAAGTTTAATAAAAATAGAACCAGGAAAAGAATAAGTATGAACTCATTTTGTCATGACATGATTAGACTAGGTGACATTTGAGTTACACATAAATTGTTGGTATCCCATGGCATTTTTTAACCCATAAATATGAGAGAGAACTTCCTTTCCTCACTTTACAAGTACATTCAGCGATTTGGCCAGTTCACAAATCACAAATGTGTTCTCACAGAATTGTATTAAAATGTACAAAGTACTCCATATCACAAAATATGATCATTACATACACACATATAGATATGTGCCATTGTTTTTCAACACTTAAAGGAACAACTCATAGTATCAGAATAGACACTTAAATCATTCATGATCATAATTAATAATGTGATGGACTCAAAAAGAGACAATAATTCATGAACTAGATTTGAAGTGGTATCTTGAGTATTCTTTGGCACTGAAAGCAAATCTATCCTATCTCAATCCATCACAGCTGAGGGATAATATGTCATGGGATTGTTAGCAAGACCTAAATAATTCAAAAAGATTTTTCTCTTGGGATATAATGGAGGAATTAAATTGAACCTTATTTTAAAGCAAGTCATAAAATCTGCTTTTGATTCTGCCAAGATGGGTGACAAATCCATTTAAAACTTAACAATCAATCCAGCAGTTTTTATAGCTAACAAGTAGCTATTACCTCCATTGACCTGCCCTTCAAAAACCCTAACCACTTACTGTTGAAATGAAAGATATCTTAGAATGACAGAATTAGAATCGGGAAGACAGAAGAAGCTGCTTCTTTAACCACCTGGAATGATAAGGGTGCACTAGTCGCTGCTTAGTTCAAGGAGTTCATATTAGCAACACATCTTTGAAAATAATAATAATGATCTGCCAGTCAAGTTATCTTGTTATTCTACTTTAGCACATTTCATTGGTTGGAACCGCTTGTTTCCTGAAGTTCAGAAGAAAATAGGGATATTATTAGATAGGAAATTTTGGTCTTTATATGGAAAAACTGAACTAATTTCAAAATGTCTGTTTCTAAAATACTAAAAGAGATCATGGTACTTCTAATAAGTGATAAAAGTATTTGGAAATAAATTGTAAGGAGGAATGAGGCAGAAGAGAAAGAAAAAATGAAGAAATTTGTTTTAGTATACTACAGATAAGATTTACATACACAGATATCTACAAACAACTGGGGATATACAGAGGTTAAAAAAGCAGTTGGGGCCCTCCCTGGTGGTGCAGCGGGTTAAAACACTGCACTAAGAAGCTTAAGCCACTTCCGCATGAGTTCAATCCCTGCCTGCCCCAGAGGAGATCCACGTGGCAAGGCAGACCTCTCCTGACCCACCCGCTGCTCCCCTCAGCAGTGTACTTCATCGATCTGCCTGTTCTGCACCCCACTCTGTCCCTGGTGAATCCTCTCACCCTCTGCATCTCTGGCCTGTACCCAGTTCTGTAATCTTAAAAAAAAAAAAAAAAGCAGTTGTAGTCCAAAGCTTTGATTTGGAGATTCTCAGTACAGGAACTAGTTGAAGTCTTCAGAATAGGTAAGATTTTATTTCCAAAGTTGAAATAGAAAAAAAAAAATTAAATGGTATTAATTGTACCTCAGAGAAGTACATATAGAGGATAGTGTTATTGAAGTAGATGAAGTAGATGCTATTTCCCAAAGCTGGAGAAAGTTCTGCATTCACTGGGCAGTTGTTACGCGTTAAGTAATCATTGGCACCTGTCTTTGAGTAGGACCCAAGAGTGGCATGTCAGTACATCCATAGTCAGAAATTAATGAGATATGAAAAAATGTGTATCTATATCCCATAAGGAACCAAGCTGAGTCAGAGAAAGAAAAAAAATCAAAAAATGTTTGAAGGAAAGAGGAGAACTAATCTAAGTCTGAATCAAGCTACAAGGTCAAATAAGTAAAGAGGCTGAGAACAAAATCACAAGTACTAGGATGATTGGGCCATGACTTTTCAAGAATGAAGCACCCTCTGGAAGGCTATGATGAAGCTCCATACTCTGGGGATGACCACCTATTTTGTGAACAGTTCTGAGGCCTTCATAACACACCATAGTGGTTAAGAGTATCAGCTATAGACTTCAAGTCAAGTCCTGATTGGCTCTATCACTTAACACCTCTGAGACTTTTAAATAATCATATAATCTCTTTAAGACTCAGTCTTCATCTATAAACATCGATATAGATGTTTATAATGTGTACATCATAGAACTAGTAAGAATTTAATAAGATAATGTATAGGAAGTACTTAGCTTAGTCCCAAGCACATAGTAAATGTTCAATAATGTTATAAAATAGTCTTCTAGTTACATTTGCTACACTGAGATCCAAAATTCTCTTAAGTCAATTTGAGAGAAGCTATTATAAATAAAATTCTGGGATGGGCTACATCATAACTTCCAGTCCCCAGTTTGGGTGAAGAAGGACATAGCTTCTATATCCTAGGTTAGGGAAGATAACAAAATCTGCCTGGGCCTCTTGTGAAATAAGCAAAGAGGAATTATCTATCCATTATGGTAGGCTAATGCTCTACAGTGGAAAATATAGATAAATAGGGCACCAAGTAAGTATTAAGTTTTCCCCACATCTATCTTGTCTAGTCAAGAATTTCCAGAAGAAAGAAAGTTCCTTGGAACCTTGGACTTTCATTTACATAACAAATTGTTTGCTTATATACCAGATTTGTGAATGGACAGGAAAAATAACACCTTATAATAGCTTATCCCATTATATAGATGGAGAAACTGACTCAGCAAAATTACATGAACAATCAGTATTTAAAGACACACATAATTGAGGATGTTTGTAATGCTTTCTAGAGACCCACTCTTTTAGGTTTGGAAAATCACCCATCTTACAACAAGATGCAATCTGATTAAATAAATAACAAGGATATGCATCTGAACTGCATGTGAGATTAAGATTCAGAAGTGAGAAGCTTAAGAAAGGATGTTCTGGGAAGATGCCATATTTCATTACTGTTGATGACAGAAAAGGTTCGGGTTTGGAGGATGGTGAATATTTTCAATGCCAAGTTTTTGGAGCATCTGTGGCACTGTTGCTAAGTACAATGCCATAGTTGCTATTGCAGTGTGGTTTTATAAATGGTTCCTGGGAACTTAACCTGTTTCTCCAGTCAAATTAATGATTCCATGAGCTTCCCAATAACCATTTTTTTAAAAAGATTTATTTATTTAGGCATACAGACCTGGGGCACAGGCCAGAGATGCAGGGGCGGTGACAGGATTTACCAGAGGCAGAGTAGGGAGCAGAATAGGCATATTGATTAAGTACACTGCTGAGGGGAGCAGCGGGCAGGTCAGGAGAGGTCTGCAATGCCATGTGGGTCACCTCCAGGGTAGGGATCGAACTCATGCTGAATTGACTTTAGCTTCTCATTGTTGTGCTTTAACCTGCTGTGCCACCAGGGAAGACCCCCCAATAACCTTTTAACAAACCCTTCTACTCAGTCACAGTCAGTTTCTGGTACATGTTTCTAAGAATCTAGTGATTCAGTACTTGAAACTATAAAATTTATACCACTTTCAACAAAGGGTTGATTTTGGTAAATTTCAACATCTGACTTCCCTTTAAGTTATTAGTTGGTCTCAGTAATAATCCTTAGTTGCCCAACAATTTTGAATCAAGTAAGATTTACTGTAAATAGCTTTGATTTTCTATATCCTTTAATTGTGAGTGAATTATGCTGAAGCAGCCCCCATTTTATACAAAAGTCAATCAGCTCAGCAGTGGGGAGTAATCAGTCAAATTAGTTTCATTTTTTTCTATGGAGTATGACCAATATATCTCCTAACTAGCTGATTTTTTTCCTTTTAACACTAAAAATGTCCAGTGCCTTAAAAATTAATTTCTCACTAAAAACATAATATCCTCCCAGTATGTGAAAGTGTACAGAACTAAAAACAATAACCTTTCCCCTGAGAAAGGAAAATTGATGACATATTGTATTTCTGAGCAAAATAAATAGCATCTCAGTAACACCATTTGAAAATATAACCCCAGCCATTCTGCTACTATCTCCCCAGTTCTCCAGTAATTTTCTCTAAGAAAAAGAAGGAAAGAAACCGCAGGCTAGTTTTTAGGATGAATGGAAATGCTGTGACATTACACCATCCCCATGTGAAGGGAACTCAAGACACACTGGTGAAGATTCCCTTTCCACAGAGCAGGTCCATTCCTCAGTTCAGCGTGAGGTGGTCATCACTTTCCAACATTTCCCAGGTGTATAAACAGTTTTGTTTGTTTTGCCCCAGGACCAGGGCTCCCTCAAAGATTTACCAACACCCAACTTGTGCTGGGTTCCCACAGCAACTGTAGTTCTCTGGGCACACTGAGACCACAGTTGGAATCTTTCCACAAAAGTGGATGGAACCCTTCTGGAAAAATTCAGTGTCCTTTGAACATTTTTGAATGAAAGATTCCCAGCTTTCTGATCATTGACACTGACAATGACTCTTCCACAAACAGGCATACCCAAACTACTGGCATGAGTTTTCCAGAGGCGAGAGAGGCTATTTCACAATTATTCAAGGTAAAAATTTCAGTACTTATCATCAATTTCTCTGTGAATACATTTGGGATTACAGACAGTACAGGAAATAATGACATTCTGGCCTCAGAGCAAAGACAATCAATATATACTATGATTGCTGAATTTTCCATTCAATAGAAATCAGCTTATATTTAGGTTGAGAAACTAAATATCTACCACTCTTCAAAAGAAATTTGAGAACTGGGAGAAAGTCAAAGTTGAGGAAGTTAGGTGGAAAAAAAAGAAAATTCTTAAAACTAAACAACCAAGTTATTTAAAAGGTTTCAAGGTATATTCTATTTCCCCCAAATAGAAGTAATGAAATGTAGGTAGAACACCTGACTGGAACATCTGGATAGAATATCAGCACAGCTCTCAAATAAGAGATCACAGACTGCCATCAAATAAGAATAAATATACCACTCTGACTTCTGTCTTTGTTGTTGTTTTATTGAGGTATAATTGACATGTACCATTATATTTGTTTTTGGTATACATTATAATGATTCTTTATTTGTATAAGTTATGAAATAGTGATGACTTCTATTTCTATTGTTATTTCCAGAACTTTCCCACCTACATGTAACAATTTCTCAAATAATCTAATTTCCCCCTAAACAATATCACTGTATATCTCTGTCCTAGTGAACCTACCATTGTTCTGATCATGACTCCACCTTCACTGAGAATTTGACATCACATGATGTCCCTCTACTTAATACTACCACCATTCTGGGAGGTCCTGATGCACAATATACATGGGTCTTAGGCACATCAGTTTTTAACTTTCTCAGTACCAGCAATGTTTGCCTTATCTCTATCTACAATAGAACCCAACTTCCAGGCTAATCCTGGAACATCGTGGGTCCAGAAAATAAGCAATCAGAATTGTACTTTTGAAATGAACTCTACTATTCCATTTCCTAATCAAAACCTCTTCTCCACTATAGATCTCTTACAGCCCTTTTCCCCATCACATCTATTTTTTTCTTATCCACTATCACTAGCACTTTGAGCTCTCTGGTTTTTCCCAAGTAATTACCACGCATGGGATATTCATGACATATGCTACTTATCCTAAATCCCCAGGGTAACAGTCAGTCCTGAAAATCACATAGTTAGCTTGCTGGTTACTGGACTTGCTGCTTAGTGCACTCTCAGTCAATCTGATCATTTGCTTTTATTCTTAAGTAATCAGGGACTTGATTCTAAAATGCAAAATTGAGAACTTAGCTTTCAATTGTGACTACTGAAACTTGTTATTAAATAAACCATGGGATTTTGAGACATAAATCTTGTAAATAATCTAGTTCAAGTCCCCTTCAATTTACAGATGAGAGAACAAAAACCCATAGAGGTGAACTACCTTGCAAAGGTCACAAAGCTCATTAAGCTGCAAGGCTGGCACCAGATCCCTGGACTCCCGGCCTCCTGACTACAAGCTTAATGCTCTTTCTTTTATGCCACATCACCTCCCCTAGACAATCATTCACAGAGATCGTCCAACACAGAGACTTGAATAAAGAACATTTTCTTCTCTGAGTCAGGGGATTTAGCACCATAAAAACATCCCTTAATACATTAGAAAACATGCTCTGTTTTGTTCCATTTGTTTTGTTTTAATCAGTCACTCCCTTGTCCAACTGGGAAAAATAACTCTTAAATAACAACAACACTGTGATCATAAACAATCCATAATAATTAATAAATTCATAAATGAACTCTGAGTCCTAAGTTAATTTCCTATGTCAGTAGTTACCAATATTGATGGGTATCAACATCACCAGGGGATATTTTTAACCAACAGACATAGAAGGATTTTGTATCTTCATAAATACAATGGAAATAATAGGATACTTTGTTGTGAAAAAATTTGATCTTAGAAATATCTCTAGTAGTACAATATTTCTATTGTTTAATTTTCATTACATTTGGAACTATTATTTAAAAAATTTGACAAAAAATATAGATGCTGAGACATTTTCCTCTCCAGACCAAAACATGAAACTTCTCACAGTGGGACCAAATTATCTAGATATTTTTAAATTTTCCCTAGCAAGTCTTATTCCCATCTAGTTTAAGAATCTTTATCTCATGCAGATGCAGCTCCAACACCTGAGGAAGGTAGGATGTTTTGAGATCCCATTTCAAAAAACAACAGTCTAGACACTTCTTGGTACCTGCTGCTCTTGAGTTAAAGATTCCCAAACTAGATATGTGTAGAAATCATCCCAGATCCAAAGCACATATCAACTATTATCTGGTATATCATTCAGTCATACAGAAAAACTTCTAGAGGCACCACGATGCCATTTAATGTGGCATATTAACTCATGTAGACCGTATATCATCCTCCTATAGTTTTCTTTTCCATTGCATTTTGTTGTAACTTTAACTATGTGACCTTGAGTGCCTCAAACTACCAAGGGGTAATATTTCCTCCTCTGTAAAAGTGAAAAACTAGAATTACTCATAGTTTGAAGATCAATAATCCCTCTCCAGCTACTCTTTCTTTGTGTGCCTTCTCAGAACTCCCTTTTGGGCCAATTATTGGTAATGCAAACCAGTTACAAATGTAAGACCAAATTGAAATATTACATTATTATAACGATAATGATGGTGTCCAGACCTTGTGTTATTTTAAAATACTGCATCACTTTCAATGCCATTTTGACAGTACAAAAATAATAATAATGATCATATTTTAAAATGTGAAGTTAGATTTGATGTGCTTGTAAGTGATAGACCCATGACTGATCCCAGAGTGCTCTATTCATTTTTGTTCCACTTCATATTCAGAAATTCAAATAATTAGTCTATTGAGCCTTAAGAGAACACTGTTTTCTATTTCAGAAACACATTCAAACATCAAACAGTCAATGAATACAGTCACCAAATATTCCTGGAGAGTGTGTTTCTTAGAAAGCCTACTATAACTCTTATTATATACACAGGTAAAAAATAAGATTTCAAGTCTTCCCTAAAGTCACAAATTTAGTAAGAGACAGAGCTGAGAGTCTTCTCCACTATTCATGTTGCTTCCTCTAGTAAGCATTGCCAACTTCTTTATAGGCACAAATGATTCTTTAATACAGTAGAGACAATCTTAAGAGCATATTAGCTAGCTTCATTGCAAATCTTTGCCACAGGCATTTTCACCATATAACTAATTAGCCATGAAGTAATTATGCCATTTAAAAGAGATAAATCACACACAAAAATTTTAAATGACATAATACAACACTTTTCACCAGAATTTCTTCCTTTATTAGGATAGATGTCAGTTTCGGGCCCTCCCTGGTGGTGCAGTGGGTTAAAGCACAGTACTAAGCATGGAAAGACACTTCCACATGAGTTCAATCCCTGCCTGCTCCGGAGGTGACCCATTCGGTACAGCAGACCTCTCCTGACCCACCCGCTGCTCCCCTAAGCAGTGTACTTGCTGTACACTGCCTGTTCTGCTCCCCACTCTGTCTCTGGTGAATCCTCTCACTACTCCTGCACCCCTGGCCAATACCCCAGTTCTGTATGCACAAATAAATAAATCTTTAAAAAAAAAAAAGGTGTCAGTTTCATAAAAACTTTCAATTAAATGACTATGGAAAGAAAATGAAGGCAATAAATAACAAACCATCAGCTAACATTGTATTCAATGGTGAGAAACTGAAAACTTTTCCTCTAAAATAAGATACAACATGAAAATACCCACCCTCCACCACAATACAAGACGGTATTGGAAATTAGGTAAGAGAAATTACTGTAAGAGTAATCCAGTTTGGGAAAGAAAATGTGAAACTATTCAAATCACCTTAAAAAAAGTACTGAACAGGCCCTCCCTGGTGGCACAGCGGGTTAAAGCACTGCACTAAGAAGATTAAGCCACTTCCTCATGAGTTCGATCCCTGCCTGCCCCGGAGGAGATCCACATGGCACGGCAGACCTCTCCTGGCCCGCCCGCTGCTCCCCTCAGCAGTGTACTTTGTCGATCTGCCTGTTCTGCTCCCCACTCTGTCTCTGGTGAATCCTCTCACCCTCCGCATCTCTGGCCTGTACCTCAGTTCTGTATGAATAAATAAATAAATAAATCTTTAAAAAAAAAAGTACTGAACATATAGAAATAAACATTAACAAACAAGGAGAAAGAAACATGTAACAAAAATCATAAGACGTTGTTAAAAAAAATTGAAGACCAAAGAAATGGAAAATATTATTTGTTTAAATATTTGCAAAATTAACAATTCTATAATGACTGGCATACCCAAAGTAATATACAGAATCAATGTGATTCCTATCTATTTTTCAATTATATTCTTCAAAGATAAAGAGCAAACATTACAGAAATTTTTTAAAAGATTTGTTTATTTATGCATATAAGAACTGGGGTATAAGCCAGAGATGTGGTGGGTGAGAGGATTTACCAGAGACAGACTGGGGAACAGAACAGGCAGGTTAACTAAAATATACTGCTGAGGGGAGCAGCAGGCAAGATAGCAAAGGTCTGCTGCACCATGTGGGTGCAGAGGAAACAGCATTTGCAAGAAGAATTGCAACAGGGTGGTCCCCAGAAAAAGAGGTTCCAGGTTCCCTGCCCCATCCAGAAAGAGGGTGGAGCTAAGAAGAGAAGGAATCTGAAAAAGAAGGAGGCAGGATGGAGAGCCAGAAGGAGACCTGAGGGAGCCACATGGAGTAGAGAAACATGTGAAGAAACTGTGCTTGCTTCTTCTTGGCCCTGGATTGGGTGAAACAGATGTGGGTGAGCGATCCGTGGGGAGGTTCACTATGGCAGTGTTTACCTTGCTTTGATTTTGCTCTTTTCCTCCCAAACTTGTCTGGCCATTTCTGGCCCTTTTCTATGGGTCCCTGCCAGAAGGTGCTTTAGTCTTATTATGGGCTTTCAGGCCTTGCTTTGGGCCAATCCCTTTTTTATAGACTTTTACCCATGAGGGGATGGGTAACTTTGGGTGTTTGAGTTAGAAACTATATTCTTTGTCTTTTCTGTATTGCACACTCATTGTATTAAAGTTCCTTTCCATTAAAGGTCTTATATGTTTTGTCTTGATGCAGCAGATGGCAGAACCTACTTAAAGTAGGCAGGTTGCGGGTTCTGGGGTGCCCCTCTCCCTGCCCTGCATCAGAAATTCCTAGGGAAACTAAAATTGATGGAAATTAGAATGGAAGGACAGATAGTGTTTTTCCTCTAATCCCTGGGAAGTCAACTGGCTGCTCACTCACTTATAACTTGTAGTCATACATCATCTTCTGTCTATCTTAAGTCTCCTATTTTCTTGAACAACTTCAAAAACCAGTCCATTAAACTTCACCTTACAGAATACCATATCTTTGCCTTATCTTTATATCAGAAGTATTCCTTCACTCTCCTTTAGTATCTCAAAAGGAAGTTCTCCCTGCTTTTGTACAGCACCATTTTTCAACCCTGTACTTTTTTTTTTTTTAAGATTTATTGATGCATACAGAGCTGGGGTACAGGCCAGAGGTGCAGGGGCGGTGAGAGTATTCACCAGAGACAGAGTGGGGAGCAGAACAGGCAGGTCAATGAAGTACACTGCTGAGGGGAGCAGCAGGTGGGTCAGGAGAGGTTGCCATGTGGTCACCTCCAGGGCAGGTGGGGATCAAACTCTTGCGGAAGTAGCTTTAGCTTCTCAGTGCTGTGCTTTAACCAGCTGTGCCAACAGGGAGGGCCCTCAACCCTGTACTTTTTAATCTCATACCTTCCTTGCACCTTTCAGTCAAAGCTCATAAATTATCCTTTCTTTTCCAGATAAATATGTTGGTTTTAATACTTTTCTCTATCTATATCCTCCATACATTCATTGTGCATTTATTATCAAATTCTGCACTATGAATTATGCTCTCAAAAGATAAAATAAGAAGGAAATGTAACCCTCAAAGAGTTCACCCCAAGCAAGAAAAGGAACAGACATAATTAAATGTAACTAATTTAATCTATACAAATAGGATGTGACATAATGCAAAAGAACCAGGAAATGTGAAGCCCTCCCCCCTCTTCCTTCACATCAGTATCCCCTCACATTCTTATCCCCTGCATGTAACCACAGCATTCTTGTCATTTGGGGAGTTGACTTTTATCTGTCAATCCCAGTGACTCCCTTAGTGGTTAGTTCAAATAAAAACTCCTTTGTGAAAAGGAGTTTCACATGGTTCAGAGTTTAGTTTTCTGTGAGAGAAGCAAAAGACCTGGTTTGGCTACTTAGGGGTTTACTGGTGTTATTCATAAGGTGTCAAGAAGATTTACTTTATCCTGAGTTCCAAGAAGGAAGCAACACTGCCCACTGAAGAACAATTATAGTGATTCCCTGAATAACAATTATAACATCAAAAATGCCATTTTCAAATTTTAAATCCTATTCAGCAAGGCCTGAAAGCCCATCAAAGGTATCTATTGATACCTTTGATCTCTATTGAGACATATGCATTTAATTTATCAAGTGATTACACCTACAAAATATTGTTGAAATCCATTTGCCTCCAGCCACCTCTCTCATCACAAAGATACTACCAATCTTCATGAAATCTTATTTGGACCACTGCAATTACTTCCCAACTTGGGTTTGCACTTCCACTTATGCTGCCCTTTAAGTATTCTCAGCTCAGCAAACAAAAAAAAAAATTTTATTGTAACTATCAAGCCAGCACTCTACTTTAAAATTCTCAAGTGTTCCTATTTCCTTCCTAAACAATCTTATATACCACAAAAACTGGAAGGCTCTTGTCTCTCTGTGCCCATCATACCTCCTCACTTCACTAGTGTATGTCTGCTGGCTCTTCCTCAAGAGCAATAGCTAGATCATAGCTTTACACAGGAAGTTCCAATGATATAGAATGCTCTTCTACCCAAATATCATCTAACTAACTCCTACTTATCCTTCTAGTCCAAATTCAAATGTCATGTTGTAGGGAGTAGTTAATAACCCACAAATCTGAATTACTTCTCCACTGCATTTCTGACAGATTCTTGGCCTTTTCCTTCAAAGTACAGAGCACAATATGCAATCCAACCTGTATTTGTGTAAATGTTTATTGAATACTCTGTCCCCCAATAGACTATAAGTTCCAGATCAACATTTTTTTCTTCACAACTATATAACCACTGTTTAACATAGTGCTTAATATAGACTGATTGGCCAATAGATATAGATGAAAGAATGTATGAAAAAAGGACAAGAAAAGAACAACTTCATTGATAGCTACATTAAAGAAAGATGGGTATTATGTAGTCATTACAAGTTAACTTTCAAATCTGTTTAGCTTCTCCTCAAATTTACTTTTTTAACAACTTTATTCAGATATAATTCATATACCATATACTTCACTCATTTAAAGTATACCATTCAATGTCCATTGTATATTCACAAAGTTATATATAAACCATCATCACAATGTTAGAACAAATTCATCACTCCCAAAAGAAACCCTACGTCCCTTAATGACAACTCCCAACCTCTCTCCTCCAGCCCTGGGCAACCATTAGTCTACTTTCTTTCTATATAGATTTGCCTATTCCAGATATTTTAGATAAGTGGATTCATAAAGTATGTTGTCCTCTGTGACTAGTTTCTTTCACTTAACATTAATATTTTCCAGGATCATCCACATTGTATATGTACCAGTACTTCATTTTTTATAAGTGCCAAATAATATTATGATGTGAATACATTTGTTTTTTCATTGATATGTAGCTACCTAAGGTAAGAAACATGTAATCAGAAAAACTTATCACCCAGCTCCTTTACAGGAAAAATAATGCTGATGACTAAAACCAGGAAATAATGGTTAAACTGGCCTCTTTGTGTATGTCTAAGACTGAAATTGCTGGGTCATAAGATAGCTATGTTTAACCTTTTGAGGAACTGCCAGATTGCTTTTCAAAGTAACTGTACTGTTGAAAGAAGGCCTGCTACACAATGGCACAGAGGCCAAAATCAATGCTACAAGCTTTTGAGAAAAGAACTAGTTTTAAGCAAGGTCACCATAGAGGAGACATGAGGCGAGCCCAACTTATTCTCCCCAAGAATTGGGCTTTAGGTAGCATTTATGGGGTTCAAGAACAAGTATCTGAAAATGCAATTTGGTAGAGTCTGATTGGCTGCTATCTGCTGAATCATGCTAAGACCTGAATTTCCATCAAGAACTGCAACAAACTGAGCCCCCCTCACTTCTGAGAGTTGTCTGTATGGCCATTAACATCTTACTTCCATGGCTATTTTTAGCCCCAGCAATGAGAAGTCACATCAAGGACAGCAAACACTCTTCTGGGCCTGGGCTCTGAGACACAACTTATAAACTAATAAAAAAAGTGGGGGTTTTCTCCTTGTTTAAAATGAGCAGGGTTATTTTTGTCCCATGGTTGCAAGCACCTGCTGCCTTTCTTAAAAGATAAACTGAAGCAGGAAAAGGCCAACATAATCACCACAGTTTCAAATGACCTCTCTGACAAACCCACCAGCTATGTTTTAGGAGAGTTTCAATTTTTCTACTAACTCTATATATTACACAACAAAATCTTTCAGAAAGCTAGTCCTTTCAGTGCATGGATCAAAACCAGGAAATCCTACAGTACCTCAGAGACTGAAGTCAGTGAGAAAATGGTTTTTATTGCTATGAAACCTGTGACAGAAAAATCCACAAAGTCCACAGTCTAAGTCCACCCCTGTCATGTTTATGAATTGCTAGAAGCGGCAGCATGAGATATGAGCTAACTGCACCTTCTTGTCTATAGCATACTTTTAGGACAAGAGATTCAATAAATTTATCCCTTATGGTTTCCCAAATGCAGATAGCTCTGATACATGAACTTTGTAATATCAAGGAATATTTGAAGTTATGAACAGAGCTTCTCCTTTATCAATTAATGAACTTAGTTAAAAAACCAGCCTCCTTAGCAGCAAATATTAGGAGGTAATTAGATGCCTTCTTTTCATTGTTAAGAAAAATTAATGTATTCTTTTTGTCCATATAACTTACTATATAAACTGACAATCACACCTCTTAGATGGCATTCAATCACTCAATCTGATGTTGCACACCTCTTAGATGGCATTCAATCACTCAATCTGATGTTGCTCTCTGGGCCTAGATTCCTCAGTTTGGTTTCAGATAGTTACCTTAATAAGTTTTTCTTTTACTAAACTTTGAACTTGTTTCACAATGGTGATTATTTTAGTAGAGTGTGAGTATGAAGTGCATCTTACTGTGGGTTTCATTTGCAATTCAATAATGCTAATAATAAGCATCTTTTCATGTGTTCATTGACCATCTGTATATCCCCTTTATCACTAATTGCAAAAGCTCTAATAATTGTCAGTAGATGATATTAAAGTATGACCACACCCTTCATGGAAATGCATGTGTGAGGAGAGAGTGTGTATGTATGTGTATGTATATGTGTATATGTATATATGTTGTATATTTTAAACAGATGCACTGCTACTGACTAGTTCACTAGTTCACAAAATATATTTTACAAACATTTAATTGAATATATTTTGATTTCAATTTTGTGGCTTTATTTTCCTATTTGGAAATTAGTAGAACGTCTTTTCAGCTGTTCAACATAGCTGAGGACTATGTCTATGGTGCATCCTGGTCATTCCTATTCAAAAGTAAAACAAGCATTTACATTCTACATGAGAAGGAAAGAAAAGCAGTACTATATTGCCTGAAAGGGTTCTGTAAGCATAGAGGAAAATATCCAAGTCAAAGAAGAACTATTGCCTTGACTTCATTGTTTTATTTTCAGTTCCATAGAAAGTAGAGACTGAAAATTAATATCAGCAATCATGCTATATCCATTTCAATTTGTTAAATATCTATACATTTTGTAATTAAAGTTTTCCTTACACAATACTTATATTTTAAAAATTAATTTGTGGGCCCTCACTGGTGGTGCAAGGTTAGGACACAGCACTGTAAGCTAGCCACAGCTGCTTCAGTGTAAGTTCAATACCCAGCCTCAGATTTGATCCACATGACCCAGCAGACCTCTCCTATCATGCCTGCTGTTCCCCTCAGCAGTGTACTTTGTCGAGCTGTCTACTCTGCTCCCCACTCTGTCTCTGGTGACTCCTCTCACTGCCCCTGCTCCTCTGACCTATGCCCCAGTTCTGCATTCTTAAATAAACAAATCTTTTTAAAAAATTAATTTGCTATCTTACCAACATATCTTTAAAATTCCTTACAAAAATTAGGAATTCTAACTCGCTAATAAAGTAGGTAAATTAAGATTTTAATAGTAAAATTGTAGATAAATAATAGATATTAGATACAGGTAGGTGGGTATGTAGGTATAGATAGGAGCATGAATTATGCACAGAAGATCAAGAAAATCCTCTTCTGATTTTAAAGTTCCTTACAGCTAGGTGAATATTCTTTCAGCTATGTATACTGCTTCCCCAACTCAAGAGAACTACTGAATAACAGAAAACTTGACAGACAAAGCACCACATCAGTTATCAAAAGTAATTTGAATCTTAGGTGTTTGTAATTGATAGATCACAAGGATTTAGTGAATCCACAGGTCCTCAAAAAGATTCTCCCATCTTCTATGAAAACCCTGAATGTAGAGCTAAACATGAAGTAATTCCCTCTAGGAGAAATCCAGAAACAAGTTGAGCAACTCCTACACAATGGGTGATTCAAAAAAAACAGTAGGACAATCTTGCCATAAACTTAACCGGTGGTCCACTACCATACATTTAAGAGCAAACTCCTAACGTCTAGCTTCTCCCTGAGGTGTGTGAAAGGTTTGGACAACACATTTGGGACCCTAGCTTTTCTTTTTTAAAGATTTATTTATTTATGCATACTGTATTGGGGTGCAGGCCAGAGGTGCGGAGGGTGAGAAGATTCACCAGAGATAGAGTGGGGAGCAAAACAGGCAGATCGATGAAGCACTCTGCTGAGGGGAACAGCAGGCAGGTCAGGAGAGGTCTGCCATGTCATGTGGGTCAGCTCCCTGGCTGGGGATCCAACTCATGCTACAGTGGCTGTGATTGTTTCATAGTGCTGTGCTTTAACCCACCTGTTGTGCCACCAGGAAGAGCCTGAGACCCTAACTTTTAAGGTTTCTGCCTCAGAGACAGGGTCCCAAATCACTTAGTCTGAAAGTTAACAGCACTTGCATTCATGAGTCCTACAGGACTAGTGAACAAAGAACCTGTTAGTGGGTATGCATGCACAACAGGCCTAAGCTACTCCCCAGGGCTCAGCATAGAAGGAACAGCCAAACAACACCCACCTGTCAGCCTTTCCCTGGAAGAGACTTGACTGAATCCTTTATAAACTGCTGCGTGGGGATCTGGCTTCTACAATGCATAACCTACAATGAGATGGCTGACTGCATCTTCTTGGAACATGGGGTAGCCAGTAGGTAGTCACTCCATTTTCTCCCTCCAGTTTGCTCCAACAATAAAACACCAAGTTGTTGGTTTTATTGGTCCCTGGAAGGGCCTTGTCTACACATCTAGTATCCTAACTTTTACAGCTGTTATTCAAAGGACATGCCCTTAATAACCTTACTGATAGCTAGCAAGGTTTACACTCAGAAGTTCCACAAAACTAGAGTAAAGAAGCAGTTTTTAAAAAGTCACAGGAGCACATGTACATACAACTACATATAAAGAACTAGTACAGAGGTTTTCCTTGGGAAGAGTGGAACTGTATACTTTCCCAGATGCTACCTAATGATCCAGCTCCTGATTAACTTGCATCTAGGTGTTGACTGTGTCCATCTGTTTAGAACACTAATGCATCTTGGCAAATTGTCAACTACTGGAACCCACTAAGATGGCTGCTTGGACAAGTATCCTCAGTGACTACAGCTCAGGTCATACTGGCTGACAAAATTCATCTACTTAAGACAAATTGTAAAGACTAGAAAAGGTCTCTGTTTTAGCTAATGTGCAAAAGCCAACACAGAGAGTCAAGGAAAATGAAGGAATGGGGAAGTATATTCTAAATAAAAGAATAAGATAGAGGGGAAACCAAATCCTGGGAAAAGGCTGCAGCTCAGAACCAGAGACCTGAGGATAGC
>NW_004567124.1:15144847-15158518 GCF_000260355.1 Condylura cristata | reverse complement strand
AAATTGCCAGAGACCTATTTTAATAAAGCAAAGATAAGTGAAAAACAAAAAAAAAAAAAAGAATAAGATAAATTGCCAGAGACCTATTTTAATAAAGCAAAGATAAGTGATTTACCCAATAGAATTCAAAATACCAATATATAATTTATATTATATATAATTACATATATATACATATATACATACACACACACACATACACAGGGCCTCTATTCACCATGTTACACATCTATATAGCATCTAGTATCACAGATGAATGTACCTGAATAGTATTTCTAACTGCATAAAGAGAGAGATTATAGATATACAAAGATATAGATATTATATAGAGATAGATATAAACTCCAACTCCCCAAGAAGGACTTACTCAGGTTTTATGTCATATGGATCATTGGTGAAATATGCAGGCTTGACTACTGGACATCAAATAAACAGAAAAGGAGGGACAGGCTGATAGCAACCAGCAATCCAATCTTGCCTGTTCAGTTTCCCCCTTATAACTATATCTGCTTCCTATTCCAAATTCTTCCAACTCTAATTCCTGAAAAACAACTTGTCTTATGCACACATTAAAACACCTTCTATTGGGCTCTCCCTGGTGGCACAACGGGTTAAAGCATAGCATTAGAAAGCTTTCCAAAGCCACTGTAGCACAAGCTCAATCCCTATTTACAAGCATAATATATATAGATTTATGTCTTGCTTTTTAATGATAAAGACATATTTGTCATCAAAATAACATCTTTCTCTTTAGTAATAACATATTCCATAATATAAATCAGCCATAAGTTACATAATCAATTTCTAATTGATAAATGTATTTTATTATTGCTATTAGAAACATCAATGCTAGGTATACACATCTTCTTTGAGCACATCTTAAGGTAAGTTTCTAAATGGGTAATTACTAGGTCACAGGCTATCTGTGCATTTTCAACTTTGTTAGATAATATTTAATTACTGTCCAAATTGACTGCATCCATTTTTCTCTCAACTGAAATGTTTGAAGTTTACAGAATCTTCATTCTCCCACACAGTATATTATCAAGCGCAAATATTGATGATCAAGTAGGTATGTACTTGGATTGATTTGCATGACTTTAATTCCAAGTAGTGCTGAATATGTTTTATATTTATATAACTCAACTCAGATTTCTTACACTATGAACTGCCTATTCCTATTCTTCGCCTGTATTTCTACTGAGCTATTAATTTTTTCCCTATTAAATCATCTAGTGCTACTTTTGTTTGAAATCACTGTTAGGGGAAAAATCTTCTCTTTCTCAAGAATTGCAGAAGTCACTTGAGAATTTAAGTTTTTCTCTGTGGATTTTTAAAGCCTAGAATATATATTTTTTTAATTACATATTCTGTTTTTACCTCAATAAGAAATGTTATCTTTTTACATTTGTGGGGTTACTATTTCAAATTTGATAAGTCTGGAAAAAATTTCAGTCCAGGTAAATAATTTTAACATAGACAACCTTGATTTTTTTACTACCTCTGTATGTACCCATTATCTAATCTTTAGCTAAATATTTCCTCTTCCTTCAATTCTCCAGTAATTTGTCTCATTTTTATGTGATCATTTAGTCAACTAAATTCTTGACCATCAAGGAGTTCTTGGCTTAAGGTGGCTGTTCCATAAATATTAGGGGCATGCTGAACCAATGTATGAGTAATGCCTGGCCTCCTTGAAAATCCCTTTTCATTCAAGTCTCTGTCCCACCACCACCCTTCTGTCCTCACTGTGTCTTATGCAGTTGTTTCAATAGCATCTACTATATTTTACGGCACTTAGTTTACATGACATTTACATACCCACCTACGAGATTAGAAGCCCCCTGAAAAGCAAGTTGCTTCTAGTCCATATCATACTTACTGCCCAACATAGACCCCTGCACATGATAAGACTTAAAGAAGCACAATAAATGAAGAAAGAAATGCATATGTATTAGGTGTTCACTTTCTTCCAGTTAACACAAAACCCAAGGCAACCTTTCCCCATTCATATTGGATTTTAGGAGCAGTCACCAGTAGGCCTCTTCCCCTAGAAGCAGTTTTTTATTTTTACAACAATAATCAGGAAAAAACTTTTGAAGCCTAATCAACCATTGTTGGATCTTCCCCAGTGACTGTTATAAACTAAATCACAAAAATTTCAGGCTTCAAATACTGTATAAACAATTTAAAATTATTAATAGGATAATGAACTCTTCTCAATGAGAAGAGCCTCCTGGTTAGATGATGCTTTGTTTCTCTTCACTCTAAAAGAAGTAACTGATTATTTGTAAAATAAATGCTTCAATAAATACATAACTAAAAGTGAAAATTATTGGTAGCTTGTCAGATGCCAACTTGCCTGGGGCACATTTGTGCAGGGGTTTCTATTTCGTTCCATCCATCCCTTTTACTATAATGCAGCCTCTAGCAAGATAGGCATCAGTATGCAGTCCAACATCAGTAAAGAAGCCTCCCAGGAAATCAGGAGCACTCTTCATTCCCAGCTTGAATTGTTTCTTAATGCCAAAAAGTTTTTGCTGAATTCTGAACTGAACCATGTCACAACATACTGATTAGATTGACAGCTTGGCTTGAGATCCTAAGAGAAGTATAATTGAGTAAGGGGCCCAGAGAGTTGAAGGAAACTAACCCACTGCTGATACTGTATGATCTAGAAGAGGTAGCCTGGAATCATGAGTCTTAAAGTTGGGGAACAATGTGTTAATAACAAAGACCCTGAACCAGATAAGGGAACTGAAGCCCAGAGAGATGCCAGTATTTCCTGAATAGAAATGTAATTAGAGTTAAGGAAACAAAATGGTTACCTTTTCAAGTTTACCAGTGACCTCTCTGGTGGGGCAAAGGGTTAAGTTTCAGCACTATGAAGTTATCACCAGCCACTACAGCATGAGATTGATCTCTAGTCACAGAGCTGACCCACGTGGTACAGCAGACCTATTCTGTCCCACCCACAGCTCCCCTCAGCTGTGTATTTCAGTAGATCTGCCTGTTCTGTCTCCCCACTCTGTCTCCAATGAATTTTCTCACTCCCCAAGCCCCCACCTTTAGCCTACACCCCAGTTTTTGTACACATAAATAAATTAAAATAAAAATTCTTAAATACTTATTGAGAATGTGAACTTATCCTCAATTATCCAGGTGTGTCCACTGTAATCACATGGGAGGGTCCTTATAGGAGGGAGACAGAAGGGTCAGAGTGAGAAGTGATGTGAGAGAAGCAGAAAGCTGAATGAGGTAAAGAATATGCCATGAGTCAGAGACTATAGGCATTGAACAGAAGGTAAAAAAGCAAAGAAATGGATTTTCTCATAGAGCTAACAGAATAAACAAAATTCTGCTGATACTTGATTTTAGATACTTCTGGCCTTTGAAGATATAAGATAAATTTGTGCTGCCTTATGTGTCCTTAGCTACATAGCTTACAGTGATATGTCATGATTGTAATAGCAAACTAATACAGAATCTAAAATAAATTATAAAAAGATTAATTTTCACATTTAATGGACTTTAGCCCTGGATCAATGGGAATATGGACAGTGTTAATACATAATGTGCTATGACCACCTTCATTCCCCAATTCAACCAAGGTCTTCCACAACTCTAACTCATTTTGCTCTCTCACTCTACTAATTCCTTTTGTCCTTTCCCAGTTTTCATATTTCCACTCATCCTTTAAATAATTCATTGTAACCCTTTTGTCCATAATAGTCTTTTGGGTTCCTCCAGGAATATTTGAGTTTTTTTCACTTGGTTGCATTGGAAATAGACCTACACTATGACACATGTTAGTGAAACTATCAAGCAACCAAGAAAAATATAATATTATGGGTGACTGGTAACATATAAAGGTATTCTTATTAGGCTATCATCAGATTCTCAACAGAAATACCACAAAGTAAGAGAGTAGAATAACATACTCAAATTATAAAAAGATTAAGACCTTCCAAGCAAGAATACTATAGCCCATAAAACTCTTGGGTATGAGGAATAAAGACTTCCCCAAAAACACAAAAGCTAAAGAAGTTTGCTATCATACTTGGTACTCAAAGCCAATAGAAAAGTTTAGTTTTGTTTGGCAGCTTACACAGATTTATGATTAACATTTAACACCTTTGTTTATATGCATGGTTCTATTCCCAGTTAATGTCTTATAAATTTCTCCTAGCAGTTCTATGAGATGGGGTTGGGGGAAGTAGAAATGATTCTTTAATAGACAAAAAACTGAGAAGCTAAACAATTAGTTTCAAATTTTAAAATTACCTTAAAAATTAAGCCTATGACCTAGGAATCTAGAATCATATTCCTGTGATCTTCCTAATGTATTAAGCACTGTACTGGCATTTTAAGAATAGTATCCCATTCTGGATAATTTATGGAATTTTAATTATTTTATTTTTTGCTTCTTCAGAATATAAAGATTCTGTAGTTGAGATTGCATCAAGTAGGGTCAATTGTTCCCTGCCTGTAGAGGGTAGAATTCATTCTATTCATTGATATGTGTTGCATCATTTATTCAATAAATATGTATGAAGAATCTAATATGTGAAAAGCTTTGAGATGTTAAGGGACCTGTTGGAAATTGGGGAAGTATTTATATACCCTGGTCTCCTCTTCCTATTTCTTCTTGCTTAAGTTCAAATTTGGATCATCACTAAAGCCTATTTGAAATAACTTTATGGCCTTTTCTTGCTTTTTAAGTGTAAGGAAATGAACTTCTAGCAGGCATAAGAAAAGATATGACACCTTAAATTTTCTTTTATGAGTCTATGGAAAGCCTTACTTAGGATGATTATTTAGACTCTTTCTTTAAAGAATGTAAAACAGAAGAACTAACGGATACTGTCCACACCTTAAATTCTATTTGTGACCACTCTGTAATATGTTTTTATGGCTGCAATCCAATACTGTCTCTCTAGTTTAGGTAGAAGCTAATAATATCTTGGCTTTCCGTCAGCTAGAATACACATGCTGTGGGGTAAGTTAACCTGCCCAAATATAGATTTCTATGCTGCTTAAGAAGGTATAAGAAAAGGTTGCTTTACTTTAGTGTTGAATATATTGGCCAAATTCACACAGAGTAAATTCTAACTCACCAATTGGAACCCTGGGGCAGGTAAACAAGCATAAGAAAATCTCCTAAGCCTATATTGTGGGGAAAACTAACCTATCCCCAAGTATAAGCAGAAGTGGCAGATGGCAACTGTCTCCCCTAATAGTCATCAGATGGCATGAAGCTATGCCCTGTGATGCAGGAAGGAGGAAAGTGAGCCCACCTTTCTTTTTGATCATGTATTTCTACATCAAGTTGAGCCCTTATTGATTGAAATTTGGCTGTGCTATTGGTCATACATCTTTGTTAGAATCATTTAAAGAATGTGAACAGAACTTTATTGTAATTGCAGAGATATAATTTTGATTTCATCAAGTTTCAGCATACTAAGCCAACTAGTAACTTTCTAGTCGAAGAAGACTTTTAGATTTTTTTAATCAAATTTTATTGATATGCCACTCATTTACATAAATGTATAATTTTGGACATACAGCTTCAGACCTCAACATGTGCACATGTTTCATTCACCCTCCTCCAAAGCTCCACTGTCAATGTACAATTGTTACTCACCACCCCCTTCCTCCTTCTCTCTTATCCTCTGGTACCACTATATTTTTCACAGAGTTTAACTTAAATTTGTTGTATTTTACTGTTGTTTTTCTATAAATGACTAAAACTATCTGGAATTGGTTTTCGTTTTCTGGCTTACTTTAGTAGCATCATCACCTCAATATCCATCCATTTTGTCCAAAAATACATTATTTCTTTTTTTTTTTAATAACTGAATGACATTCCACAATATCTTTATGGAGTCATCTATCATGTTCATTCCAACATGGCATTTAAGTTGATTCCATATTTTGGCTACTGTGAACAATGGTCCTATAAAAATAGAGATGCATAAGTCTTTTCATATTAGTAGTTTCATATTTTTTGTATAAATAACTAGAAGTGGTATTGCTGGAACATATGGTATTTCTATTCATTTTCCTTATGGAACCTCCATACCATTAACCATACGAACTCTACTAATTTACATCTGTACCAACAGTGAATGAAGATTCCCTTTAATCCACATACTCACCAATATTTGTTTGTTTCCAGTCTTCCTTACACAGGCTAGTCTCATGCATATTAAATCTTTGATAAGGAAGATTGATTATATAATGGAGAAAAGAAAAAGAAAAGAAACTTACACAATCACATGCCCAAAAAAGTGAAACTGAATAAACGATTATTTAACTACATACACAAACTAGCCCAAAACGGATCAATAAAACTTGTAACTACAAAATGTGTAAAATAAAACATTGATGATACACTCCTGGACATCAACCACAGAGATGTATTTGGGGATTCAATTCCAATAGTAAGCTAAATAACAGCAAAAATAAACAATTAAACTACACCAAACTAAAAGGTTTTTGCACAGAGAGAAACCACCACCAAGACAAAAATGTAACACATGGACTGGGAGAAAGTATTTGCATATCACATTTCTGATAAGGAGTTAATTTCTAAAATATATGAAAAACTCAATGACAAAAAACACAGCCCAATCAAAAACTGGGCAAAAAACCTAGACTTCTCAGAAAAAGACATACAGATGATCCACAAGCCCTTGAAAAAAAAAATGTTCAATATCACTCACAAAATAAGTGTAAATCAACATCACAATGAGATATTACCTCAGCATTGTGAGATAAGACTTAGAGACTTCTGTTCACTTGTATTCTGAGGAAAGACACTTGTTTGTACCATGCTCATCTATTTTGAAACCTATTTATTCAGCATTTTTTAGGAACAACAAAATGTCTACAGAATTGAAGCTTAGTATTTTGAACAGCAAAATTTGTATTGTGAAATTTTGGCATAAACTTTTAAAACAATGTTGTTATTTGATTGTATTGAATTATCTAGTTGTGATACAGCTACAGTTGATATTGTAGGAACAAATGAGTCTAAAAGCAGAATGCATCTAAATCCTAGAGATAAATCTAGAACAAAAGTTCAATGCGCATTATAAAAGAAGCTGTAAATAGATATCCTGTTAATTAACAGATTATAATGCTTCAGTGGGAAATGAAACACCTAATATTACAACATAAACGAAATAATAATATTAATCTGACATTTCTCAGTAGTTTCCTGAATGGTAATTAGATTTTAAAATGCATCTTATCCTGCCCACATTCATTTAGTAGGCTAATCTATCTTGGATTAAATATATAGTAACTTTAATGTAAAGAAAGATATATGGTAAGTAATCAGATGAAAGGATATATTAAGAATTTTCTGCGTCCTGACAATACTTCCTAAGATGCTTTTATGTAAAGACTGGCCTTTCCTTTTATGATTCCATTTCCTGCTTAATACTTTTGCCTCACAGGCTAGCCATAGCCTTTTCTCCTCAGAAGGAAAGCATTTGTCTTAGAGCTGCATCACCATAATTCTTAGCGGCTCATAGGTTTTAATGCATATAAAGGTGTTTTGTTTATGTAACAATACCATTTAAAAAGTACTAAGTTCATCAAATGGTGTGGAGAACTTGGATATTTATATATCAAATGATGAGGTTGGACATTTATCTTACATAATATACAAAATTTAGCTAAAAGTGGGTGACTTATCCATACAAACTAAAATTATAAAATTCTTAAAAGAAATCATAGATATGACACTAAAAGCAGTGGCAATAATAGCAAAAATATATTCACTCAACTACATTGAAATTGGAAACTTCTGTGCGTCAAAGGATAAAATGAACAGAGTAAAAAGGTAACCTACAAAATGGAAAAAAGATACTGGAAAAATCATATGCCTGATCAGGAATTAATAGCTAGGATATGCAGAACCTTTGTATTCAACATGAAAAATGAACTATAATCTGATTTTAAAAATGGGGCAAAGTATTTGAATAGACAGTTTTCCAAACACATGGCCAACAAGTACATGAAAAAATGCTCAGTATCACTAATCTTTAAGGAAAAGAGACTCCCAACTAAATGGATGGCTATTATTTAACCAAAAAAAAAAAAACTGTTGCAAGTACTAGAAATGTAGAAAAATCCAAACCCTATATACATTTGGTGGGGTGGTAAGAAGGTAAAATTGTTAAGCTGTTACAGAAAACACTATGGCAGTTCCTTGAAAAATTAAATAATACATTAAGATCTAGCAATTCCACAACTGGATCTCAAAAAGGTATGTTTATATCCCCTGATCAAAGCAGCATTACTCATAATAGCCAAGATATGAAAACAACTTAAATGTGTACCTATAGATGAGTGGAAGGAAAAAATATGTCCCATACACATATAATAGAATTTAGAAAAAAAAGTAAGAAAGAAAGGCTACAATATAGATGAATCCATAAATAAAATGAGTCAGTCACAAAAAAAGGAAACCACTGTATGATTCTACATAAACGAAGTATCTTAAGTAGTTAAATGAGAGACAGGAAATAGAATGGTGGTTACTAGGAGCTGGAGGGGCAAGGAAAGTGGGTATTATTCTTTTAATGAGTACAGGGTTCCAGTTTTTCAAAATGAAAAGAGTCCTGGAGGTTGGTTACACAAAACAATGTGAGTATACTGAACACTACGAACTACACACAAAAAGTGATCCAGATGATATAGTTTGTATTGTTTGCAGTTTATCAAAGTTTTTTTTTTTTTAATTTTGATCAGTTGGTGCTATAAACATTCATATTCAGGTTTTGTGTGGACATAACTTAAATTTCTTTGGGGAAAATGTCCAAATGGGCAATTCCTGGGTCATAAGGTAGTTGCTCTGCAGTATTTTGACATTAACAGTATTTTTATTATAGTGATTCTAATAGCTGTGGATGATACCTTAGAATGGCTTTCACGTGCATTTTCCTAATATCTAATAATGTTAAATATCTCCTCTATCCATTTGCTATCACTTTTTGAAATGTCTCTTCATGTCTTTTACCCATTTTCTTATTTGAATTTTTTACTATCTACAAACTGTAAAATTTGGAATAATCCTAGAAAAGAAAATAGCTGCCTCTAAACAAAACAAACATGCGCACAAATAAAAAATTTTTAAATAGACAATATGTGGTTAAACAAAAAAGAATAAAAATAGCGCTTAACAGCAGTTCCTCAACACTGACATATAACTAATACCTGTGGTGATAAATATATTAATAATTATCTGCTCCACTGAGTCACTTTGCAGTGGATACAGCAGGCTGGTTGTCATCCATGATGTGACAGTTTCCAGTCCCCAGACTCTGAGGGAATCACTTCAGCATTAATCCCAGGGTCAGACTCCACTCATCCTGAAACCAGCCATGTTTCTAGTCAGTCATGAGGCTGAAACAAGTCATTGAGTTCTATTTAAAGAGAAGATTTGTTTCTCCAGACTCCCTACTCTCTTCCCCTACTTTTTTTTTTTTTAAATTTATTTATTCATACAGAACTGGGGTACAAGCCAGAGATGCAGAGGGTGAGAGGATTCATCAGAGACAGAATGGGGAGCAGAACAGGAAGATCGACGAAGTACACTGCTGAGGGGAGCAGCAGGTGGGTCAGGAGAGGTCTGACATGCCATGTGGTCACCTCCGGGGCAGGCAGAATCGAACTCATGGGGAAGTGGCTTTAGCTTCTTAGTGCTGTGCTTTAACCCGCTGTGCCACCAGGAAGGGCCCTCTCCCCCTACTTTAACTGCTGAACAACAGTAACCAAAATTATAACAACTTTAGCACAATTTTTAGTTTTTAAAGGGTTTCAAAATAAGCTTCATCCTTTTTGACTTATCTGAGCAAAACTTAAATGCATATGCAATAAAATAAAATTAACTCAGATTCTATGATTCTTGGGAATGCTGCAAATCCAGAAAATAATTGTGAAACCTACATTTATTATGAAGAGTTTATGAAATTCTTTGGAAATCATTTCAAATCCTCAAAGGTAGCTAAGCAATGTTAAAGAAACAGTTTATTTTCTACAAAGCAATGTTTGTTTGTTTCAGTTGACCTCCCCATGTAGACCAAAAGGCTGAGATAGGACTAAAGAGTAAAACATTTTCCTTCTCTGTAGTAGAACCCCATTTGTTTGTTTTTAACCAGAGCTTTGTAAATTCTTCTTGAGTTAACATTTTCAGTGTGTGTCTAATATTTCAGCTGAAGATTTAAAATCACTGTGTCTTCACATGTTGCTATGCTGAGAGCAGAGAGGATTCAACCAGTCACTCACAATGGATTTATAGCACCAGAATTTTTTTATTGCCTATTCAAAAGCTTTTTTATTCAATAACTAGTGTTTTTGTCTTTCCTGAATTCAGATTAGACGTTAGATTCCCTTTTCACAGTTGAACAACAAATTCTTTCACTTTAATCCTACTTTCTTGGTTTCTCTGAAGTTTTTCTTCTTCTCTGGTTAGTTTTTTATAATTTGCATCTTCACTATCTTAGCCTTGAAGAATGCCTTTTTACTCCTTAATGCAAATAACAAATCAACCAGTGATAAATATTGTTCGTGGAGATACTTCAGAGTCATTGTTTCTTATAATTTTGTGAAGAACATGTCTTCAGTGCCTTCATTCATCTGTAAAGTTTGAAGAACTATAGATAGATTAATAAGATGATATCTTTGTACCTGAGAAATTCACATTTGAAGGACAAATGCACAAACTTGAATTTGCACTATAAAGCATTATTGCCATGGTAAAGTTATGGGCACAGTGCCTTGAAATCCTAAGTAGGAAATAAAGAATTTGGAATAGGATAAGGAAGGACATAAGTTTAGAAAAACAGAAGGTAAGTAAAAGGTAGGCAACAAAAATAAAAAATTAAAAAAAAAACTAGGTGAAAACAATCTAGTGCTGGAATTAACATGGAAATGCATGTTTCCTTTCAAAAAAAAATAAGCAACAAACATTGAAGAGTCATATATACATGCAGAAAACATTTAAGGAGCTTCCACCAGATGCAAGACATTGTCCTAGGCATAAGACACCAATAGAATAGATAGAAAAGGTTCTCTTCCCACATGTACCCATGTATTTTATGCTTTACTTAGGGAGAGAGAAAATTACTAACTAAATTTTTCACTTTCAGATAATACTGCATAATATATAATGAAAACAAAGCAAGGTAATGAAGTAGGGAGTGATTCAGAGGCTATTTTAGGCTTGATGTTCCATGCGGTCTATTTCCTGCCAAAGAGTGGGATTTGTGTACCTAGATTTTTCTTTTGGCAAGTCCATCATTTTGATACTGCTTATTGGAGGACATCTCACAAAGCCTGAAGAACATTTGGCAAAATATTTGATAATCTGATTAAAAGGTTTTGCTACGAAAAATCAAGAGGGAGCCAGGAGAATATCCAGATATTAATGCAAAGTCATGTGAAAGCATGATTCAAAGGGGAAAAACAAATTTCTAAAACTCCTAACTCCAGTCTAATCATGAGGGGAAAAAATACACAAATCCCATTTGCATATCCTATAAACGATCTGACAAATCCTTCTCAAAACTGTCAAGGTCATTTTAAACAAGGTAAATGAGAAACCCTCATAGTCAAGAGGACTAAGAAGACACAATTAAATTTATTGTGGTATCCAGGGTAAAATTCCAGAAAAGTAAAATTAAAAACTAGAAAGCCATGAAGAAATTATGGATTTTAGTTAATAATGATGTGTTAACAGTGATTCATTCATTGTGAGAAGGTGCTAACAGTAGAGGATACTGGTTATAGGCTATATGGAAATTCTCTTTACTATGTTTATCACTGTTTCATAAATCAAAAACTATACCAGAATGCAGAGTTCAATGACTGGCATTGTAACATATGGCATGGTGGAAAAAAAAATCATAAATGGTTATCATTTGCCTCTCAAAAAAAAAGAAAAAAAGTATAATGCAGACTATCATAGTAATTCTCATGAGAAAAAAGGAACAGTTTTGAAAGAACTCACATTTGATCTTTAGCAAATAAAGAGGCAATCATTCCTGTAAATTTCTAGTGAATACTTCCAGAGAATCCTGCATGAATTTACCAGGTTGCTTGTGAATGTTTTTTCTTTCTGTTTTTGTTCTTGTTTTTGTTTGGGGGGGGTGTTTAGGGAACAGGACAGATCCTAACTTGAAATATAAACTATTCTGTGCTCATTTCTTCATCCTTAAAATATTTTAAAGATCCTTCTAAATCAGTACAGGTTTTTCTTTTTAAAAAACTACATGCCCTTTCCTTACTGATATGTCCTACTTCTATAGTTTAAATAGTGGATACAGAGATTATGTAAGGAATAGACTCTGTTCACCAAACCTATTTCTTCATGAGCACACAATTTTACCTTATTTCCCAGCTTCCCTCACACTTCGGTGTGATCATGTGACTGTCCTCTAACCAATAAAATGCCACTTTCAGACCTGCCCCATGTTTTTGTGCCTTTTGATATGAATAAGCAAAATGACAAATCAATAGTAGGAGAATCATGATGAAGATGGTAGAATCACAGATATAAGCATCCAATTTCTGAATCAATATTTGGCAGAGAATCCCCAATAAATCTGGAACTTCCATTTTGGCCTTTATAGAAGTGGGAAATACACTTCAAATCTATTTGAATGATTTAGGAACTTGTTAGTAATAGTAAGTAATGTTACTTTTTTCTGTGTAATGTGCAAACTGTGACTTGCTCCCAATTAAAGAAAGGTTCTCTATTTTTTATATACTGGAAAGAGGCTTAATAAAAGAAAAACACTACCTTAAATGCCTCAAATAAGTCTCAGGGATACCTGCTTTTTTTTTACCTATGACAAGGCCAAACACAGATCCTACAAATTTCCTAATCCTATGATTAGCTGAGCTGTTTTGCCCCCTCCCCAACCCCCAACTCCAAACCCACGCCTGCCCCAGATCAATTGAAACAAAAAACTTGCTATCCAATACTTGGTTAAGTTTCTCTCCTCCCCCTGGCTGACTCAGCCTGAACCAGCATAAAACCCCACCATAACAAACCATCAGTAAGATAATCTCAGGTAAAACACTCTTTAATCTACTGTCTGATCATACCACCTCACTTCCCCACAAGTGAATCTTCCTAGCCTTGATTACTGCTTCCCCTAAAAGAAAAGTCCTTTTATACTTAGGCTTTGAGACACCTGCAGATCTCATGGTCAGATTCCTTCCCATTACAAGAACTCCTTCCTCCACATGCAACAGTCTAGTCTCTTCACCCCATGCTTTTTTACAGGACTCCTTTCAAAGATAGTCTGTTAACCTAAGTCGAGGTTGTTGTTTTTTAAATACACTATGTTTAAAGCAATTTTAGATACACATTAAATTTTAACAGAAAGTAGAGATTCCCCATATACTCTCCCTGCATACATACATACATTACAAATATTCACAGAATTGTTATAAATGCTGATGTATACACTGACATATTCTTAACACCTGCAGTCCATAGTTTACATTAGGGTTCATTCTTGGATTTGAACAAACTTAAAATGATATGTACCTAGCATTATAGCATCATATTTTCACTGCCCTAAAAATCCTCTGTGCTCTCAAGGATGGTTCATCATCAGAAAATCAATTAATGTAATCCATCACATCAAC
>NW_004567124.1:15141644-15142671 GCF_000260355.1 Condylura cristata | reverse complement strand
GTAGCACAGGGGTGATTTGGTGATGGGAAACCCGCGGGGATTATAATCGAGATGGAAAAAAAAATGTGCAAAATGATGTAAAAATAAACTTTGTAAAAAAAAATAAATAAATCCTCTGTGCTCTATTCATCCTTCCATGTCCCTTAGTAATTTTTTTAATATGATAAAGCAATGATACAAATCCTGTTTTTGTTTGTTCTTCTTTTCACTTTTGAGAGTATATATATTTATGCATGCATGCTTACAGATACCTGTGTGTATATGCGGATGCACACAAAAAGATGCATTTAATATTTTTGATATTTGGGCCCTCCATGGTGGTGCAATGGGTCAAAGCCCAGCATGATAAAGCAATCCAAAGCTACTGCAGCATGAGTTCAATCCCCAGCCAAAGAAGTGACCCACATGGTGTGGCAGACCTCTCCTGTCTTTCCTCTGCTCCCCTCAGCAGTGTGTTTCAGTCAATCTGCCTCTTCTGCTCCATATTTTATCTTGGGTGAATCATCTTAAACACCTGCATCTCTGGCCTGTACCCCAGTTCTTCTATGCATAAATAAATAAATATTTTTAAAAGTAAAAAAAATAAAAATTTGATATTCACAATTTGTTTTTCAAAGAGTTCATATTGTTACTATGATATCTGTCACTATACCCTTGTTTGCACTATATAGCTTCAACAGTTTTAAACTCTATCCGTGTACTACAAAGCCATAATAGTGAAAAATAGTCATAGGATTTTGGCTACTTCCTTTCCCATGCATACTGGGAGAAGCAATTGGATGGGTATTTTATGGGCTTGATTCTTATCTGTAGGAGAAAACTGGTTAAAAGTGACAAGAATTTGCCCCAGCAGCCCCGACAAAGCCCTGGATATAAATAAACTGAGACAACACAGCTAGGTGAGTGGATCCCAAGCTGCTGTGGGGGGCGGGACCCAACCACAGGCCCAACCTTGGAATAATGCAGCAATTTTAACAACCTTGCATGGGCACATTTAACATAGAGAGGCCCTAGGAAGTGCCTCAAA
>NW_004567124.1:15123290-15137480 GCF_000260355.1 Condylura cristata | reverse complement strand
GTGACTTGGTGATGGGAAACCCTCAGGGATTACAATTGAGATGGAAAAAAAATGTACAAAATGATGTAAAAATAAACTTTTGTAATAAAAAAAAAGTGACAAGAATATTTTGCAGCACCAATTCTCTCATCTCAGGTTTAAAATAATAAAAATAAATAAATAAATAAAACATTAGGCATAATTATGTGCTCCAGAATTTAGGAAAACAATTTTGAAAGGACTCAGAGAAAAGTTATACACAGCCTACAAGAGACTCTAATGTGAAGAGATGGTGAATGGAGTCCATTTCATAACCCAACTTCAATTGACTGGCATGATTACCTGGTGCACAATAATTAAATGGACAATGAGGAAGCATGCAGCTCAGTGAGTTAAAAAATAATAATGAGGGCCCTCCTTGGTGGTGCAGTGGGTTAAAGCACAGCACTAAGAAGTTAAAGACACTTTCGCATGAGTTCAATCCCCACCTACCCTGGAGGTGACCACATGACGCAGCAGACCTCTCTTGAACCACCTGCTGTTCCCCTCAGCAGTGTACTTCGTCCATCTGCCTGTTCTGCTCCCCACTCTGTCTCTGGTGAGTCCTCTTGCCGCCCCTGCACCTCTGGCCTGTGCTCCAGTTCTGTATGCATAAATAAATCTTTAAAAAATAATAATAATAATGAACAAACAATGGCATCGGCACTGAGTGCCAGATGGGAGTGGTGGGATGTGTGCTGCCTGTCTTCAAAAGCAATGTCATATTTTTAATGCTAGATAAAGTAAAAACCTTGACATAGAATTGTGAAGAAGAAACTAATCAGCACACCTACACTGGGTTCAGGTTCACTCACTTTTTCTACAAGGAGCAATTCTCCCCACCCCTTTCCTATGTCTCCTCCCCAACCCAGGCAATGTTCTAGAGGAAGAGTGGTTGTTACAGCTTGGAGGGTGTTACCAATTACCTAGTGACTGAAAAACCACAACTGCTCCTAACCATCCTATAATGCACAGGACCCCACAACAAAGAATTACTGGCCTAAATGTTAAGAATTCCTCACCTACATACAGAAAAAGAGGTATGCAAGTAGAAAATAAGTTAGAGTCATAAATCTGGAAAAACAGCATTATAATAACTGGTCAAAATGAGATAAGACTTGTCAACAGCTCTTTCAAAAAGTAACTTTTGTGTGGGTTGTTTGGTTTAGACTTTCTTTTCCTTAGTTATTGCTCAGAAACTAAATGAGGATGAAGATAATTCAAAACAGTGTCAATTTCATTCTTATTTGTAAACCATCTCACCAGGGAGAATAATCTTCAAACTGAAAAGATGAAACAAAAACTGATCAGAAGGAAATGAATTACAATTTCAAGAGAAGCAAGCTCTGTGTCAAGCTAGTTTAATGAAGTCAGTGTTCATACCCAAATGAGTGATTTCTAGGACTAGGGAAGAACTTCTACCCTTTAAGTGACCTGAAAGTCATGAATAATAAGAACAGTATCCAGAAGTGAAAGAGAGACAATGCCCCATTTTACCAAGAAGAATAAGGACAGGCGAGAAAAAAGGCTTTGATTTCCAATAATGATAGACCAACATATTTGATGTCAATGTTAGCAAAATATTCATTTAGAATTTAAAGCAATCACCTATTAGACTCCATGAATTGGATATGCATTCATTTATTTACCAAACACTTTTTAAAGACCACAAAAGTACTTTTAAAGTATTTATTCAGAGTATTTTATTATGAAGCAACATTATTTCCTTCATTATATAAGTCATCACTGGCCTATATAATTCTGTAGATAAGCAGAATCATTTACATCTAGTATATTTTAATTTCAGTAAGACATTTGACAGTCTTTCAGTACATATCCTTGTTATGGAGAAATACAAGTAAAATGAGAGAGGAGAAAAATAGGTAAGAGAGATTCACAGCTAGTTGAAGTTTATGGAGTAGTGACAGAATAGCAATGATCCCTAATATGATTGCTCATTAAAACCACAATCCTAGGAAGTACTTCAGAAACAGTGAGTTGCAATTTTTATTGCACATGTACAAAACAAACTGTCCAAAATGTGGCCCAGGAATTACTTGTGTTTAATTTTCTCAGGTATCTCTAAAGTAGCTGATGCAGATTCCCACTCAGGAAACAACAACTGAAGGAGAGTGCTTAGTGGCATGCCCCAGTTAGTAGCCTCTTAGCACCATGAAGATTCAGAAATGATTTTTATACTTGAGGTGACACCAACTTGACAGAGCTAGCCATTTACTAGCAAGAAAAATCGGGTTCAAAAATGTGTTTATGGGGAAAAAAAATGGAAATAATAAAAAAGATGAAATGAAATAGCTGTGTTTAAAATTCCACAACTTGGTGGTCTGATACAATAACATATACCTGAAGAGTGTGATTCTATACCTTTAAGTCATATATAATGTAAACTAATGTTACCTGAATAAAAAAATAAAAACACGAATTAGAAAAGATATGTGTACCCCATATTTTTACAGCAATGTTTATAATACCCTAGAGCTGGAAACAATCTAAGTGCCATTCTGCACCAAAAAAAAAAAGGGTAAAAATGTGAAATATATAGTGAAAAACTACTCAGCTATTTAAAAAAAAAAGAGAAGAAAAGAAACCCTACCATTTAATACATTATTTGACCTAGAGAGTATTATGTATAGTGAAATAAGCTAGAGAAAGTGAGCACTATATGATCTTTGAATCATAGGCTGCCAGGACCAAAGTAGTGCAGGGTGAGGGAAGCCTCAGAAGATAAGGGAGTCTCCAGAGATAAGGGCAGCAAATTACAAGAAAGCTAACAACACATTCTCTGGACAGGTGCAATAAATTCCAAGAGAGCTAACAATACATCCCTGGACAAAGGCAAAACAGCAAGAAAGAAAGAAAGAAAAAAAAAACCCCTAAGACAAGGGCTAGGAAGCATGATGTAATTCTGACACAGTACCATTAACACAGGGGCAATGAGGCCATTGAGAAAAAGACTAATCACAATTTCTAATATTGGGATAAATTTGGTAAAGATGGAATTAGAGAACAAATTGCATCTAAATTAGCTAAAGAAATTATAACTAATGTTCGCATATATTGTTGAGACTACTATTTTATTGTATTTTTTTTTTATTTTGTTTTTTCCTCTTTTCTATTTGCTTGGTAAACGTTTGGTTTTGACAGGTGGATGTGATGACTATGATCACTGAAGGATTTCCAAACTAATATACTATCATTTTCTAGTATAGTATAAAATGTGAGTTTACTCTCATTTCACACTGACAGCCCTGTATCATTTAAAAGCCAACTGTCAAACCAAAACTATCAATTGTTTTTTTTTTATTTTTGTATGTCACAACTGCCTCAAAACTAGGTACTTAATGCAGTTGCAATACTTGCTGGGGTGAGGAGAAGTAGATACTGGTGGCAAAAAACTTATAGCAAATCTACCGACACAGACAAATGCAGAGTATGGAAACCTAGCTCCCTTACATGAGATGGAGTGAAAGCTGGAGTCACCCTCCCACTCTCTGTTAATTCAACCTCCAGGGTTCCCCGCAGGACCAGGCTAGTGTTTACTCCCATGGAACTTGGCCTGAATTTGTATCATTAATTGGCTCCTACCACTTCCCTGTTTCACTCTATATTTAGGGAAAAGCATGGATAATGAAAGAAAGAAGAAAGCTGTGGTATTAAATTTTCATTACAAACATCAATGTGAATTCATAATTTTTAAAAACTATTTTGGAGATAACATTGTTTTAAAATAGTATGTATAATTTAGGGAAATAGTTTCACACTTCCTCAGATACAAATCACCATACCTAAGCACTCATAGTTCCTTATCATAAAGCCACTTGGCCCCCTCCACCCTTTATTCCCTCCCCCAACTTTTCTCCCCCTCTCCCCCAGTAGCCTCAATTCTGCAGTCATATTTCTAGGTTTGGTTTTGTTTAATCAGTTCCTTTGTTCCATTTTTCTACAGAATTCATAGTTGTAATATATGTTCTTCTTTGTCCACTAAACTAGGTCAAAAAAGCAATGACAACTGGTAGAATTAAAAACACCTAGACCTGGCCCTCCCTGGTGGCGCAGCACTGAGAAGCTAAAGCCTCTTCCTCATGAGTTCGATTGCCTCTTCCTCATGAGTTCGATTCCCGCCTGCCCCAGAGGTGACCACATGGCAAGGCAGACCTCTCCTGACCCGCCCGCTGCTCCCCTCAGCAGTGTAACTCATGGATCTGCCTGTTTGGTTCCCCACTCTGTCTCTGGTGAAGTCTTTCGCCACCCCTGAGTCTCTGGCCTGTACCCCAGTTCTGTATGCACAAATAAATAAATCTTTAAAAAATAATAATAATAATACCTAGACCTTAGATCTTGATTTCTAATTCTTCACTGAATTTCTTTGAGGAAAATAGCTGCTTTCAGGTCTTTGGCAAGAAATGTACAACATGCCATGGGGATCTTGTTATGTCAAAAAGTAAGGAAGCGCTCAAAGACCAAAAGACATGTCAGAAAGACCCATAACCCACTGAAGAGCCTTTCACTGGCTTTTGAAGCAATTATGAACATTAAAAATAATGAATGTAATGAATAATAATTGGAATGTACTGAATAAATAAGCATCCACAAACCTGTAATAAAATTCAATAAAGAGTGAAACAAAGAACAGGAGAAAAAAAGTCAACTCTCATAGAAAATGTTAAAAGTAGTAATGAGGGCCCTCCCTGGTGGCCAGCGGGTTAAAGCACAGCGCTAAGAAGCTAAAGTCACTTCCATAGGAGTCTGATCCCCTCCCCGAGATGATCCACATGGCCTGGCAGACCTCTCCTGACCTGCCCGCTGTTCCCCTCAGCAGTGTACTTCATCAGTCGGCCTGTTCTGCTCCCCATTCTGTCTCTGGTGAAACCTCTCACCATCCCTGCACTTCTGGCCTGTACCCCATTTCTGTGTGCATAAATAAATAAACCTTAAAAATAAAAGTACCCCAATTCTGTATACATAAATAAATAAACCTTTAAAAAAAGAATTAGAAAATCCTCACATTGCTACTCTTACTGAAGACATTGACCTAGGCACAAATACTCCATGCATGTTAAATCCATGAAAAATTATACTATGGAAAAAAATCTCTCCCCACAGATTACTTACAAATTGCCAAGTAAAAAATATATTTTATAATAAAGTAATCTAGAAGGCACCTTCATAACCAAGTAGCCATCCTTGAGTTTCTAATAGCAGAACAATATTACCTTGAATGTCTCATCAAATTATGCAATATAAAATATACAATACATGTGGAACATTCTTTCCTAAAAGGTTTAACCTGAGTCTAATCAGGGCTCTAAACATAAATTGAAATTTATGAAAAATAGTTGTACAAGTTCAATAACATCATGAAGCAATCAAAAAAATCCAGAATTGGGTATATTTTATATAACAACTAGATTCTATAAAAATCAACACCACCAAAAAAAGGGGTTAATCATCTAGATGAAAAGATAGTAAATTTCCAAAACAACAAAGAGTAATGTGTGAATCCTGATTGTTACTTGAACAATAAAGATATAAGTGACATTCTTAAAGAAAATGGTCTAGATATTAAATGTTAGATTGGGTGTTAAATACTATGAAATCAAATATTATAGAATGCTAACTGGATATTAGCTATTACATTAATAAAAATCAGTATATTTTATTAGTTTATGTTTAATCAATTTTTAAATCATTTACATGTCTACATAACTTTGGTACTACATTTTCACACCTCCATATGTGCAATGCTTCACTCATCCTACACCAAACCTCCATGCCCAATGTTCAACCCTCTTTCTTCTCTCCTCCTTTATTTCCATCTCCCCATTCCCATTATTTTTCAGAGTCTAAGAATGGTTTTTACTATGCTTTGCCAGTTTGTGCTTTTGGTTACTTATAACCCACAAATAAGTGAAACCACCCATAATCTCTCTTTTATTTTCTTATTTCTTACTTATTTCACTTATCCTAATCACCTCAAGATCCACCCATTACTATTGGTCATTTAAATAACAAAATATTATATGTGTAGGAGAACAAGAGTATTATTTTTATTAAAGTGATGTATAATGTATATATGAGTAAATAATGATATCTGCATCTTTCAAATAATCCCTCCAAAATCTAAAGATAGAAAATATGGCAAAATGATCACAATTGTTTTATATAGGTGCATAGTATGCAAACGTTCTCTGTACTATTCTTTCAATTTTTCAGTACTTAAAATTTTTCAGAATAAAGAGATAGGAAAGAAATCATAGGATTCAATGATGGTAATGATAGTTCTTGCCAAGTAATGTCAACAATCTCCAGCTGGACATTTTTCTTCCTTCTGCAGTTACTATAAATCTAAAACATGCCATTAAAAACTAAAGGAACTTACATTTAGAAGAGTGTATTGTTTAGAAAACCTTATATTCTCAGTAGCCCCCAAAGTCTTATCATTCCAGAAATGTATGGCTTCCTTTAAAGAAGAGATTTTCAGAGATGCCTTTATTCAATGAATTGACTTAAGCATTTGTTAGTTTGAGGCATCATTTACCTCTTGCCGGTAGCAAATGAGATATTGAATTGCATCTCCAACCAATTTGCAGCTTCTATAAATACTTGATAAGATATACTTTCCCTATTTAAAATGGAAAGTCATTTGTACTCTGCTAGAAGAGAAATATTCTTTCTGGTCAAGTAAAAAAAACAAGTGTCTTCCTACGTATCTGGTTTTATAGATTCTACTATTTCAACATTAAGTGAATACATATCATGCAAAAGACCCTGAGTATTCCAATTTCACATCTTATGGATAAAAACATAGACCTGCAGAACTTAAATCATTTATACAGGGATCACAGACTTAGCTAGTGTTAAATGAGGACTGATCCAAGATTCTTTACTTCTAGTTAAAATATAAAGATTTGTACACAAAATCACTCTACCACTTATTTACTGTGTGATCTTAGCCAAGCTGTTTAATCTCTCTAAACATTAGAAGTAATATTATATGACCGTTTTAGACATCCAGCTTCATAACCCATCACCCCAAATCTCATTTTGAGCATTTTGTGGTATACACCTCCCTGGGAGTTCTAGATCAACTTATACTAAGTTTTCTGGATTATATATCATCTATCTATTCTTTCCATTCATTCCCTTCCATCATCTTCCTTTTCTCTGTGTAAAAAGGAAGAACACTCAAAAGTCAAGAAAGGTCTGCATCATTTTGTTCTTCAGGATTATTTTTAGATAAAGAACTCTAAACAAGTTATAAAGTATAAGAAGTATAAGCATTTATTTTGAAGGCATTCATGTCAAATTTGAAATACAATTAATAATATAACAACAGAATTTTTTAGGTCAGGTCACAGAGTGCAATACAGGGTGTGATCCCTGGATGAAATCCACATTTTAAACTGTAGACAAACTTTCAATTTTGTCCAGGTATTTTTGTAACAAAATAAATAAACTTTTTTTTAATCTAAAGTGTAATATGAAGTCTTTTAGGCAAATGAAACTGAGGCACAAGATTTGTAGCTAACCCAACGAAATACAGACAGGATTACGTTGAGAAAAGGCTACAGTTCTTTGTTCCCACCTCGGTCCTGAGGGGAAGCAAATAGTACACTTTATTTTGGATCTATACTACACTGTCTATGTTCCTTGTCAGGATCCCAATCTATTAACACTTAGAGTAAATTACTATCATTTCTCAACATTCAGAGATAACATATTTGAAAATGTGTCTGTTCATTAAAGTTTATTTGTAATCTGTGACTTATGATACTTTCAAGGTCATTTATGACACACATAGAACAACAAAAAAATGGGCTAGGAATGAAAACACCAACATGGCTGCAAAGAGTTGCTGGGATTAAGTTCTCTCTTGGATATGATATAGTAAATAGGGAAGAAACTACAGCAAACTCCTGTGAAGACTCAGATGTTTTGAACAGGACTGGTGACCCAGGAGAAGCAGGATGAGACCTGTGGGAAAGATAAGACTCAGCCTTCTTGCCACAACTGGGGACCTGGCTTCTGCCTGCAGGAACACCCAGTCCCCTAATACAAAAGGAGGAAGGGAACCTGGTCATAACTAGAAGTTGGACAGTGGCAAAGCCACCACTACTAGTGCATAGTACCTTATCCAAATTGGAAACCAGGCTGGGGGTGCGGGACACTGCCAAAAGGAGCACAATGCCTCCCTAACGAAACAGGCAACAGAGGAACTACCACCAGCAACAAAACAATGCAGCCCCCAATCACAACCACAAGCTAGGAATCTCACCACACCCCCTCTTAGAACAGTGGAAACACAGAGGGAGGGAGTCATCAGATAGAGCACTCAAACTCACCACCATACTCACATCACCATTACCATTATGGAGGATTAGTGCATTAGTCCTTGACCTGGTCTGAATACTAGCCCTCAGCCTCCCCAGAAGGAGCACACAGAAGAAATGCCAGTTAATACTAGCAACACAGTGTCTCACCGAAAGCATTAGGAAACAAAAGACAGGGAGAAAAAAATATGAGTAGACAAGCAAGCACACAGGGGAAAACTTCACCACAAAAAGATCAGTTACAATAAATCAACAAAGATATAGAAAAACTGATCAGACTGTCAGACAGATTTTAGAATCAGCATGATTAACAAATATAAAGAAGATGGGGTTGGGGAATGACACGAGACAAATAATCAATGAACTGAAGAACTTAAGAACATTTTTTAAGAACTTAAAAAAAGAAATAAGGGCCCTCCCTGGTGGTGCCATGAGTTAAAACACAGCACTAAGAAGCTAAAACCACTTTATCATGAGTTCAATCCCCACCCCAGAGATGACCCACATGGCGTGGCATATCTCTCCTGACCCACCCACTACTCCCCTCAGCAATGTATTCTGCCTGTTCTGCTCCCCACTCTGTCTCTGGTGAATCCTCTCATCACCCCTGCACCTCTAGAACTGTACCCCAGTTCTGTATGCATAAATAAATAAATCTTTAAAAAAGAAGAATAAAAGGAATGCAGAAGGTTAAAACACTACTAGAGGAGATTAAAAAAATTCTGGGAAAAGTAGTGAAAACAGAATAGATGAAATGGAAGAATGAAGCAGTACCCTCAAAGACACAGAAATAAAAAGAATCAAAACAGAAAAGGAAAGAAAAGGAAAAAGGAAAAAGAATGATGAAACACGTCCAGAGCTATCTGATACCATGAAGAAAGGAAACATCAAAGTTATAGGTATCCCAAAAGGTGAGGAGAAAAGCCAAGTAATTGAGAAAATATTCAGAGATAACTGAAGAGAACTTCCCACGAATAAAGGAGATAAAAACAGACATACACAAAGCGAGAAGAAAACCAACCTACCATGATGAAAGGAGAAATACAGCAAGACACATAATAGTATAGCTACCAAGAAAATCCAACACAAGGAAAAAATAATGAGATTGGCAAAAAGGAAGAAACAAATAAACTATAAAGGAAAACCAAAAAGGCTGACATCAGACTTGTCCAAAGAAACATTATAGGTAAAGAGAGTAGAGGAATATATTCAACAAACTCCAAGACATCAAAGCCAGCCAAGAATACTTTATCCTGCAAAGCTCTCCTACCTCTCTGAAGAAAGAATAAGGACATTCTCAGACAAACAGAAGCTCCAAAATTTTGTCAAGACAAAACCCCCCACTCCAAAAAATATTAAAATAAGTCGTTAAGCCAAAGCCAATGGAGGAATGAACAAGAAAAGATCAAAACAAGCCAAAAGACAAACAAAATGGCAAATACAAGGGCCAATGTATCAATATTAACACTAAATGTAAATGATTTAAACTCATCAATAAAAAGATTCAGAGTTGCGAGCTGAATTAAAAAGCAGAACCCAAACTTCTGCTGTCTCCAGAAACACATCTAACCACTAAGAATAAAAATAGATTGAAAATAAAAAGATGGAAAACAATGGACCAAAAAAGAAGGCAGGAACAGCTATTCTTATATCATGTAATACAGATTTCAAACTAAAAAATGTTAAAAGAGACCCAGATGGCCACTACAGTATGATTAAGAGTACAATATAGCAAGATATGATACTCATCAACATATACACACAAATGAAGAAGCACCAAAATATATCAGGAAACTACCGTCATCTATGGAAACATATATTAGAGAAAATACATACATAGTAGGAGACTTCAATATGCCACTCTCAACAATGGACAGATCAACAAGACAAAAAAAAATAATAATAATCAAAAACACTAAAGCTCTAAACAAGAACCTAAACATCATAGGTCTAACAGATATCTACAGAACACTGCACCCCAAAAAATCTGAGTACACATTTTTCTCAAATCCACATGGATCATTCTCAAGGACTGATCACATACTGGGACACAAGACAAATATCAAGATACACTAAGATCAAAATCATACCAACTTTCTTCTCTGACCATGAAGGAATCAAACTAGAAATAAACCACGTGAAGAAGGCAAGAAACTCACCTACTGATGGAGATTGAAACCCACTACTGGAGGACCATTGGATCAATGAGCAGATCTAGAAAGTAATTTAAAAATACCTTGAGAGGAATGACAATGAGGACACATGACCTGAAAGCTTATGGGACACATTACCTGTTATAAAAGGAAAATATATAGTAATAAAGGCTGACATAAGAAACAACTCAAAGAAACAACCTAATTTCCTACCTTAAAGAACTGGAAAATGAATAACAAAATACCCAAAAGCCAGTAGAATACAGAAAATACTAAAAATCAAAGCAGAAATAAATGAAATATAAGTCAGGAAAACAATCCAAAATATCAATGAAACCAAAAGTTGGTTTTTTTGAAAAAGTAAACTAGACAGAAAAACCTCTAGCCAGGCTCACAAGAAAAAAAAAAGGAGAAAGCACAAATAAACAAGATCATAAATAAAAAGAGAGAGAGAGAGAGAGAGAGAGATTACAAAAGATACGGCAGAAATCAAAAGAATTATCAGAGAACTACGAATAGCTATATGCAAGCAAGTTCAACAATCTAGAAGAGATGGGCAAATTTCTACAACTCTACAATAATCCAAAGCTAGATAAAGAAGAAATAGAACAACTAAAAAGGCCAATTACAAGCAGTGAAATAGAAGCAGTAATTAAAACCCTCCCCAAGTCTAAAGCCCAGAACCAGATGATGGATTTACAAATGAATTCTACCACATATTCAGAAATGAACTAGGGCTTATTCTGCACAAATTCATTTAAAAAATCAAGAAAGAAGGAAAACTACCCAATAATTTCTACGAAGCCAACATCACAGTAATACCAAAATCTATCAAAGACAACACACAAAAACAAAACTTCAGACCAATCTCCCTAGTGAACACTGATGCAAAAATCCTCAACAAAATCTTTTAATGTGTTGTTAGATTCTGTATTAAAAGGATAATACGCCATGACCACGTGGGTTTTATTCCAGGGGCACAAGGATGGCTTAATGTAATCCATGACATCAACCAACAGAAAAATAAAAACCATATAATCATATCAATAGATGCAGAGAAGGCCTTTGATAAAGTTCAAAATCTATAAAAATATACTTGAAATCCTTGAATAGAAGGAACATATAAATCTATATGTGACAAACTCACAGCCAATATTATTCTCAATGAAGAAAAGCTGAAAGCCTTTCCTTTAAGGTCAGAAACAAAACAAGGATGTCCACTATCACCATTGCTCTTCAACATAATACTCTAAGTCCTAGCCAGAGCAGTAAGGCAAGAAAAAGACATATAAGGAATCCAAATAGGAAAAGAGAAACAAAACTACTTTTGCAGACAATATGATAAATTACATGAAAAACCCTAAAAACTCCATAGAAAAACTAATCAAAACAGTTAGTAAGGTAGTAGAATATAAAATCAAGAAACAAAAGTCAGTAGCCTTCTTATACACAAACAACCAATCAGAAGAAGTAAAAATAAAAAAAAAAACCCATCACCTTTACAATTGAAACAAAAAAAATCAATAAACCTAACAAAAGTGGTAAAAGACCTATACAAAGACCTATAATTAAAAAATTATAAAACACTGCTAAAATAAATAAAAGAAGAAAGAAGACACAAAGAAATGGAAAGATATCCCCTGCTCGTGGATTAGAAGAATCATTAAAATGGCCATTCTACCAAAAGTGATATACAAATTTAATGCTATTCCATTAAAAATCTCAATGACATTCATTAAAGAAATAGAATAAATATTGATGAAATTGATATGGAACCACAAAAAACCTCGAATAGCTAAAACTCTCCTAACTAAAATGAAAGAGACCAGAGGCATCATACTCCCAGACTTCAAGCTATACTACAAAACCATAATAATCAAAACTGCATAGTACTGGAACAAGAACAGACACATAGACCAGTGGATTTGAATAGAAAACACAGATATAAACTCACATGGGGATTACAACTGAGATGGAAAAATACACAAAATGAAGAATGATGTAATAAATAAATGAATAAATAAAATCAGTTGACACTTCAACTCATTACCAGCTGAAGTTAAACAAGACACCTTCCATCTTATCTCAACTCGCACATCAGAGGAAAAACAGTGAAACAAAAAGTTCGTTCTATGAAAAGATCAATAAATTTAAAAAGTAGACCTGTTAAAAAACAAAAGGGCCCTCCCTGGTGGCGGAGCAGGTTGAAGCACAGCACTAAGAAGTTAAAGCCATTTCTGCATGAGTTCGAACCCTGCCCTGGAGGTGATCCACATGGCATGGCAGACCTCTCCTGATCCACCCGCTGCTCCCCTCAGCAGAGTACTCCATAGATCTGCCTGTTCTGCTCTCCACTCTGTCTCTGATGAATCCTCTCACTGTCCCTGCACCTCTGGCCTGTACCCCAGTTCTGTATGCATAAATAAATCTTTAAAAAAGAAGAAAAACACAAATTACCAAAATAAGGAATGAATGGGGGGGAGGTTAATACAGATTCTACAGACTACAAAATAAGAAGGGAATTTAAATGGAAAACTTTACCCCAAAATCCAGCAATTTAGATAAAATGGAAATGTTTATTGAAAGACACACTCAAATTTCACTCAAGAAGAAATAAATGTTTTGAATTGCCCTATGTCCATTGGTAAAATTTAGTATATAATTTAAAATTTTACTGGGAAAATAAAAACCAGGCCCAAATAACTTCACTAATGAATTCTGCCAAATATTCAAGGGAGAAGTAAATTCTTAAAGAAAATAGAAGACAAGAAGTCAAATCATCTTAAGAGGTTAGAATCATCTTTATACCAAAATCAAAGACATCATAGATAAAGGAAAACTTCAAATATCACTCATAAACACATCCACTATAATTGCTAAACTTAATTCTCATGTCGCTAATAGTAACACAAAATGATATAGTCACTGAAAAATATTTTGGCTGTTTCTTTCATAAAGCTATATTTTTATGACCCAACAACTCAAACACTAGGTAACAAACTGAGAGATTGAAAACATATTTTTATGCAGTGATCTAAATGTTAACATTCATAGCAGCTTTACTTCACAATAGTCAAAAATGGAAACAATTCAAATATTAATCAGAAAGTGCAATAAACAAGTTGAAGTACATGCTATAAAAAGGAGGTGCTGATATCAGCAACTTAGATGAACATTGAAAACATTATGCTAGAAAAAACAACCAGTCAAAAGAAAATATATATGTATATATATGTACATACATACATATATATACTTCATGATCTTACTTACATGACATTCTACAAAAAGCAAACCTGTAAGCACAGAAATCAGATCAGTGATTGACGGGACTGGGAGAGGGGAGGACCTGCAAAGGGGCAAGAGTAAACTTTTGTTATAGTGGAAATGCTCTGTAACTTGATAATGGTAACATCACAGCCCTAATTTGTTAACAGTACATGTAAACATAGTGAAATTTGTTGTGTGTATACTATGCCTCAATAACCCTGAAATGAAAATAAGAAAATGCACATATGTATGTATTTGGTCATTTCTTAGAATGTTTTTATAATTTTTCTTAAAAGGAAACAGAGAAGTCAGCCCTCTTTAGTGGCGCAGCAGGTTAAAGCACAGCACTAATAAGCTAAGTCCACTTCAGCATGACTTCTATCCCCACCTGCCCCCAAAGT
>NW_004567124.1:15108378-15123133 GCF_000260355.1 Condylura cristata | reverse complement strand
GGGGGGGGGAAACAGGAACGTCTACAAGAAACCCTACACCTTGATATCCTCTCCTACTACCCTCCACTTCTGAATTTCTCAATAGTACTAAGGGGAGAAATAAACAATTCTCATATAAATTAAGAAAGTGATGGAGTGATGGACAGAAAGAGGGATTTCAACATGTGTTCATAAGTGAACCATATTTAGCACATTTCTGTGATTTCTTTTACAGAATTTCCTCCTACCATAGCAAAGGAAAAAAAAAAGTTGCATCATTGTAGTCTTTTTTTTTTTTAAGAAATCTGGGTTCTAGAATGCTATTTTACTTTGCACAGTACTAGGAAATGAAAGAGATTTCAGATGATTGTATTTATTCAGACTTAGAACACAGTTGACAGGAGGATGAGAAAAGAGTTTCAGAAGTGACAAAATGACAAAAAATAAAGGGAATATTTAGGATCTCTGACCACTTGTCGATTTAATCATTTCAGACAGAGAAGAAAAAAGGAGCCCTAACATGGGCAGTCCAACACCTATCCTTCCCTACTCATACTCTGACTACAGGCTATGTAGTAAGAAAGCATATTCATTAACTTACAAGTCACCTTCATTATCAAATGAAAGCTTGAAAGAATGGAAAGGGTGATACTGGAAGTTTGAGCAGTGCTGTTTTTCAAAATAACAAAATAGGAGCCTTCTTATCTGATATAATTGGACCATTTGGTAAATGAATAAAATAAAATGAAAGTCAGTAAAAACGAGGGAATAATAAAGTGATATACTCATTAAAATTTTTGTTTTACATTAAAACACAAAAATCCATACTCATTTACCAGTCTTTTGATGTAGGACCAAGGTCCTGTCTTTTAATATGATAGGAATCACAGTGATCTGATAGCAATATTTATTACTGACTTGCCTCTAGCAAACCTTTCTAAAACATTCAATTGCACTTTCAGAGAAACAATTCTCTTTCATTCTTAAAATTACTTGGTTTATATAATATTTAACTAAATTATATAACTACAATTGTGAGTAAAATTGGGGTAAAGGGCTTTGGGAACAAACATAAATGACTCCTGGGAAGTAGATAACTCAAGTGGCAGAGCATGCAGTTGTTTTAATCATTAATAGATGTTGAAATATATCAAAAGCTTTGCTGCATTTGTCCAGATAACTATGAAAGAGTTCTTGTTTCATCAATTAACATGGTAGACTTTCTAAACCGAAGTTGTCCTTACTTGTTCTAATATTTACAATTTGCTGGTGGATTTAGTTACATATTTTAACTAGATTTTCCCAGACTGTGGGCCTATAATTATCTTTCCTTGTACTGGCTTTATCTGCTTTAAGGTCATACAAGCCTCATAAAGTAAGTTTGAATGTTTTCTTTTTGTCTTCTCAATTTTATATAAAGCATTCATTTTGTTTCTCAATATGTTGGTATAGAATCTCCCATAAAGCCATCCTTGCTTAGGATGTTGCAAGAGTAAAGGCTAGGGTAGGCATTCACTACTCCAATCACTACTTCAAATTCAAATGTTCTTATTGTAACATCTAATCTCATGTTCAAAGCTGGCTTATCTAACGCTTCAAAACATTTCTTTCAATAGTCTTTATTAAAATTACTTTTGTGAAAGAAGACTCTAGATTGAGGGCCTCCAGGAAACCAATAGAACAGTCTATCTTGGCACTAACCACTGGTAGCACCAAAGGAAGCAACAGACCTGCTTCCCTCCTTTCTATCACCTCATCCTCAAGACTATTCTGGAACATAGGTAAGGCTTAAAGACTCACCAACCTGCCTGTACCTAATTCAAATTCCCACTGTGTCAGCCAGACTCACCTACACTTTGATGGTTGCTAGCTCTCAGGATAGTTAGTTTTTCCACTCATGATGGCAATGGGCCAAATATGAGCTACTCAAGTAAATACCAAGAGAAGGAATTCTGCCTAAGATTCACATCCTACCCTCTCCTACCCTACCTACATCCCTTGGTGCCTATCATTGTACATTCAGCAAATGTATGTATGACAGTGTCTACTTAAAGTATTAGGAGATTCAGAAGTGAACAATTTACAAAAGAGCCAGCATTTTTGAGTTATTACCTAATGGGGTACTGCCTAATAGAAATGTAAGCCATATGTGTAATTTTATTTTTCTACTAGCTACATTTTTTTAAATAAAAATAAATGGATAACTTAATTTTAATAATGTCATTGACTAAATTATACCCTCCACCATACAGAGGAAGAAATTCTACTTCAGAGAAAAGAGGAGATTCACACACATACATACACACATGGGGGAAGACATAGAGTGAAGAAAGGGAGGAGATAACCATCTAAAAGTCAATAAAGAGGTCTCAGAAGAAACCTACTGACAACTTGATTTCTAGTCTAAAGAACCTTTAAGAAAATAAATTCTGTTGTTTAAGCTATCCAATCTATAATGCCTCATTACAGAAATCCTAACAAAGACAAATAACATATTTAGAGTCCAACATATCCAAAACATTATCACCTCAACATGTAAGTAGCTGAAAATGAAATTAATTCAATATTTTAACTTCCTTTATTTAAAATAAATCTGGGTATAATTTTCTACTTGCAGCACATTTCATTTGGGGAGGGAGATTTGTTAAGTTTTTTAGTATAACTTTTTTTTTAAGATTTATTTATTTATGCATATAGAACTGGGGTACAGGCCAGAGGTGCAGGGGGTGAGAGGATTCACCAGAGACAGAGCGGGGACCAGAACAGGCAGATCAATGAAGTACACTGCTGAGGGGAATCAATGGGCTAGACAGAAGAGGTCTGCTGAACTATGTGGGTCACCTCCAGGGCTGGGAATTGAACTCGCACTGAAGCCACCATGGCCAGCTTACAGTGCTATATACCAACCCACTGTGCCACCAGGGAGGGCCCTGTTTTCTAGTATAGCTTTTTTAAATTGTGAAAACCTGAGTTCACAATACTGCATATGATCCAAGCATAGATTCACCCTGTTTTAGATACATGTTACCACACTATGCCCACCATCAATGTACCTATTATCCTGCACCTTAGGCCACTGGCCCATGTCCTTTCCTGTCACCCTTCCCCTCTCAACTCGAACTAGTGAGTGCTAAAAATCCACCCAAGGCTAGTGGTTACCATATTGAACAGGAAGTCAAACATCCAACCTACTTCCAAATGAGGCTGCTATTTTCCAAACCCTGAAACATAAACATGTTCTTTGCCGTAGCATTCCTGAGAGCTCGTTTGCTCCATTTGTTTATTTGCTTGTTTGTTTACTTGTCTTATTTTTGTCTGTCTGCCCAATCCCTATGGCTTTAACAGAGCTTTAGTGTTGGCTGTGGAAAGGGTGCCAGCAATGTGAACTGAGTAAATCATCTTATCAGAAATCACAAGTCTCCAAGGGGGAAAAGTGTTGATCACACACTGCTCTTGACTAGTCAGTATTCAAATCAAGTAACACTATAATGACTTAGTTATCTCACTGTTCATCTAATGCAAGTTTCACTCTACTCAGAGTTGGGATTTTCTACAGCTTCAAAAGCACAGAAATTGGGTAGGTAATTCAAATTTTTTAAATGTACTATAAAAGAAAGAGTAGTATAAAACCCCTCCACTGTCAGAGTTCCCATAGCAAAGAGTTCCCACTTCTGTAAGAGATCTTTCTGAGATAAAAATAAAATGATTCTGACCAAAGCTTTATTCACATCTATTAAAAGGAAAAGCCACATGGTGCTACACTTCAAACACTCCCTTCCCCTCCTTGTTGAATATTGGAGTTTCAGCTTTCATCTTCACTTCTAAAGTTCTGATACACTAACTTCCTAATGTAAATTTATAATAGTTTTTAAAGTAAATGTAATCCATATAGTATCAGCCAACACTGACCTAATTCTTAATATCTAGATAAATATAGATCAAAATTTCCATGTAAAGGATTATTTTTTAAAAAATACAGTAGCATCCATAGGATTGCTGGGGAAGTGGAGGGGCATTCTCTAATATCCTCTTCACCTAATGAGTAAACACTGAAGTCAGGGGTCTTCTCATTACCCACTCCCTCTGAACCACTGCTGCTCTACTCTGGATTGTTCTTGACCTTCACTACTTCTCAATGTACACTCTACCAAGGCATTTTAAGTGAGTAAAAAATTACTGAAGGTCTTATAAAGAAGAACATTCATTGTAACAACAGAAATATTTCATATTCAACAATATGTATTTGTATTTCCAAAGGTTCCTTGATTTGGACACAAACCTCACTCCATATTCAGTATCAAACTTCCCCCTTCTTTGATATCTTCCCTTCCACCTTTGTCTCCTTCTAAGACATGCTGCTTCAGATACCCCAAGTTTGTCTTGGCTCTTACAGAACCTAACAACCCACCCTGTCATTTCACTTTGTCTTGAAGTAGCTTACGAAAAGTTTTGCTCTTCTAAATATATCTGTATCTCAAAAAGTCTCAATTAGGTTAATTTCAAGATTTAGATGTAACTGTTACATGAAATTAAATAACAACCATTTTTTCTCTCATTTCTTCTTCCTTCCCTCCACTCTATATTCTTGCCATCCATTTCTTCTCCTTTTGCTGCCTTATGTCCCTTCCTTGACAGCATACAACTTAGAAAATAAAAATATTATACATAATCTTTTAGGTCTCATTTTCATAGTTTCTTCTCTGACTAATGGGAAAATATGACCTGATACTGCATTAAAATGTTTCCTTTTTTGTGAGGGTATTTGCATTCAATTAGAAACCTCAGATAACACAGAATAAAGCAAATAAAACTGGAGGTGTCCTACTCTTGAACACAAGACACAGTTATCTAAAATCAATATCACTCCTTGTTGCAGCACTATTGACAATAGGTAAGATGGAAACAATGCAAATGCCCAAAAATAGATGACTAGATCAAGAAGATGTGGTATATATACACAATGAATTATTACTCAGCAATCAAAAAATAAACCCATGCTATTTGCAGCATGGGTTAGAATGGAGTTAGAAGGGATTAAATTCAGTGAAATAAGCTAGAAGGAAAAAGAAAAATATCAGATGGCTTCACTTATAGGAGGGATATATGGAAACAAAATAAGGTATCAGGAAAAAAACAATAATAAATAAAATAAAAAATTAACAGGCAACTATAAATCAGACATTCTGCATGGGAGGAGGTAGGAGAAAGATCAAAACAAGGAGTGGAGAGCACAGGGGACTATGGTGATGGTGCACAGGTGAACTGGTGGTGGGAATTTTATGGGGACTACACCGGAAAAGAGAAAGCATACAAGCATGCATTGTACAAAAATGAACAATGTTTTAAAATAAATATAAATAACTAATAGAAGAAATAAATAAAATTAATACCACTCCTTTTGCCTTCTTGCCTATGGTGGCCAATATCTACTATGACCATAAGATTCATCATCTCCTTATAAATAAGAAATATAATTTAAAAGAGTCTAAAGCTAGAATAAAAAAAGTAGACAGATGATGTAACGTGTTTCCATCTCTATTAGAGTATCCTCATCTTAACCAAAGGGCACCGTGGTTACGTGTACAGCCTCATTACCTCATCACAAGGAAAGTGTGTCAACTCTTTAAGAGAGAATCAGGGGCAATGGCTTTGCTTTGAGATGTGAGAATATGAATTACTCCCTCCTATTCTAGAAGTAGAGTTTGCTCTTCATAAAACCCCTCCTCAGGAGGCACTAATCTCTCTTCCTCTGAACTCAAACATTAGCTTTCATCTAACCTTCCTTAGGCACTTACTCCTTTCCACCTTCTATTACATTTAGTAGCCTTTATATCTTTCCTATTATAAATGAGTTCCTTAATGGTCTTGGTACTTTCTTGCCCTTCCCTCAGATAAATGCATATTTTATAAAATGTTTTCTTATCAGAAAGGCCTTCCCTAACCAAACTATGTAAAAATAATACACTTTCTAGTCTCTGACTCTTCCCTAGTAATATCTCTTACCACTACTTAATATATAATGTTTTTTGTCTGTCTCCCCAATGCACACCCAGTTATATAATTTACTGAAGAAAGAGACTTTATTGAGTAGCCAGCTCCATTCTTAACCTTCAAAATAGAACCTGGCATACAGCTGGCACTCAGCAAATATTCATTAAGTTGATGGAGAAATCATCATAATATTTCTTCATTACCTACCATTCTATCTATCTATCCATCCCCCATAGTTAATACAAGGGAGAAGAAGAGGATGGTAAGAAATAAAACAAGAAAGGGAAAGGGAGAAGGATAGATAGAAGGAGGGAAAGGGAAAGAGAAGAGGGAGGAGGGAAGAACTACATGGCCAAATGAATCAATGGATGAAGAGATTCTCCATCAGCAACATGTCACTTTGGGAATTGATGGGAGAGACTGCAAGTGTCATTAAAAGCAACTGGTGCAAGGAAGAAAATTCAGATACTGGTTCATTTCCTTGGTAGAACCATTTACTATGGAGTGCCAAGATACAGAGAAAATTACTGTAAGAGAATTCCATCCTACTGCTTGGTCAAGTGAAATTTTAGATGAATTTAGGCATTAGAGCTGCTTGGCCAAGAGCCACAGAACTAATTGTTACTTGTTGTTTGAATCTCTTAAGACTGTAGCACTAAAACTTGCATTTTTAATATAATGACTAAATGTCTGTGAGCCCCATAATTAGAGGATGGTCTAGAAAATTAAGAAAATTGCTTGTAAAAAAAGAGGAAATTAAGACAGGGAGTCAATCCAGGAAAGTATTCAACTGCCTCCATACAGAACCAGTTCATATTTTCTTCCTCCCTCTTTAAACATCTTTTGGGCATGAAGCCACCTTTCTTCAGTCCAACCTGTCTTTATAAGCCAAACCAGGTTGACTAGACTTCTTGTTCCAGCTAGCTATTCAGCCACTGGCCACATATGAAGTTACTTTTTTCCCTAATAACTACAGAAGGGCATTAAATGTGTTCATAAGATAGGAAAGCATAGTGAGCAAAGATTTCAGTATTTGTAATCAGATTTCTGGATTGAGATCCTGAATATGTCTTTGCTTACTCTGAGCTATTTAATATCTTGTGTATGAGTACTGATCAGTAAAATATGCAATCATAATGCCTAACTCATAGTGTTATAACATATATGATATATGCAAAAAATTGCATATATATGAATGTGTGATAACAGATATTGTATATTAACAAAGTTCCAAGCAAATAATAAGTGTTTAATGAATGTTAGTTCTTTTCTGACTTGTTTGTATTTGTCCTTCTTTCTCCTTAACAGCATAAGTTCTTTAAAGAATGAAACCACCTTTTCTCATTCTTTGATAGAGATTCATTTTAATTAATAAAATGGTCTGTTAAAAAAGAAAAAGTGTTCCACCCAGCCCCAATCAGTAATCTCCATTTATTCATTTATAGTTTCGCCAAGAGAGCAACTAGTTATGAAGCGTTAGAGGCCATATATGTTTGCAAGTGGTTAGTATGCACCTGCATGTCATTTTCAGGTAATACTCTGATCCCCATAATTTCCATTGCTCTTTTTCTCTCAATCTTGCTGTCATTTTTTATTTCATTCACCTACTTCAAAAAGTTACACTAGGTATATGCAGTGAAACTCTTTCCATAGGTTTGAAATATAATCATATAAAATTCAAATCATATTCCCTATAAAACACAAATGCCAAACTGATGAATGAAAATGTGACTTTCTGAGGTTGGAACTCTGGTCTCTCCATCCTTCTTCCTTCCTGAAGCATCAAAATGCTACCCCTTTTATCAGTAGGAATATAGAAAATCGCCCAGCAGACACCAAATTCTACAATACTGAAGACAGATGTGACATAACAGAGCTGACCTCCTTAACCCTGACCTGCAGCCCTGTTGAGTGACTTTGCCAAGTCTTGTTGAAGTTGTGGGAATCATTCTAATTAGTGCCACCAACTTCAGCTCATTACTTTGTTCTGTTCCCCTGCCCCAGATCTTTCAGAAGGATCATACTGCTGTAACAAGAAATTTCCCATCTACCATGATGCCCATTTACATTATCCCTTCTATGGGTAGGAGAATTAGAATTAGAAATAATGATAGGAAAAAATGTTAATGTAAACTTCCATATGTTAAAAAATGGGGAAGGAGGTTATAGTTTGACAAACAATGCAGTGGGAAAATGATAAATTTGAATATGCAGCAAAATAACTGCAACTACTTTCAAAAGAACAAAGTCATTATTAGGAGATCCATGGGAATTCCAGTTTCATTTTAGTCCTTATGGGTGAAAAGTCTGGGTGCTTCAAACAGAAATGTTCCCTATACCTTCAGTATTTGAAAACTTGTATTTACTTGAACTCTTAAGTTCCCATGTGTCAAAAGTTTAAGCCTCTTTTTTAATATAGGTGAAATCTGGTTTACATTTGGTATTACCCACAGTTGCTTTAAGCTTCAATTTGGCTCATTTAAAGATCATCATAATTTTTTTAACAGTACATAGTTTATTCTGTTTCAAGCTACTATTAGAGTAGCTATCTTTATTTTTCAACCTTCCATTCAATTAACCTAAAGTCAAATATACATTTCTTTTGATTGTATCAACTTTTATTTTTAATTCCATAGACTAAATGTGAATTTTGTTTACCAACTTCTATAAAAATACTTAAAATCTGCAAAATAGTATCACATTTATGCAAAGGCTATACTTAAAATGGCTCCAGCCATCTGGGTTGAAACTGAGAACCCACAAGTACTTGAAGGTCAAGGTCTCTAGCACAAAAAGTAGATGCAAAAGACCACTAGAGATGTCCCGTAATTTTCTATTGCTTCTTTATTGCTCACTAGTGACAGCTGCAACCAACCAAAGTCAGACATAAAAGCCATGGTCACCACTACCAATACCCCTCTCCCACCCAAAGACATTGTATTTTTAGCTATCTTTTCACCTAGGGTTTCACATATCTTACTAACAGACTGCCACACATGACATCCTTGGAAATGGAGAGGACACTTCAATAAGAATATCTGTTCACCACCTTTATTAAAAGGATATTTCTTATTGTACTTTCAGCACACCCCCTCCCCAACCTTCATGAAAAGGAAGGAGCCAGAGAGTGAAATAATTAATTATTGCCTACATATTACAGATTCCTACCAAAATGCCCAGAAATAACCCCAAGCTCCTCCTCCATCCCCCAGAGTTCAGCTTTTTTTTAATACAAGTTTTATAGTAAACTACATCTTGACAGAGATATTTATTTGAAAACCAAAGTAGCTCTCTAGCTTCCACCAAGAGGGATATGTTTTCTGGTCGCTGTAATCAGCATCCCTCTGCCTCTATCCTACAACCACTAGTCTCAGAGTAACTGGCTCCCAAAGAAATTATGCAGACACCTGGTCGCCTCAGGTGAGACTGGGCCACCTCCTCCTAGGGCTAAAAACACCTAATCAAGTTGCTCCAACACATCAAGTTACCCACCTTATCACTGAACCCTATACATCGTAGGACATAACGCATGTGGTGGGCCTCTGAGTGCAGAAGAGTACCCTCCCAAGTGGTCTATAAGATACTAGCATCTGCAACCACCATACCTGAGACAGGTTTAGGGGCCCTGCTGGTAAGGCAGCAAGGGGATGACTCAGGCTCTTGTGTCTCACAGTCAAAGATTCAAGATGCAACAGTTTATCTGTGGCCACCCTTCTTCTCTGGGGACCATACCAGACACTAAATTTAGACACAACTAGCACCCAGAATTTCTTAGCAAAAAAAGAGAATCCAAAAAAGAATTCTACTGAGGATGAGGACCTGGATTTTAAGAAAACCAAACCTCAATCATACGCAACCCATAGGAAGAGTGCCCTCTGTATATGTCTGGTCAACAATTATTTAAGTTCTCTGTGAAGTGTAGTAAAGAGTATCTTTGAAAATTCATTATAAAGCATTATGTATTAAGGCATCTTTAGCTAGAGTTGAACATGTCAGGTTTTCAGAGCAAAGCAGATATGCTTTAGGAATAAAGGAAATTTACCAAAAGTCCTAACTTGAGCATTACTTTATTCCTTTTACCCATTTCTTAATATCTAGAGAAAAAGGGAAACAGGCCTCCCTCTTTGCACAAGGGGCTAAGTCTTAGCACTATGAAGCCACTGCCACATTAGTTCGACCCTTGGCTACAGAGCTGACCCACATGGCGCAGCAGACCTCTCCTACCTCACTGCTTCCCCTCAGCAGTGTATTTTGGTAGATCCACCTGTTCTGCTCCCCACTATGTCTCTGATGAATCCTCTCAACCCCTTCCCCCCACCACCACCTCTCTGGACTATACACAAGCCCTTGTATGCATAAATAAATAAAATATTTTTTTATAAAAGGGAAACAGTTCGTGTTTCAACTCTGTACTTTATATGTTTCATAGATTATCTTTCTTTCTTTTTTTTTTTTAAGATTTATTTATTTGTACATACAGAACTGGGGTAGATGGCCAGAGGCCCAGGGGCAGCGAGAGGCTTCACCAGAGACAGAGTGGGGAGCAGAACAGGCAGATGGACACAGTACACTGCTGAGGGGAACAGCGGGCGGGTCAGGAGAGGTCTGCCACGCCATGTGGTCACCTCTGGGGCAGGCGGGGATTGAACTCATGCAGAAGTGGCTTAAGCTTCTTAGTGCTGTGTTTTAACACGCTGCACCACCAGGGAGGGACTAATTTTTTTTTTTTTAATTTTTATTTTTGTGAAGAAGAACTGGCCTATAAGAACTGGAAGGGTGAGGAAGGTCAGTGAAAGAATTCACCAGAGACAGAGTGGGGAGCAGAACAGACAGATCTACTGAAATACACTGCTGAGGGGAGCAGTGGGTGAGACAGGAGAAGTCTGCTGCACCATGTGGGTCCTTAGCTGGGATGGAACTCAGACCATTGTGGTGGAAGCACTGAGACTTAAACCCTAGGCCACGAGGGAGACCCTAATTATTGCTTTTCTTTGCAATGTTATCTACAAGTTGTTTTTATGAGATGTTTTAGACCTGTATGTAGCACTGTCAATCACCTACTTACCCAGTCAGCTATAACAATGATGCAGTCATTATTTGAAACAATTTCATCAACAGATACTAGAGGTCTGAATATCCTGGAGAGAGATGTGTGGAATGAAAAGTGGGCAAGCTCCCAGGGCTAGAGTGAAGAGGGTTGGCTATGTGCCCAGGATGGGCAGGGGGAGTTCTTACTGAAAGGATGCCAGGCAAATGTAGACCACTGAAGATGCATTCCAAACTCAGTCAGCCTCCACTGCCCTAGCTTCCTTCCTCTCCCTCCTAACTTTTTCCAGCTGAGGTCTCCAGAGAATGAAGAGGAGCTGTTGCAAAGAATAGAGTCAAACATGGGGCCCAAGAAAATCAAGTAAGTGAATGGCAGAGCACAAGCTTACCCATCAGTCCCACCGAAGACTACACAAAGCACCCACTCCAACTTCTGAAGAAAGCTGAAAAGAAGGGAGAGAGGGAATTAATATTCCAAAGGGAAAAACAAAATGTTCACTAGAAACCAGATATCGTATAATCAACATCTTTTATTTCAAGTGTCTTCTACAAAGTCAGAAGAGTTGTATTACTTCCAAATTATGTACTTTAAAATCACCCCCAGGCAAACTGAAATATATGAGAGAAATGGAAAGTGTGTGCACATTACGTTGTATAAGCTCTCCGTAACTTATAAACAGCCAGTGTTGAAACCTTCATTGTATAGATCTTAGCTCTAAAGAAATAGCTGTTGAACTTTTCCATTTTCATTTTTAAAAATTCCATTGTGCTTCTAACAGAATTAGTGAGACTTATAATGCCGTGTTTTATTTTTCCATCTAAAGATAAATTGGCGTCTCTAGGTCTTCCGAAGTTATCACAAATGGCCCAGCGCCCTCTATTGGCCTTCTTACCACACGACCTTTGCAGCTACATAGGCCGTTTTTAAATATTGTACACCCATCACACCACTGATTAATTAGCAGCTTAAGGAAAGTGTTATTTGGAGTGAACACAACTCATTTGACAAAAGTAGAAAGAATATATAATTGACTCTAGAATCAAGCAATACAATTGTTTATAGCAGTGTCAATGATTATGTTATTTTTCAAGTAAACAATTAATTTTCTTAAAAGCAGTTGTGTTGCTTGGTTGAATTGCCAATAACTGTGACTTTAACATGACTCACTTTAGAAGCAGACAATGAATGCGACCAAATCCGGTCAGATTTACCTAGCAAACAGGAGTAATAAGAAGCCATCCTGCTAGCCCATAGGGGCAACCTAATTTTCTCCAAGTTTATATCATCGAAGGACCAAACAGGCCTAGAGAGTCAGATGCTTTGAGGAAAAGGAACTCCTTGAGAAGGACAAGTTGAATAGTTTCAGAGGCCATCCTATTCAAACTCCTAAAGAAATATTTTTGAACAAAAATTTTAACCCCATAGTACTTGACTCAGTTGCTTTTAAAAATAAGATTATAGGTTGACCCTTCTTGATGGTTTTTTCTCCCAATAAAAAACTTTGCTCTTTTAGCCACTTAGATAAGAAATTCAGAACTTTCAAGTTTACTGAAGAAGAAAAAAAAAACTAGTAAGAGTAATTTCTGAGAACAGTGAGACTTTCATATGAAACATAGGAAGGATTTCGCTCCTTTCTGACTGATCTGATCCTGGGGCTAGAGACATAAGTGGCAATGCATTGCAACACATATCAAGACTGGCTTCTCTTCCCACTGACATATGAACTGTGGTCCTGCCTCAGCAGTGTTGGATCATTTATGTGCTAGGCACTGGGCAGAGCTGGAGGGAGAGAAATAAATCACAGTCTCTACCCATAAGGATCTCAGTCAAGTAGGCTACAAAGACAAGTGCACATAATTAGAACAGTAAACTCGATAAAAATATTCACAGAGTGGGAGCAAAGAAGAGAATGTTCTAGCAAGATTCATAATTTCAAAGTTGTAGGCTGTATGGCATCCCCCAAAGTCATCGCTTTCATTCATTGAGGATGTGGGGGCCACCTAGATTTTTCTAATACATTCCTAATACATGGTGGGAAAAGGATAATATGGCAATAAATATGTTAAGCAAAGTATCATTCACTCATCATCAAAGAAGCATAAAACATAACCACCAAGCCTCTCAGATATGCAGAAGAAGGAGTTTCAAAAAGATAGTGGCAGGCTATGTCAGTGAGAGAACAGAAATCAAAGAAAATTGAGACTGAAAGGATTGCTGTATTTGGCAGTAAAAGGTCACTGTTGCATTCAAAACTAGTCACTTCAGTAGGACACAAGGAGCCAGGCTCAAAGAAAGATGTGTGTAAAAAAATGAAATAAGCACAGCAGGCACAGATACTAGTGTTGGTGCAATTACCTAATGTGAGTGCAGTGTGTCAGCAAAGGGAAGCATTGTTCTCAGGGACAATGGCCCTCTCTGTGGTATAGGGGTTGGGAGTACATGCTCTCCAATCATCAAACCTGGGTTCAAGTACCACTTAACATAATTCACCACTCCAGTATCTGTAAGATGGGATAATCATAGCACCTACCTCAAACAAAACTACCTCCTACAGTGTAATCACTGGGGGATCTGAGAAGGTATCAGAAAAATCACTCTTTTTTCAAGTCTAAAACTCATATTTTAACATTTCTAAAATCAGGATGCCTCAGTTTGCCAGCAATTTCCTTACTTAGCTGCACAATGAATAATGACTCATCTAACATTCAACAGCATCTTAGATTTCATGAGTTAGTCCCTAACCCTGGAGTGGTTCAGAGACTGACCTACTTTTGTGTAAACTGGCTTGTGAAGAAATGTTAAAGTGAACATGCTTAAATTCACAAGGGTTTTTAAAGTCTGTGGGGCCCTTGCTATTCATAATATAGTCTACAAAACAGCATCATCTGGGAGCATATTTGGAAATGTAGAATCTCAGCTTTCACCAAAACTTTACCCAATCAGAATCCTCCATTTTTTAAAGGTTCCTAAGTAATACATAGTAAAGTTTGATGCTTTGGTTTGTTTGTTTAGAGTACAAATAAAAGTTGAAGCTATTAATGGACATTTCCTTAACTACTCACCAAAATTTTATTCTTTCATTAAAAATATAATGGCAAATTGGGAGTTATTTAATGCTTTAAAATCTTTCAAATTTTATGATGTACATATTGTACAAGGAAATCAAAATCTGCAAATTACAGATAATTTGGGAAGATAGAGAATAAAGCTTTAATTAAAAAGAATATTTCCTTCTGCAGCATTTCTGAATCAGGTTTTTATATGATGTTCCAAGCTGACATATGTGTACTATTTACCAAGTGGAATACCAATACCAACCAGATTGAATACTTTGTGTGTGCACATGACTTAACACTGGGAGTTCCAATTAACCTGGCCTCATCAACTTAGCAAAATAGTTGATTGAACGTAATATAACAAAAAATAGCAAAATATTATGAAGTTTTTTGCTTGATGATATCTACTATAGGCCATCAAACCTTAGTGTGGACTTTAATGATGCCCTGATTGAGGGTATTTGTTAAACCATGCCAGAGGTACTACAACTTTGATTATCCTATTATTCACTATGATGGCTTCAATCAAACTAGAATATCAAATTAGGAAGCATAGCCCTGAAATGAAATGGAATAGCTAATCCTCCACATAAAGTCTGAAGTGACTGCCAGCATGCAAATAGATGGAGTGATGAATGTGAAAATATTAGTAGTCCAGATAAACCTCTGGATATTGTTATTA
>NW_004567124.1:15086120-15107428 GCF_000260355.1 Condylura cristata | reverse complement strand
TTTTGGAGATTGTCTTGGCTACAGAAAACTCTTTCCCAAGATCAACTCTTCTTTGAGGCAGAATCCACACCCAATGACCAATCCCTGTGGGGTTATAAACATCCCACCTGCCATTCCATCTCTAAAAGGCACTTCAGCTCCGGAGCTGCCCGAGGGTCAACAGAGGCCTATTTTGACTGCATTGTGATCCAACTTCTCCCTCTGCTTCTAGTTCTTTCCTTTCTCAAGTATTGAGAAAATCCCCTAATAAACACCCTGCAGGCTAATAAACCTACCCTGCAACTACATGAAAGGGAAGGGAGCAAAACAGGGTGGGCTTTCAAGCAACTAGCAATTATAGGTAATCAGAATTCAATCCTACCAGAAAGTTTTGAGAAACAGGGTAAATGAAATGTGTTTGAGAATTATCCCACCCAAGAAACTTACTGACTACGGCAGTAAGTTTTTCAAGTAAATGGTCCACCCTATATATGAAGAGAACAAATTGCAGCTGCCAGAGAAAGCCTTCAAGGAGAGTCACTGGATTGGTGCTTATAGCTGGGATGGAGTGCAAGAAATATGGATAGGTCCTCTAGACACCTGTTCCAGTGTAAGCCACAGCAGAATCATATTCCCATAGAAATGATTATAAAAACCCAAAAAGAAAGGAGAACTAAATATAGGAAAACACTAAAAATAACTATGACAATCGAAAGGGATTTGGTCTTGAAAGACATAGAGTAATCATATATCAAACATTTATTGAGTAAGCACTATCTGCCAGAACTACTTGTCTGTTTTACTCATGAATTCACTAAATCATCAACAGTTCTGAGTAGTTTTTTTTTTTTTAATACATGAAAAACTGAGTGGGCTTACAAGACAGCTTACTCACAAATCTGACTCAGTATTCCATATTATTAACTAGACTACATTCTTTTACTTCTCTAAGAGCAAGAATTAGATTTTTCATAAAAGAAATGTTTCTATGCATCTTGGACACAAGCTGCACTTATCACAAGGCTAAGCATCATTCCTTTTTGTAAAAAGTGAAGAACTATATCCTTTGTAAAAAGTGAAGAACTATTCTCCTTTAAGTAGCTAGCATGCAGGGCAGAGAGGAAATAATGTGGTATCATAAGAAGAATTTAATGATAGTAGGTAAAATTATTTTATGTTTTAACTTACCAAAGTTTTGATTTATTCCCTAGCACTAGGCCTTCCACCTGGTCAATGGAAATTGTGTTTGCAACTTAAAGCAACTACGACAGTCTTGTTACCTGAGAGCAAGCAGAAGAATCTTGAGTTGGCCAGATTTTTTATCTAGTAACTGGCAAAGCTTACTCCCACTGAATAAATTTTATAAGGAAGATAGGAGACAAACACAAAGCTGTGTCTCAATCAAAGGCTATACTGCACACATCATGCTAGAGCAAATTGCTTTATTATTAAGACCTTTTTAGAAAGTTTGCCTTTGATTAGTTTTCTGAATTCTGTTAGATATTGGCCTTTGCACAAAAGGTCAGAAGAGGATGATTGCAGGGAACAGTAATAGGTGAAAATATTTCATAATTTAAATTGTCAAAAGATGAAAAAAATTATAAAAACACCACATGGGAAAACAAATTACAGAACTTGATAAAGTATTACTCTTATAAATGAATTAAATAATATTGTATGTGTATGTTTACAGAGAGGAAGTGTGGAAAAAAGAGAAAAAGAGACCTGGAAAATATTTACTGAGCTCAAATAAAGGTCATCCTTGTGTATATATCTGTATACTTAGATTTTTGTTTTATAAGAAGAAGATATTTTTTTATTTTTAAATCAGTAAAAATGCTTTTTTAAAATTTTTTTCTCCTGGTCCTCCCTGGTGGTGCAACAGGTTAGGACGTAGCAAGCTAGCCACAGCCACTTCAGTACCAGTTTGATCCCCAGCCCCAGAGGTGACTCACATGGCGTGACAGACCTCTCCTGTCTAGCTCGCTGCTCCCCTCAGCAGTGTACTTCGTCATTCTGCCTGTTCTGCTCCCCACTCCGTCTCTGGTAAAGCCTCTCACCACCCCTGCACCTGTAGTTTATATCAAGTTCTGTATGGATAAATGAATGAATCTTTAAAAAAATTTTTTTTCTGCTGAACTTTACCAAGTTTTCTCCCAAGGTTAACAATAAGGAGATTGGATGGCAGCAACAAGAAGCTCTGCCCTTTGCACAACACCATGACAGCACCCTAAGAACTGTACACATCTGCTGGTGAACAGCCTTCCCACCTGCCCACACATGCACTCACATACACCTAGAACTCTAGAGCCCAACTGGAAGCTGAAGGCTACACTCTACAGCTGTCACCTACCAAGATTAGGGGCCATTCCTGCTTCCTGTTTTTTCCCAGCATTGTGGCAGGGAAATGGACTGGGTGAAATAAAAGGGCAAGGCTGCTGAGATCCAGCCACCAGACTGAGACTGACAAATACCACACAGAAGCACCCATAACAAAAAATTTTAAAAAACACCTATAACAAAAACTACATTTTTTTACAATGGTATGTTCACATGCGACATCTTCTCACCTCTGCCCCATCCACTCCTTGTTGTTTGTATAAATTTCTCCTTTTTTGAGAACACATAAAAGCAGCGACTCCAGGGTTGGTGGTGGGGAGGGCTCACTTCTGGTGGCGCCTGCCTCTCCCTCTCCCATGTGGTGAGTTGACTGGTGTGCATTTCTCTTCTGAGACATAGGACACATGTCCCAGGAACATGATCTTTTCCTGAGTCATAGCTACTGGGACTCATTATAAGGAGTCAGAAGGCACAGGAAATGGGAATCAAAGTGAAGCAGGAACTGAGAGCAGGACTAAATGAGTGTGCTCTGGTTACCCAATTTTCTGCAAAGAACCATTCCTGAGATTAGAGATTATGTTCCCAGAGGTAAGTGTTGTCCACTGTGGGCCCCAAGTGTACAACTATGTCTGCATATTTTATACAAAAGTACTTGTTCTTTCACATTGTAAATTATAATAAACTAGAAAAGGGAAAGAAGAAAGAAATCATGGAGACAAAGCAACCAAGAAAGGGTTTGGGAGGAGAGCAGAAAAGTCTAATGGGGAGGGCATTGTTTTGTTTTCTAACAAATTCCCTCCTCCACCTATCCTACAAAGTTTTCTACCTCAATCACTGACTATTTATGCAGTTACAATTTTTTTTAAATATATGTCCATGCAGCAGGTTAAGCACAACACTAAGAAGCTAAAGCCACTTCAGCATGAGTTCGATCCCCACCCCAGAGGTGATCCACATGGTGCAGTAGACCTCTCCTGACCTGCCCACTGCTCCCCTCAGCAGTGTACTTTCATCCATCAGCCTGTTCTGCTCCCCACTCTGCCTCTGGTGAATCCTCTCACTACCCCCTGCACCTTTGGCCTAAACCCCAGTTCTGTCTCCATAAATAAATAAATCTTTAAAAATACATATATGTATATATCCACACAATAACAAGTGCCCAAATGTTTACAGCCACATTCCTCAAAACAAACATAAAGTGACATCTATCCAAATACCCATCAACTGATGAGTGGGTAAACACAAACGGTATTTCAGTACAATGGAATATTACTTGTCGATAAAGAACAAGTAGGTACTAGTACATACTGCATGGATGAAATCATGCTAGTTTAAAGAAGCCAGACACAAAGGGCAGATATTGTATGATTCCATTTAGGTGGAATGTCCATTCTAGGCAAACCTAGAGAGAGGGAAAGTAGACTTGTGTTAATACCAGACTGGGTGGAGAAGAAATAACAAGGATTGATTATTCATGGATACAGGGTTTCTTTTTGAGGAGAAGAAAATGTTCTGGAATTAGAGCTAATGGTGATTAAACTTTATTCTGAACTATACATTTTAAAAGGAAGAATTTTATGGTATGGGAATTATATCTCAATAAAGTTGAAAATAAAGGAGGGGATGAAGGAAACTTGGGTTGATTTCTTTTTTATCAAAATGAAATAATTTTTTTAGCATCCACAAAGGCTCCTCTAGCTCTTGAGCCTCCTCACTCACTTCAGAAGAGACCTGATTGGCCTAGGATTTATCTTAACTCTGAAGGCAGCCTGAGCATTCTTACAAAGCAAACACCCCTACATTCCATTTCCACAACTGCTCCATACACAAAGCAGCAAAGAACCATTCCCTGAACCGCAGTCAATAATGTATGTTTTCTTTGTATTTATAAGTAAAACAAAAAGTAAAGACATCTCAGGATGATGCACTGAGTAAAATAATGTTGCAGTTACACCACAGCAAAGTTGCATAATAGGTAATTACACCATTCAAGGGAACTGACAAAACATAAATACCTGAAGCCTTTAATAGAGAAGGGCTCTGAGAAGGGACAGGCAGAACTTAATGCCAGGAGGTCTGAACTACACATGAAGCCCCTGGTGACTTCTACCTTCCTACAAACAGCACCTTAGTCACTCCCAGCCTAAAGGGCTATCATCTGAAGGAAATAAAAAGCAGGAAGGGCATCGAAAAGGTACTAATCATCTGAAACAGATATTTACATTTCTATCAGTCAATGTTCACACTGATATATTTATAGGAAGAATGAGTAGATTTAACTAAAATTTTAAAAAAGCACTTAATAGTTTGTAAATTGCTTCCAGGCAATCCTTGGGGACAGACATGATCTAGCAGTTCTCACTGTAAGCAGGTTTCTTAGCAAAAGCAGTAAGATAGCTAAGAGTTTGGAGAGAAGGCAGACGTGCAACACCTGACATTTATGTCAATAAGCAAAGCAATTGCAGCCCTCACCTTCTGGATGCCAATATGAACCCCACCCAGCTCACTGGCTCACGAAAGAAAGGAACCTTCTAGAATACAGGACAAGACTTAGGGCAGAAGACTCTATGAGAAGAGGATAAATGGGGATAATACAAAGAGGTTTTGTTGAATCTTCCTTAGCAGCTGTGATTCATATTCACTCAACCACTGACATGCCCCAGTGGATTTGGAAAAGGGAAGGAAACTCTTTGATTTGGACAAGGGAAGGAAAATCTTTGTTATGCAATTGATTTACAGAGCCAGCTGATGAGCTCTCAGAGGTGATTCATTATGAGAGGAAAGAGGGGAAAACTTAAAATAAAAATACTCAAGCCATGATATATATATTCAGTTGTCAAATTTCTGCTATCAAGCATCTTAACAAATCTGAGCCAAATATACTTGTTATAGTTTGCTAACCTGAGGCAGTTTAGTTGGTCTGGTCAGCCCCATTTTCTAAATTTGAGACAAATAGGAGGTTTTACACATGAACATTTAGAACTTCCTCTGGGGCACTAGATACTCTTCGTCTCACCAATAGGTTTTCTGTGTACCATGGGAGAATGACAGGAAGTCACTTTCTCACCTCAGCAAGGTCCACAACTTTCAGGAAGATTGAATGGTATGCTTTAGGAACAAAGAATTGAACCCCAGGAAATTCCAAGAAAGCCTGATATATAAGAGGTTGCCTTTGTTTAATATATGTAACAACATTTCTCAACAACAAAATAATCAACCCTTTTCAAGCATGAATGCTCCAGTCCCAAAACTCTCTGTTCGTATAGATGAGAGCCAAGAAGCTTGACTGGCTATTTGAAACTCAAAAAGCTCCTGAGATCAATATTTAAAAGGTCCTGTTATGTTGGTTGGTTCTGAACAAATGCAGCACTGTGCCACGGTCCAGTTGTCAAGTGACTTGGAAGATACTCCTCTATCTCTGTTTCTACTCTGTCATTCTAAACTCTACCCTTCATTTCCTCTCCAATGAAAGAGGCTGGGAAAGAGGCTAGTTGAATAGCCATGGTGGTTGAGGCTGAAATTACTTTCAATGAGAAAGAGGATTGGTACCAATGAATGCTATCTATAATGTGGACAGGACTCAGAAGCCTGGAAGCACCAATCACCATATAAGGGCTGTAGCTCCATTAGCTTATGATCTACATACTTGAGAATTACTGGTTGAGGACAGTTGCTTTCTTCAAGACATTGTTTCTGATAAGAAGTCAGCTTTTACTCTTATTGATGTTCCCTTGCACATAACAAATCATTTTTTCTTTTGACAGTTTCAAGATTTTTCTTTGTTAGTGTATCGCTTTTACAATGATGAGTCTGGGTGTTAGTCTTTGATTCATCCTACTTGGAGTATTGAGCTTCTTGGATTTGTAGGTTAATAGGTTAATGTAGGTTAATAATTTTCAACTATTAAATCTTCGATTTTTCTCTCCTGCCTCTTCTTATTCATACTCCCATTTATATATATATGGGGATTTTCCACAATTATGTGAGGCTCTCTTCATTTTTCTTTGTTGTTTTACCTCTGCTTTTCATATGGTATTACCTCTATTGATCCCTATTTAAGTTTGATAGCTTTTTCCTCTGCCAATTCAAAACAACTGTTGGGTTCTTCTAGTGAATTTTCCATTTATAATTTTTAACTCATTTTTTTAATCTTTTTTTAAAGATTTATTTATTTCTGCCTACAGAACTGGGATACAGGCCAGAGATGCAAGGACAGTGAGAGGATTCACCAGAGACAGTGGGGAGCGGAACAGGCAAATAGACAAAGTACACTGCTGAGGGGAGCAGCAGTCGAGACAGGAGAAGTCTGCTGCACCATGTGGGTCACCTCCTGGGTTGGGGATTGAACTCACCTGAAGCAGCTGCCACTAGCTTGTAGTGCTGCATCCTAACCCATTGCATCACCAAGGAGAGCTCCATTTATAATTTTAACAATACATTTAAATAACTATTTAAATTAAAGCTTTTAATAATATATAAATTAGAAATTATGATGAGGTGATACATTAAAATGATTTCAATAATTTTTCCTTTAACTCTAAAATTCCGACTTGATTCTATTTTATAATTTTTATCTTTTTATTTATTTTTTAAAGATCTATTCATGCATACAGAACTGGGGTACAGGCTAGAGGTGCAGGGGAGGTGAGAGGAATCACCAGAGACAAAGTGGGGAACAGAACAGGCCGACTGATGATGTACACTGCTGAGGGGAGCAGCAGGCAGGTCAGGAAAGGTCTGCCACGCCATGTGGATCACCTGTGGGTGGGGATCAAACTTACGCTGAAGTGGCTTTAGCTTTTTAGTGCTGTGCTTTAACCTGCTGTGCTACCAGGGAGGGCCCGATATTCTTTATCTAATGTAGCATTGTGTTTTCCTTTACTTTTTAAGCATGGATTCCTTTAGTTCCTTTATTTAATTAGGTCCTAATTAAAATAGTTGCTTTGAATCTGTTAATTCTCACATTTGGGCCCTCCCACAAGAAATTTTTTTTTAAAGATTTATTTATTTATGCATACAGAGCTGGGGTACAGGTCAGAGTGCATGGGCAGTGAGAGAATTCAACAGAGACAGAGCGGGGAGCAGAACAAGCAAATTGACAAAGTACACTGCTGAGAGGAGCAGCTGGCTAAACAGGAGAGGTCTGCCGTGCCATGTGGACCACCTCTGGGGTAGGGATTGAACCCATGTTTCTCAGTGCTGCACCACCAGAGAGGGCCTTCTGCAAGAAATTTTTATTGCCTATTTCTTCTCTATGTATGGGTCATAATTTCCTGTGGTTTTCATGTCTCATAATTTTTTGTTGAAACTCAACATTTTCCATCACTTCATAAAAGTGTACTCTGATTCCAATACCCCTTTTCTCAAGAACTTGCTTTTTATCATTGTTGTTGTTTCTTACATATTTAGCACTTGGACAGAATACCTTATTAAGGTCTATTTCTCTTTCAGATATGAACACTTTAGACTGACAATGGTTTTAGCAATACTACTTTTCTTTTTCCCTGATCGTTCTGATAAAATGTCTGTTCATCTGGTTTCACACCTCACTTTTAGTGTCCACTAATTGCCATCTGATAGTCCTAAATTTTCAACAATATCCATGGGCATGAATTGCTCTGATAACCTCATCTAATAGAATTCAAGCAACAGTAGTTTTAGACAGGCCCTTTGAAGTGTATTCTGACCGAAAGAGGGCTATCCTTGTTTTTAGTTCTCACTGGTAAACTAGCTGGTCAGTGACTTGACTTTCTGTTTTCAATTAAGAGTTATCAGCCTTTTCTTGTTTATCACCAAAACTCCCACTATTGTCAGGAGACACTTTATAAGACAAGAGTATCCTTAGGCCTAAACTTCCCCATTATCTTTTTCAATGAAGTCAGTCCTTTAAGCAGAGTTTCAAGTACTTGTTCATACCATTGCCTCTCCCTTTGAGAAGAATTTCTTTCTCCTATTACAGGGAATAGGAAGTGAGGGTAGCCTCTGATCTTCTTGGCTTACCTTTCCTGGCTAAGAGCTCTGCCCTTCCAGTGAGCTGGTCAAGGCAGTTGGGCTCCTACCAGTATCAATCTGCCACAATTGGGGTAGATTTTCTGGGCGGATATTCAAGGCCAGATAAAAAGAAGACATTTGCACCTTAGTTATACTCACCAGTAAATTAGTCTCTCAACTCAGAGTTTGAGATGAAACACGCTAAAAGCCTGCACTCCTGGTGAAAACGCCATATCCTTTGACCAGACACAGAAAAGAGAGCAAGCTCTAGCCTCTTGCCCACACACACCAGAAGTAAGATTCTGGCAAATTGATGGGAGTTTTGTGGGGCTGGTTCTAAGTACCACAGACTCTCACTATTCTTACTGTGTTTTAGGAAATCTTCTTGAATAAATGTCTTTTCATTTACTGTATGACGTAGAGAAAACCTCCTGGCTATAAATGATTTTGTAGTTTTCAGTAGTTATGTTTGTTTTTCTAAGAAGCTGCTCCTTAGAACTCCTCACACTGCCATCCCAGAAGTCATACCTGGCAACTGCCTTCTTTCCTTAAAAAGCAAATGTAAATGCACTGCAGTTGCATCTTAAAGTTGTCACCCTTGTCTTTCATGACTGAATAACTTATCAGGTATCTACTGTTATCCACTTAAAACTGACAAGTGATAAGTACAGATCTCTACTTATTTCCATTCTGTAGAAAGAATCTATGTCTCCTGAGGCTCATAAATGTTGAGCCAAATTCTGGCAGACCTAGGGACTTTTTGAGGGAAATTTTCTTACATATCGTGATATTTAATTTTCTATTAATCTGATAGACCACAAGGTGGCCAGTCATTTGGTCAAATATTAATCTGGGTGTGTCTTTGAGGGTATTTCTGGATAAGATTAGCATTTGATTTGGTAGACTAAATAGAACAAATTACCCTTCTCATCTAATTAACAGAAGAACTGAGAAGAACAAAAAGACTGAGCAAGAGGAATCTTCTCTTTCCCAACTTCTTGAGTTGATACCCTGGTATTTTCCAATCTTCAGCCTCAGATCGAAATACTAGCTCCGCTTTGGGTCTAAGCCCACTGACTTTGGGAATGGGAAATACACAACAGTCCTGGTCTTTCACTTTGCCAACAGAAGATCTTGGGACTTCTAAGTCTCTACAATTGCAGAAGCCAATCTCTTATAATAAATCTATTTCCAGAGATAGGTATTTATAAATCTATAAAAGTAAATTTACATCTCCATCTTGTTGATGCTGTTTCTCTACAGAACGCTAACTAATACACATACTTCACTTTTTGTTGGATTTTATTGCTGCAGGTAATTCTCAGATCTGACTCTCTCCAAATGATTAACAGGTTTAGCCTTAAGAAAAATTCCAGGATCTTATTCTTTCTTCTACATTTTTACTTTTGAGTATTGATTAAGAAAGTAAATGGGAAACATAAAGCTATTTTTCACCCTTTCCTACCACATTTGACTCAGAACTTCCTTGAGACCAAAATATTCTGAAGATGCATTCAAACCAAACACCGCAAAGGCAAACTGAATTAGCATTAACTGATCTTACAGAAATAATCAAATGAACTGAAGACAAGAGTAATCACACTGAGAATTTGATAAAACCACACAGTACTTTCCACTGGTTTCTGTATAATTCAACAGAGAGCACCCCTATGACCACACAAAAAATTCTTGGATTATTTCTAAAGAATTTCCAAAATAGTTTAAACCACCTCCAAATTTATATAAAAAGTAGTAGAATTCTAAAGTCTAGTGACAAACATTGTGAAATAGTTACTACATCCGGGCCCTCCCTGGTGGCACAGTGGGTTAAAGCACAGCACTAAGGAGCTAAAGCCACTTCAGCAAGACTTTGATCGCCGCCCAGAGTTGACCCACATGGGACCTCTCCTGACCCACCCACTACTCCCTTCAGCAGTGTGACTTCATCAGTCGGCCTGTTCTGCTCCCCATTCTGTCTCTGGTGAATCCTCTCACCACCCCTTTACATCTGGCTGTACCCCAGCTCTGTATGCATAAAAAAATCTTTAACAACAATAATAATAATAATAATACATCTATAGTCCATTTAGCTATGTGAACCACAGTCTGGGGTGGTTTGCATCATCAGTAAAATAATCTGGCAGAAATGATGACCCAGAAATAATCCCCAAAACAAAAAACATGCATTATGATGTAACTGTTTAACTCTACATGCATGATGTCACATCTACTATATTTAACATTTGAAGAGAAAAAGGACATTAGGAGATTCATTGACTGGTCTAATCACTGAAAATCACTACAAATAAATTCTATATCTAAAAGGTTCACACAACTATATCATTACACAGTAATCTTGCTGGCCACCACTCGGGTAATTAACTCTACTGGTTACTGCTGCCCTCATCAATATGAACTTGCCTTAAAACCAATCAAAAAGAAAATGAAAAACAGCAAAACAGGGCCCTCAAGCTCCTGCATGATTGATCTGATAAACAGTCCTTTCCCCATAAACAATAAAAAGTTGGTTCAATTAAAACATTAGCTGCCAAGTGTCATTTTTAGCTTCCCATCCACTAAGTGCTCTATTTCTGCAAGAGCAATATCTACAACCCTGGCTGATAATCATTTATGTAAATCTACCTCAATAGCTATGCCTAGAAGGGAATAAAAGGTGAGCAGCCCTTGTTTGTTCCTTTAAATCTTTCTATACTCTCATTCTGTAACACTAACCAGATCATGTGATGCAACTATACATCAGATATATAGCTTACTCTCAAGGAACTTCCAGTCTGAATGTAAAACCAGTTACAATGCTGTTATAAAGATGTTAAAATCTCTGGTTGAGCAAAGCGAAAAAACACAACTTCACAGAGAAGAATTACTGAACTAAGATCAAATCTATTCTTGCCCCTCCCTAGTCTCACATCAGGTGTAACTATTTAGCTTCTCACTTCCAAATCAAAGCCAAAAATCCAGCATTACCTCTCATTCACTTCTACAGAGAATGTTACAGAGATGTTTTCTATTTGCTTTAACTATGGTAGCTAAGTAATAGCACTAAAGTTCCTGACGACACTATCAAAATCAGTTTTCCAAATCTGCCCCACTGAAGAGCAAATTCCATTGGCTCCCATTTAATATTTTACCAAATAAACCAACTCTGTCCACTCTCTCTATAAAACAGAAATGCACAACACATACTGAGTAGTTGTATTACATCAGCACGTGAGCTACTACCTAATCTGTCATTCACACCTGCCTTCACTAATAAGCTAGTCGTATGTTTACCAGAGTCAGCTATCTTTGTTCCCAAATCTGTTTATTCTGATTGTAATTGCAATTTATTTGGGGACTGTGGCAGGTAGATAGTGTCCCCCAAAGGTATCCACATCCTAATCTTCCAAACTTGTGTCTATGTTAGCTTATGTGAGAACTTTGCAAATGTGGTAGAGGACTTCGAATTAGGGCAATTAAACTGGATTATCTAGGTGGGAGTCAATTTAATCATGTAAATTCCCATAAAGGAGGAGTCTTTCTTGGCTATAGTCAGAGAGAAATGTGATGATGGAAAAACAGAGAGTTGCTAGCTTTGAAGATGGAGGGCGCTATACTCTAGAGGCTCCAAGAAAGAATACTGCCCTGGTCTTAACTGAATGTTAGCTCAGGAAAATCCAAGGCAGACTTCTCACCTAAAGAACTGTAAGATAAATTTGTGGCAATTTTTTAGAAAGAAAAGATTGCTAATACAGGAAATCAATACCTAATCTTCCCAATGTCCCTCTTAATCCTGTTGTAGCTGCTGTGGTTTCTGCATGTGAAGGAAAGCCTGTGACAAGTGGCTTCCATGCTGCCTCCAGGACCATGACAAGGATGCTTGAATCCTGCATGTAGAGTGCATGTACTCAGAAGGTGGCACAGTCAGCCTCCAGACTCATTTCTTTATAGTAGATGTACCATATCATCGCCTGCATGCCTTTCTAAGATGGGAAATTACAGGACAGAATACTACATTATAAAAAAAAATAGAAAGCTTAAAAATAGGAGTCACATTTCAGATTTGCCATGCTGAATGCACATAACTGTACAAAGGGTTGGGGAGAGGCATGTTAGATAGTGAACGTTCACAATCTCTGAACTGAGTTTAGTAGCTTCCTAGCACAAAATCACTTCACTTTGTTGGTAAAATGGGAATGAAAATAGCTAGATTGCAGAGTTGTAAAGATGATCAATAATGCATGTAAATCTTCAGGCAAATATATTCATTACTATTACTGTTACTCACCATTTGCAAGATGTGCAGTTTCTCAACTTCTTGTTTCTTGGCTTCTGATGCTATATTAGGCCTCACTTGGGGAGAGGGAAAAAAAAAACTAAACTAAAAACCTGCCAGGCTCAGGCCTTCTAATTTATCATTCACTTATGTTGCTTCATCTCATCAAAACCCGAGAGTTAAGCCTAGAAGATTTATTGTTTTCTAGAGGTAGAAATTAAGGCACAGAAAGATGAGGTCATCTGTAGGCTGCTATTAAGCAACAAAGAAGTCAAGAAGGCAAATAGTCTGATTCTTGTTCCACACTCTACCCACCTGATGTCTATTGATCCTCATCCAGGGTTCCCATATGCCATGTGGTCTATTTGCATAACTTTCCAGCAAGCCCCTCTGCACTGTTTTGACTTTTTCTTTAGATGCAATGTTGTGATGTCCCTTCTCCCACATTCCTCTTGTGGACAGCCTAGTCCATTCCTGTATAGTATGGAACAAGTTGTCTTTCTTCAACCATCCACTGGACAAATCATCCACCAATACTGCACAGTAAAAGCACTGTGCCCAGGTTGGTAGGCAAGGTTCAGCTTTAGGGCTGTGTGCTTACTGTAGGTCAGCAATTATGATTAAGGAAGGTAAGTTTTCAAGTTTGTAGGGTTAGCCCAATATAGAAGTATTACTATTACCCCAGTCACTCCATGGATCTGTAGAATGTTCTTGGTATAGATATGCTTATTGTTGCCTCAGTTCCCCCAAAAGGGTTATCCTATCAGGATGCCAGTTGAAATATGATCCAAAGGCACCTAGTTCAAAGTTCAAAGTTCACTTTCTTCCCTCACTACTCTAGAGTCAGTCGCCATGCTTTTTGCAAAATGACTTCAGAGTGCTGTCAATTTGTTCAAATATTCATTTTCTTAGAAGCGTCTGAATGCAAATTTCTTATGAACTCCTTAAGGACAAATCTGATCTGATCCCCTTCTCAAGGTTATGGAATTCACAAGGTCTGTGGTGCTGGGTTAAAGATTAGAACCTGGAGCCTTCCCTGGTGGTGCAGCGGGTTAAAGCACAGCACTGAGAAGCTAAAGCCACTTCTGCAAGAGTTCGATCCCTGCCTACCCTGGAAGAGATCCACATGGCACAGCATACCTCTCCTGACTCACCCGCTGCTCCCCTCAGCAGTGTACTTCGTTGATCTACCTGTTCTGCTCCCCACTCGTGAATCCTCTCACTGCTCCTGCACCTCTGGCCTGTACCCCAGCTCCGTACACATAAATAAATATTATTAAAAAAAAAAAAAAAGATTAGAACCTGGACCAGAAAGACTGATTCTGTCAGTCCGTTGGTACTCACACTTTCATGGTCCATACTGGGGGGGAAGGGAAAGAAGAGAGGGAGGACAAATATGGTTCACACTTAGTGAGCACTGACTGTCCCTGGTACTGTTGTGCCTAGGTGCCCGCATACTGCTTGATCTGGTCACAGACCTGCTCGTGGAGAATGGGTGAAGCTGGCTTCAAGAAAGTTCCCTTTCTTGAAGGTGAACAGGTGCATTGTCTCCACTCCTGCCTTGCTAAAAGACTTAAAACATGTAACTACTTGATTTGCTAGGCCACAAGAATCCGTTGCTCATGACACAAGACTATGACTTCCCCATTAGAAAAAACAATATTGATAGCCTTTGTTAAGTTTTAGTAATAGCAACGTGATGTTTCTTAGGTAACAAATAGTTGCTTTCTATAGAAAGTTTCCTGATGATAATAAGCATGGCTATCCGGGGCATAGTTAATTATAAACTAGTACTTTGATATAGTAAAACTTACTGTAACAGGTTTCGTCTCCTTTCCTGAAAAGCATAGTCAATCATGTACTGCTTCATATTGTTCTGTATAATCAAAATATGTGGTCATGATGGGTATCGAGTAATAATGCCAGTTTTTACATATAATAACTCCCACTGTCCAGGCAATAAACAGAGCAGTTTCTCCAAGCTTTGGAGTGTGCTGTCTCTCATTTGCCCTTTTACAGAACCTCAGCAACAACGTTTTCTCCACCCGACATGGCACCACGCTGGAGTATTTCCACATAACCTAGGGAAGTAGGTAGACACTGTATTCCCTTTACAGATAGTCAGTTTAAGTAATTTACCCAAGATCTATAGCAAATAAGTAATAGGTTTGGGATCCTTTTGTTTTGGGGGACTCACCTCCGTATCATATGTCCTTTAGAATACCATTGCTGCTAGATGTGTCTAAAAGGTACACCATGGTCCCTCCCTGGTGGCGCAGCGGGTTAAAACACAGCACTAAGAAGCTTAAGCCACTTCCGCATGAGTTCGATCCCGGCCTGCCCAGGAGGAGAGCCACATGGCGCAGCAGACCTCTCCTGACCCGCCCGCTGCTCCCCTCAGCAGTGTACTTCGTCGATCTGCCTGTTCTGCTCCCCATTCTGTCCCTGGTGAATCCTTTCACCCTCCGCATCTCTGGCCTGTACCCCAGTTCTGTATGAATAAATAAATCTTAAAAAAAAAAAGTACACCAAAGTGGGATGATTATATCACAATTTGTTAGTTATCAACTGCAAGTTGTCAGTCTATGATAACATTTCTTACTAGGAAGAATTTTGCCCTCTAGGAAATATATATGACCTTTTATAAAGAAGGAAACTCAAAAGGTTATATAACTTGCTAAGTATTACCTAATCAGTAGAAGGTGTGATTAGAATTCAGATTCAGGTTCAGGCCAGAGCTAATTCCAGAATCCAACTTTTGTTTTGTTTTTTTCTTTTAGACTGGGCCCACTGGGAACACTACATTCCTCCAGGTCAGATAATATCATGGATTATCATGGATTATCCTTTTTTTTTTTTAATTCCTCCACTAAACCACCCATATCCATACCCCATCTGCCTCCCTCCTCTATTCCCATCACCCTTTCTCTTATCCCCTCTGGTGTTCATTCTATTCTTTTTGCCAAGTTCAAGTTTTATTCTTTCTATTATTTGTATATAAATGTTTTGGAGGTATTTTTATCCACAGATGTATGAAACCATCCAATATCTACCTTTCACTTTTTGACTGATTTCACTTAACATAATCCTCTTGAAGTCCATCCATTTTGTCCCAGATGCCATTGTTCATCTTCACAATTGTATAATAGTCCATTGAGTATGTGCCTCAAATTTCTCTATCTATTCACCTGTTGAAGGACACTTGGGTTGGGTCCATGACTTAGCAATTATGAATAGTGCTGCTATATACATAGAGATAGATAAATCATTGTGTATTAGAGTTTTCATATTATTTGCATAAATAATGTATTGTTGGGTCATATAGAATTATTTCTTGAGAAATAATAACTTCTTAATAATTTTAAGAAAACTAATTTCTTGATAAATATTCATACTGTCTTCCAAAGGGGCTGCACCAGCTTGCATTGCCAACAGCAGTAGATGAGAACTCTTCACCAACAATTACATCTTTTTTTACATGGGCTGTTTTCAAAGGGGTGAAATGGTATCTCATTGTGGTTTCAATTTGCATTCCCATTATAGTAAGTGATAGTGAACATTTTTTCCCAAGTCTTTGGACATCCGAATGTCTTCTTCAGAGAAGTTTCTATTTAGGTTCTTTGCCCATTTTTGTTGATTATGTCATTTGTTTCTTTGTTGGATTGTAGACAAAACTATTTAAAGTTTTAAAGATAAACTACTTATCAGATATGTGATAAGCATATATTTTTCCCATTCAAAAGGTTGCCTTTTTGGTTTTGTGATGGTTTCATTTATGGTACAAAAGTGTTTAAGTTTGACATAAGCCTGTTACACCTAGTTCCCCCCAGATTGCTTGACCCATCACAGATCTGGTTGAGAAGAATGGGTGAAGCTGGCTCAAGGAAGTTCCCTTCTCCATGAACAGGCACAGTGTCTCCACTCTTGTTTTGCTAAAAGATTCAAAATATCTAACTATTTGATTTGCTAGGCCACAAGAATCCGTTGCTTAGTGAGCCAAGACTAAAATGACTCTCCCATGAAGAAACAATATTGATCTTCGTAAGTTTTAGTAATGTTGTTGTAACTTAATGTTTCTTAGGTAACAAGTAACTGTTTTCTATAATGATGTCTCTAGTGACGAAGTATGGCTTTCTGGGATATGATTAATTATTAATTAGTACTTTGATATAGTAAATATGATTGTAGAGTTTCTCCTTTCCGAGAAGTGTAATTAGTCATGTCATGTTTCATATTGTTCTTCTGTATGATCAAAATATGTGACATGATGGGTATTGAGAAATAATGCCAAATTTTACCATATAAAAACCCTGCTCTCTGGACAATAAATGGAACAGTTTCTCCAAGCTTTGTAGTATGCTGTCTCTCATTTTCTCTTTAACAAAACCTCAGTGCCAATGCTTTCCCCACCTTCTTCAGGACTGAACAAAAGTTAGGGCTGGTCCCCAACATAGGCCCACCTATTTATTTTTGCTTTTGTTTTCTTTGCTGTTGAAATAAGGAAGTGTAGTGTGCCCCCTATATTTTCTTTCAAGTACTTTGCAGTTTTGGCCCATATGTACAAATCTTTAATCCATTTTTAATCAAATTTTTTGTATGGAATTAAACATGAGTCTTGCTTCACTTTTTTGCAAGTGGCTATCTGTATTTCCTAGTATTATTTATTAACGGGACTATGTTTTCTCCATCGTGTGGCAGTCACACCTTTGTCAGAGATTAACCGTCCATACTTACAGGTTTATCTCTGGGCTTTCAATTCTATTCCATTGGCCTGACTTTCTGTGTTTGTTCCAGTACCATACTGTTTTGATTATTGTTACTGTATAATATATCTGAAGTCAGGAAGCATGATACTTCCATTTCTTTTTCTTTTATCTCAAGATTTTATTAGTTATTTGGGGCTCTCTATAATTCCATATCAATATGATGAATGTTCTGCTTCCTTTAAAATGAAGTCTGGTATTGATAGGTATTTCATTAATACTGCAAATTGCTTTGGGTAATATGATGTTAATTCTTTCAACCCAAAAGCATAGAAAATCTCTCCATTTATTTGTGTCTTCTCTTATTATCTTTAGCAAACCCCAAATTGTTAATGACATCCATACATGTAAATTTTCTGAAGGCTTCTCTTGTCTCTATAAAATAAGTTACTGTTTTCATGTCTTACTAACTTGTATATTACCTTGTGACTTCTCCCTTAATCCATATTCTATTATTTGCGTAATATTTTTCTTTAGATTCATTCACTTTTTTTTCACCAAGGCTTTATTTTACACTTATCTAAATGCAGTCCAGATAAGTAAAATTAGCTATAGTTTTCCTACTACACATTAAAGTGAGCCAACTTGACTATGTACTACCTGTATGTACCATCAGAAGTAATCCAACCTCCTTTGGAATATACTAGGCCAGATGCTTGCTAAACAAATAACCCATTTTAAAAATGGGCAGAAGAACTAAAAATACCTATCCAAAGACATTCGTAATGTAAACAGGCTCATATAAAAGCATTCACCATTACTTATTATTAAAGAAATACAATCACAACCATCATGAGATACCCTCTCACACCTTTGATAATGACACACCTTGAAAAACCCAGAAACAACAAATGCTGGAGAGGATGTGAAAAAAAGCAAGCCCTCCTACATTGCAGGTGGAAATGCAAACTGGTCTAGCCCTTAAGGAAAGTAGTATAGAGGTGTCTCAAAACATTAAAAAAGGACCTGTCATTCAACCCAGTAATTCCACTCCTAAGCAACTATCCCAAAAATTCAAAATCATTATATATAAAGGAAACTTGACTCCCATGCTTACTGGGTAAACATGTAAACATCCTAAGTGCTCTAGAACAGGTGAGTGTAGCCAAAACAGATGGTATGGATACACAGTGGACTGTTACTCAGCAATCAAAAATATAATATCATGCCATTTATGGCAACATGCTGGAACTGGAGGGGTAATTCTTACTGAAATAATTCATAAGGGAAAATATAAATACCAGATGGTGTCACTAATGTGTGGAATATAAAATAATTAAACCAAGAGTCTGATAAAGACAAGTTTAAAAGCTGACTACAAGACTGAAGAGGGAACTAGGGAAAGTAAGGGATAAGAGCAAAGAGGTAAAAAAGTACAATGCACTATTGTGAACTAGGGGTGATTTGGTGATGGCTGCACTACAGTGGTGATATCTGATGGGATATCCAAATGGTACCTCAATTAAAAATTAATTTTTTAAAGGAAGAAATTCCTGTTCAGGGTTTTTCACACTTCACTCAGATCCTGAAAAACAGAAACACTTAGGCTCACTTTCATCCCCTACCCAGTGGTTAGTTTTGCCATCACATTGGCTCTCTTAGATTACTTTTCTTCACATACCTGGTTGTAACAGTTTCAGAAGCAGTGTCTCCCTTCAACCTGGACTGTCCCCTATTGAGCCCAGATATGAGAAGCTTTTTAACTTTCTCCTTAGGAAATGTTTTGTTTGCACTGTTAATATTTAGACTTTTCTCTACAACGGTCACATTTCCTCTTGTTTTAAAATTTATCGGAAAGCTTCTGAGCCTTACTCATGGCTTCTATCTTGAACCACATATCCCTACTCAACCCCCACCCTACTCAACACTTCAAACTATTTCCAGACTCTAAGCTTCTGTCTCTCTTTCTTGGCTATAGCATTATTTCACTCTTAAGACTTTTGACCATTTCTCTAATTCTAAGATTTCATTTTCCCTGGACCATGATTTGGCACTAAACTCTAAGTTAATAAGCTTTCTTCTACTGCCAGTAAATATGGTATAATTTAGCCTGACCTAGAAGTACACTCCTATCAGCCCAAAGAGAGTTAACTAAAAAAAGGAAATCTTTCAAGCTTCTCCACAAAGCCATGAATCAAGTAAGGGAGAAAATCTGAAATCTGGTTCTTTTCAAATAACTGATAGTAAAGGTCCAGTCCCCTGCCCAGATTGTTTATAGGCTGCCTGATGAGAACCAACTCTTGTTCTTGAGGAAAGAAAGCCTTATGAATATTGTTTTATTTTAGACAACCCCACCCCCAAGGCCTATGCTAGTGATCATTAACTCTCTCTGACTCTCTTAAATGTGAGACATTGATTTCCCTATGGCAAATAGCCTGTAACAGAAGAAAGAATTCTCAACTCTACTGTAGATTTATAACCATTGAAGAAAAAAAAAGAATCCTATACAAATCAGGACTACTTGTGCATATTATTCACAGGAAATAGCATGTAGTGAATATTTTTTGATGCAGAAAATAAATACCAATGAAACAAAAACATTAATTTTGATGATATATATGTCTTTTCCCATTCTCTTATATACTTATATCCCAAGTAAATGCATTTTTATTAGACTAAAAGACATCATTGTGATATTAGGTACATAAAATTAATTGGAATTTGATTTGTTCATTTTCTACTTACCTATTTTGAGAAACCATGGTCATTTAAAACTCTCCAACCATAAATTTGGAGAAATAAAATGATCTGCCAAGAGTTCAATTGACTCAAGCCATCATAATTATTGCTGTACTAGACTGCTACCAAATGGTCTCTATTTTTACAAAACAAAAATTTTCAAGAGGAAATATTCACCTTGTAAATCTATTTAATCAGTCCTGTTCTTCCTTTTGAAAAGAAACAGCAGGTTCCCTCCTACTTGTAACCCCTTGCTAGAACACCAGACATGTGTTAGCATTAGAATTGCCCACTGAGGAAGCTCCAGCACCTTTTCTGAAAGCCTGGTCATCTAAAAACTGATTCAGGTCACAGTACAAGATGTCATCTGCTGGTCATGTTAAAAACAGAGAAAGAGAAAATACAGCTAATGGTGCTGAGAGTTGCATTTCAGGTTCAGCTCTTCTTTTAACTAGATATGTAACCTTGAGTATGTCTGTTGAGTCTTTGTGAATCTGCTTTATTATCTGTCACAAGGGAATAATAATGTGTGCTCTACAAACCTTCGAGAATTATGTTTGTCAAATGAAGAGAAGTGCATTAAAGTGCTTTGAAAAGTTTAGATCTCTGAACAAATAACAAATTACCATTACCACTGAGTTGAAATCTCATAGTAATGAGCAGACAGGTAAATTTAGTGCCAAAGAATTTCATGATCATTCTTGCTCCATTCCTAAGTGTATGTTTCTGTATGCTTCATTGATTAAAGATAGCCCCAAACATCATTATAAATTTTTTACCTCATTAACATTTTCTTTCAGATTTACCAATCAAAGAAATAACTGAATAATTCAACCCTATATCTAAGTCCACTTCCTTCTACTGATAGGCTTGAAAGTAGAGATGGGAAGAAAAAGAATGAAGGAAGAGTAAGCCATTCCACTTATATTTACATTAGAAACCTTACTGAGTCTCTGCCCTAACCTCCTTAACCTCTTATTAGTGAAACATTTCCTACTTCAATTTTCATCACTGCCTTGGAGACAGGTCACCCAACTGACAGGCTGATCACATAGTAATCAGTATTCCTAGCAGCTTCATATTTGTTTATGTAGTCTTTCACATCTGTCCAAATTGCCAGTCACGGCAGCCAGAGTGGAGCAACCTTTCCATTGCATTTACAGCCAGAGCCCTACTCCATGCCTCCTCTGCGTCCCAGGGTCTGCAACCTTAGGCATTCATTTCCCCCCAGCACACACAAGTTCTGTTGTTTATTTAGCTCTGCCAAATATATATATATATAT
>NW_004567124.1:15046062-15085594 GCF_000260355.1 Condylura cristata | reverse complement strand
CTTTCCTGTCTGAATTATTTCATTTTGCACAGTGTCCTCAAGGTCCATCCTTGTTGTCACAATGGAAAGATTTCCTCCATTCTAATAGCTGAAATATATTGCACTATGTGTAGATATGTGTCTATAGGTGATATATAGACATATATGCATCTATATGTATGTATAATTATTTGAAAATATTTTATTACATTGTTGTCTTTTCATTTTGTTGTTTATTTTCCCATGCAGAAGCTATTTTATAGTCCCACTTGATAATTTTTACTTCTGTTGCTTGTGCTTTTTGTGTTATCCAAAATGTTGCCAAAATCTATGTCAAGAAGTTTTTGTCTGTTTTCTTCATGGATTTTAAGTTTAATGTTTAAGTCTACAAACTATTTTATTTTCATAACTGAGAAAAGCATCTGATTTCATTCTTCTGCATAAGCTTATCTAGTTTCTCCAACACCACTTATTGAAGAGTATCCTTTCCAACTTGACTATTCTTGATTTTCCTGTCGTTTACTAATTGAGATATATGTTTTTTCTTGTGTTCTCACTTCTGTCCAATTGTTTTAGTTCAGTGCCATACTGCTTTGATTGCTATAGCTTTAAAATATAATATGAAATAATAAACATGATGTTGTCTCCAAGTTTGTTATTTCTCAAGATTGCATTGGCTTTATTGTTATATGGCTCCATACAAATTTTAGAACTATTTGTTCTGTTTCACTGAAAAGTAATGGGATTTTTATGGGAATTACATTTAACCTTGTACAGGTTTGAGTAGTATGGATGTTTGAGAAGTATGGATATTTAAGCAATAGTTTTCTGATTCATGAACATGTGATATCTATTTGTGTCTTACTCCACTTCTTTCATCAGTCTTGAGTTTTCAAGGGTACCGATTTCCTATCTTCATTATATTTACTCCTAAGTATTGTTTTTAATGCTCTGGTTTTTCTTTTCTTTCTTTCCAAGATATTTTATTGTTAGTGTCTAGAAGTACAGTTTTGAATATTGATTTTTGCCCTGCATTTATTGATTACTTCCAAAAGTATTGGAGTGGGGGGGGGAAGGCTTTTGTATTTTCTGTATCTAAAATTATAAACCAATAAAAGTCTCTTAACTCCTACCTCCAAAGACCATTTTACTTTTACCTTTCCAGTTTGGATTACTTTTACCTCTCTTTCTGTATGTAGTATTCTTAATTGCTAGGACTTGTTCTGTGTCCTATCATATGTTTTTGAGAATGTTCTGTATGCAGTTGAGAAGAGTATATCTTTTGCTGCCATTGGATGAAATGTTCTAAAGTTACCTGTTATGTTCATTTGTCCTAAAGTATAGCTCATTTCCATTGTTTTTGCTTTTCTGTCAGGAAGATCTAGTCATTGTTGAAAGTGTACTGAAATTCCTTCCAACTAACATAATGTTGTCTTTTGCTCACTTCATATCTGTTAGTGTTTGCTTAATATTATTTAAGGGCTTCAATGTTGGGGGTATATATACACACACATATGTGTGTGTGTGTGTGTGTAATGACTTGTTGGCAAAGTCGTGATGCATTTTTCCTATGTTTTTCAAAGAATAACATGTTCCTTACCTATTTTATCTGCTAATATAGTTATCCTTACTATTTTAGTATCCATTGCATTCAATCTTTTTTCATGACTTCACTTTGAGTCTATGTGCATTCTTTTTTATTACTATTGTTACTTTTCTTTTTTTCATTTTAGTGAGGTAATATTGGTTAACAACACTGTATATGACACACCCTTCAGATGTATGTTACTACACTATTCTCCCACCAAAATACCATAATTCTTCACCATAATCCATTGGCCCCCTAACCCTTCATTCATCTCACCCACCCAACCTTTCAGCAGTGAGATTTCAAAAGCTATACTGATGTTATTTTGTCTATTACTTTGGGGGGTTTTGTTGTTATTGTTACATTCCTCATATAAGTCAAATCATCTAGTTTTTGTCTTTTTCCTTCTGACTTATTTAACTAAGCATAATTCCCTCATAAATCTGCAAATTCCTCATATGTCACAAATGGTAATATTTCATCTTTTTTATAGCTGAGTAGGATTTCATTGTGTAAATATATCAAAACTTCTTTACCAGATTTTCTATCATTTGGCACATATGTTTTTTTCCAAAACGTGGTTAAGAGGTATATATCCTATTGAGGTAATGGTTTTGTTTACTTCAGGCAGATAGTGAGGAATGGAAGTGCAAAATCATATGGAAAAGCTATTGTTAATATTTTGAAAACCTCCATATTGTTTTCCATAGGAACAATATAGTGTGCATTCCTACTAATAGTGTACTGCTTTCTTTTTCTCTACAAGTTCATCAATAGTTGCTGTTTCTGATCTTTTTGATAAAAGCTGTTGTAGTAGGTGTGAGGTGTATTTCATTGTGGTTTTGATTTGGATATCCCTGGTAAGGTGTGATGAGTATTTTCTCATATGCATGTTAGCCATCTATTGTCTTCTTTGAAGAAGTAACTATCCCATTTTTCACTGTTACTTGATTTTTGGTTACATGAGTTTTTTGGAGATTAGCTGCTGTCATGTGTATGATATTCAAATGTTTTATCCCACTAAGTAGAATGTCATATTTTAATAATTTATTTTGTTGTGTAGAAGTTTCTTAGTTTGATGTAGTATCACACATATTAATTTTTGCTATTCTTTCTCTTCCCTTTACAGTCAAGTCCCCAAAGACACTCTGAAGCCAGTGTTGCAGTGAGTAGGTTATTGTTTGTTTGTTTGTTTGTTTTGCTATGTATTTTATGGTTTCAGGGTTACATCCAAGTCTTTGATCCATTTTGAAATAATGTTTGTGTGTGGTGTGAGTTAATGGTCCAGTTTTCCCAACACCATTTACTAAAAAGACTTTCCTTTATCTTATACTTTTGGCTCTTTCATCATAAATTAACTGTCTATATAAGTGTCAGTTTATTTCTGGGTTCTCAGTTCTACTCCATTGATCTTTGTATCTATTGATAGTCTAATACCATACTGTTTTAATTACTATAACTTTGTAGCAGAACCTGAAGTATGATGCAGCCATTCCTCTTCATTTTTGTCCTAATCATTTGAACTATTCAAAATCTTTTGTTGTTTCATATAAAGCCACTAATGTTTGCTCCATTTCATTAAATACTCTATTAAAACTTGGATTGTTACTGCTTTGAATTTTTTTTTTTTTTTTTAGTTTCAAATTCAGAGCAGGTTTCAATCACGCTGGCAGTGGGCCAGCGGGTGCCTGCGGAGACTGTGCCGGAGCAGCAGGCCTGTGGGACAGTCAGTCGCCAGTGGTCGGGACCGGTGACCGGCCCTAAACAGTGCGCTCTGTGGGGTGCTCCACCCCACACCCCCATGCCAAGGGCTCCACCTGGGGTGCCCCGGCCGCCCATCTCGACAGGGTCAGCCGTCACCCCACAGCAGCGACCAGGGAGATGAGTCCCTGTGGGGAGGCAGCCAGTGCAGCTGTGGGCTATTCCCTCCAGTGGTGCCTGCACTGGGTGCTGCAGCACTTGTAAAAGGTGGTCATGGGCTCGTTGGCAGAGCGGGTCTGAAGCTGCATGAAGTAGGCACGCGGGTGCTCACACTTGGGGAACGGCTCAGCCATGGAGTCCATGTTTGCTTTGGATAAGGTGGTCATTTTAATAATATTAATTCTTCCAATCCATGAGCAAAAATGCAAAGAAAACTGAAACAGCCTACCAGGAAAAACAGGAAAAGCCTACCACTCCCCTTCAATCAATCAGCTTTAATGGGTTCCTCATCTCACTCTTCCTTTCCTAGGGAGTTGCTTTTAGCCTAGAAGTTAAATTTTGGTGTTGAATGAAGCCAGTGTAAAGGATGGCCTCTTTTAGGCAAAACAAACTCTCTTCCTCATCTTTTTACGCAGCTGTCAATTTTTTTGTTCTTCTGCCCTGTTAAGGTTTAAGTGGATTTCAGCCCTAGCCCAGAGCTATTTCTGCTTACAATTTCTGTCTAATTATTGACCTTTAAGGTATGGGTGCTCAAGTTTCCTACACTGCTATTTTGGTAATGTCACTCCAGAACTGTACTTTTGAAAACTGTCACATCATCTTCATTGTTTCAATTTATTCCATCTTTTCTATTTTTCTTAATGCCTGGTTCAAGCACTGCATCTGTAAGAACTTTATCTTGAAGCTTCACTATTACAGTGGAAAGTTTCTGATCAAACAAAAATTCCAAAGTGACTTTGCTGTAGTCAGTAATTAACCCTGATATCACCAACTTCATTTGTCTGTTTTATCAAATCAAAGTGACAGGAGGTTCTCTTGGCAGTTAGCCAGCCCTTCCAGTATCATTGCTGTCTTCAGCAAATATGTAATTTGAGGTTTGAGGTAAGAGCTACAGTAACCTATAATACCTTTCTGAGGCTGGATGTCCTGATACCACTTAGGGAGGTTACCACTTTGTCTCCCTGTACACAATAGTTCCAAAAGAAGACTTTTGGGCAAATGAAGCTATCAAAAATGAGTCGCTTGGCAACATGTTGGAAAATACATGCAAACTCACGTAGGCATTTTACACTTTTTCAATTTTGTTGAGATATAAGTAACATAAAATACTGTATAAGTACAAGTTTTACAGAATATTGGCTTGACTTTTATAGGATGCCAAATGAGCTTAATTATCTATTACTTCATAGTTACACAAAAGAAAAAAAAATGTTATTTTTCCTGGTGCTGAAAAATTTTAGGAGCTACTCTCTTAGCAACTTTGAAGTATACCATGCAGTACTATAAACTATAACCACTGTGTTGCACATTATACCCCCAGTATTTATTTATCATATAACTTAAAGTTTGTACCTTTTGACCACCTTTCTTCAATTTCCCCACCTCCCCTTCTGGTGACTGCAGGTCTAATCATTTTTCATGAGTTTGGTTTTGTGGGGCTTTTTAGATCCCATGTATAAATGGCATTATACAGTTTTTATCTTTTTCCTATTTCACATAGCATAATGTCATCAAGGTTCATACATGTTGCCATAAGGACAGAACTTCCTTCTTTCATGTACGAAAAGAATTACATTCTGTATTATGTATGTATACACATTTTCTTTATCCATTCATTTATCAACGAACTCAGGTTTCTACCACTTGATTACTGCTTCCCCAAAGAAAACCTACCTTTTTAAATACAATTTTCCATGGCAACTTCTTCCACACTGAGTATCACATGAGTAATGCAAAGTTGGCTTAAGAAAACCTATTACCTTTATCCTCAAGTTAATTCTTTCGAGCAGTGTTGCACCTAGTTCCCCCCATACCACTTGATGTGGTCACAGGCCTGCTCACAGAGAATGGGTGAAGCTGTCTTCAAGGAAGTTTCCTTCTAGGTGAACAGGTGCATTGTCACCACTCCTGCCTTGCTAAAAGAATTAAGACATGAAACTACTTGATTTGTTAGGCCACAAGAATCCATTGCTTAGCAAGCCAAGACTAAAATGACTCTCCCAGGAAGAAATAATATTGAACTTTGTAATTCTTAGTAATGGTAACTTAATGTTTCTTAGGTAACAAATAACTGTTTCCCATAGTGATGTGTTTAATGATTGAGTATGGCTTTCTGAGATATGATTAATTATAAATTAGTACCGTGATATAGTAAATATGACTGTAAAGTTTCACCTTCTTTCCCAGAAATGTAATTAATCATGTAATGCTTCATATTATTCTTCTGTATGATCAAAATATGTGGACATGATGGGTATTGAGTAGTAATGCCAGATTTTACCATATAAAAACCCTACTGTCCAGGCAATAAAAGAAGCAATTTCTCTATTCTCTGGAGCGTGCTGTCTCTCATTTTCTCTCTTACAGAAGCTCAGTGCCGATGCTTTCTCTACCCTCTTCAGGACCAAAACCAAAAGTTGGGGCTGGTCCCCGACAAAACAGTCCAAATACTGTTAAGCTTTGTCAGTTTTCTCATTCCTTGCACAGTATGAAAAGGTCTTTGGAGAGATCAATAAGAACAGCTTGTTCAGGTCCTTTGTAATCAATTGGGGGAAACGGATCAACATATGGTCATGAAAAATTCTACACTTAAGTACAAAGCCTGTTCTGAAATCCCAGAACATTTTCCTACAGTAATGTTGTACCACATATCAGAAAGCTATTTACCTCTCAGGCAGACACTACAAGAGTGATATATAGAGAGGGAGCGGGGGGGCGCCTCCTTGTGGCTTAAGGGTTTAAGTCTCAGCATTATAAAACTATCACCAGCCACTGAAGCATGAGTTCAATCCTCAGCCAGGGAGCAAACCCACATGGCACAGCAGACCTCTCCTGTCTCACTCGCTGCTCCCCTCTGTGTCTAGTGAATCCTTTCATGCAAACCCCACACCTCTGGCCTGTACGGATAAATAAATAAAAAACAAATCTTTCCAAAATAGAAAGAATGATATATGGGTTTCCTTCACTTATAGTTCAGGCACTTTTCATACTGCTGTTTCTGTGCTGGGTCCCTGAGCAAATGAATGTGTGTTAGCCCATTAAGAGCAGATTCTTAGTTCTCTGTATTTCTTAGATTCTCCAGGGATTTTGTTACAAGGCCTCAATGTTGGGGCTCCTGGGGTTCATCCTTGCTCTGTAGAATCAAAACATTGGGTGCCTGGTGTATGTACCACCTTCCCTCACTCAGCAAAGTTTTACACCTTCAGAATTCCACCTGATAATGAATCGCCACAAGTGTGGTATGAGGCATCTTCCTCAATGAAAGCTTATCTGTCTTTCCTACATTATCTCTATACTGCTTTTTATCCTTCACTGTGGGGGCTCTGTCAGATTCCAGGTCTCCTTTCCATAATTCCATATTTAGAGGTGAGTTTTATGCTATCATCTTAAACTATTTCTCCTCTCTTTCCCATCAGAGATTTCATTTTTTTTAAGCAGTCCTTTCTTCCGAGGTTGCCCTGAATCGAACCCCCCTTAACCAGATCTAGTCCCAGTACCCTTGCTGACTGCAATCCTACCAAGGCTAACATCCTGTCTTTCTGACCCTCTCACCTGGGAGGCAAAGCAGCCCTTTTAGCTGATACCTAGACTATGAACATGAGTTCAGCAACTCTCTGCTGCCCTCTCCTGGCACCAGGAGAACATGCTCCACTAGTTCAGACCTTACCAGCACTATCCAAGCCATGTATATTACTAACTATATACTTTACATTGTTTTCCATCAAAATATGGCATATTTTTACACTTACACCATATTGTAATTTGAACAAGCCACATTTGAAGTGCTTGGTAGTCACATGTGGCTAAGTAGCTACTGTATTCTACAGCTTAGCCTTAGGCATTAAATCTGCTCCACATTTGATGATTTTAGTAAAGTTGTTACTGTAAGGAGAGAAAATCGCATGATCAAGGTTTAATGATTAGCTAATGTATTCTATCAATTCAAACTGAATTAGAAAAGAAGGCTACCACATGACAGCCAATTTGATACAATGAATAAGTACTGTCAGAAGGCCTTGAGTTCAAATTCCAACAAAACAATAAAGTGGTCTTCAATTTTTTTTAGAATAGTGAAAAACCAAACACGTGTTTAAATTTCCCCCACCAAGGTAACAGATAATAGATTGTGGCCCACTGCCATGATGGAGTATTATACTTCATTTAAATTAATAAACTAGATCTGTATCTGTGTGTGTCATGGATCTATTAGAACAAATTTACAATGTTTCATGACAAAATACAATAGAATTCCTTCGGTATGAACCACTTTTTAAAAGTTTAAATACATGTAAAATAATATACAATTTGTGCAGTAATGAATTGAAATAATAAATACATGCCTGGGAAGATAATCCCCCTGAATAGTGGTTCTCTGGGGCTTAAAGGAGGGAATGGAGTAATAATATGAAGAGGAGACTTCAACTGTACATGGAATGACTTACTGAGGAGACAGGAAAAAACACCTAAGACAAAATCAGACAGTTAACAAATTGCTACATACCAGAAATACCCTGCCTGTAAGACACCTTTTGTTCAGCCTTTTTAGTAGTTTTGAGAACACAAAGTCAGCAAGTGTAAATCTTAATCTAGAGAGTTTCTGGACAAACTTCAATGCAAAAATCAATTGTCCAACATAACCTTTCTTCCCACAAGGCAAACTCACAATTCGACAACACTGACTAGGAGAAGAGTAAAAAAGCAGGCAGGGACAGATGTTAAATACTGAACTTACTACCTAGACAAGACTGAGAAGAAATGCCTTTCTGAACAATCTCATAATTTAAGTTAAATGGAGCATGACAAGAAGTGTTTCCACAGTTTGCTCAGACTGTAGAATAGATTCAGAGCATAAGAAAATGTAAAGTAATTAATGCAAAGTTAATTGTCATGCAGGCATTGGGAATTTGATATAATGCTTAAAGAGGATTTATTCCTGGACATATTGTTTATCAACATCTTCTGACCATCTGTGCTTCTGAAGTGAGGTTTCTAATGCTAAATTCCTATGACTACGTCCATTGGCTCCCTTATAATTATGCAAAACCACATGTCTTCTTCTGCCTGATCCCAGTTCAATTTAAACACTGATTAAGTGGAAAATAAATTAATGTGTTATAAGTGTTACTGGAATCATTATAAACTGGAAGTTACTCATGGAAACAAACCATCCACTAATGACTTAATTGTTTACTGGGCGGGGGGCGGGGGGGGTCAAACTCCATCTTCTCACATGGAGATCTGCACACACTGATGGATTCCAGTAAGTGGGCATGTTACAAGAATGGCCATAAATTAATTTCAGGAAACTCATCTTTCATAGTTCTAGGTAGACTCCAGTAAGGAAAATAAGGAGTTCAGAGGAAGAGGAAATACATGATCTGCCTTGCCCACTTGATTGTTTCTCTTACAGGTTTTGTGACTTTTAATGACAGAAAATGGAGACAATTCAATGATGGATAAAATATGCATATTTAAAGTACTAGAAATCCCACATGATCACCTGAGGAAAATTCTACAGACTGCATACATAGTCTTCCACAAACCAGCCAGGCCCTGGTATCATTGAGGATAAAATTTGGGAAGCTATTAAAGGTATTTTATGTCTGATCTTTATAGCCATGTGAGCTTAAAGAGAGAAGGTGGCTAAACTAACAAACCATTTAGGCCCTTATAAACCACATTTCAACCAAAACAGAAAACAAATATAGTATTTCAACAACCAAAGGAGACATTAAAAGTTAACCTCAATTGGACCTGCTAGAGTAGAGCTCCAGCAGTTGAGGCATTAATGTATAGCGTGTCTTTCTGGCACCTGTGCTGAGGAATGAAGGGCTCTCTTCCTTAGGCTAAAATCCGTGGGCATCCAGGAACTTCCAGGAGTGGATGTACTTCATTACTAAGCCATCAAGTACATCAACTCATAGGAATAAGCAAGGACCGTGTATATCCCAGATCCATCAGATTCAAGGCATCACAGGTAAGGCAATCAACTGTGCACATGTCAGGAGTGCCTAGGAAAACTGTTTCTAATTGCAAAATTAACACTTCCTCATTAAAACAAAATCCATATAAATGCACAAGTATATATAGCATTAAAAACATCTATTACCCTATTTATCCAAAAAGCATTTACCCTTTGAATGTTGTTTAGGCACAAGTCTTCTCAGCTTTGGCACTACTGACATTTTGAACCAGAAAATTCATCACAGGGGATTATAGAATATTCAGCAGGACCACTGGCCTCTACTCTTTTTCCTGGTGTGAGTCAGAAATGCCTAGATTGACAAATATCTCTGAGAGGCAAAAACCCCTGAGGTCCACTGTATTACAGGAATTGTACTCATTATCAATTCATATTCAGGATTCAAAATCATATCAATTTTGAAAACTGCAACTTTCACTTAATATAAGAAATTCTAAAGTCATTAGAATCATCTCTGCATCCTTTTCAGTCATTTCAAATTTGCCTATTAGATGGTGTACTGTAAGTTACTTAACCACTCCTTGATTTGTTTAATGTTTATTTTTGATGTGCTAAAATAGAATGAACATTCTTACACATACATATTTGTGCATGAAATTATTTCCTTACAATATATTTAAGAATTTTGGATCCAGGTGGTTTGGGGTTTTTAATGTCATTTAAAAAAATTTAACACACCAAGTAACATTTTAATATTGACATTATTTTAGGTCTTCTTTACCTGAGACATTTTCTCCCATCACATTTCATGAATGCAGGGATTGATTTCCATCCACTCTGTTCACTACAATTTCTGCACAGCATCTAAAACAGTGCCTGCCACATAGTAGCAGCCCGATATTTATTGAATAGAAAAAAATGAATAGGTGAACCAATGTCAGTTAAAATTTGAAACATCTTTGAAAGTACTAGCTTTGAAACTTACCTTATCAATAGTTCAAGTTGATCCAGAAGTAATAAATAGACTATCAACATATTGTGGTTTCAGTGCACAGGAAAAGGTATTAAGAAGACAGACCTGAACACTTCAGAGATTCCAGTTCAGTTGAATGAAAAGATTTTGGTGGAGGTAAGGAAGTGATAAACTATCTACTGAGTCCCTCAATTCTGGGACTTCTTTGAAGATAATGCCTATTATTGACCTCATGACTGCATAGCTTCCTTCCTGGGAAGAAAATGATAAAGACACAAAGTGGATAAGACTAATAAATTTAGAAACTGCTTCTTTGACATCCCTTCACTTTCAGCCTATCTGTGTCATAAATTAAGGGTCATGCTGCTAGTGTTGACACTTCCAGGAGGGACCTAAGTACAGCAGTGAGGCAAGGACTGACAACTACGGCAATCATGGTCACCATATTCTGGGGTGCTTTATAGGCTTGGTGCCCTAGTCACCAGATAGGGTCCCACTGGGGAATTACCACGATGATGGCAACCTGTTAGCATGCTATCTCTAATTACGTTGAAACACTCTGGGCTACCTGGATGTGGATATGTTTCCTTCCCCAGATATGAAATTTTCAGCTATTTATTACTTTAAATGTGTTTTCTGTTCCATTCTCTTGTAAAAACATTGTAGAAGCACACTCATTTAATATTTTCTGCATCACTAGGAAGATAACTCAAATAGCAGATTGAGCACCTTCAAACATACCTTTTACCTTAGATGAGCCCTGAAATTTGTCAGCATCAGAACTTCAGTCCCTTGCTGAGGGTAAGAGATAACTCTTGTTGGCAGTAATCCTGACAGTCTTGGAAAATTTTAAGAATTAGCATAAGAACAATAACTAGCTATTAAACAATCCTATGAAACATGGACTACAACTTCATGAATACACTTTCCAATGGGTCCCATAAGTAACATAAACTAATTATTGTTTGTTAAATGAGGCAAACCAGTCCTCATACATAGCAGACAAAATAAACTTGAAAGTTAATACTGATACTGCTCATAAAGACAGGTGTCCAATTTTCAAATTAATATGACTAGCATGCATTTCAAAGTTAAAATGAACATTTCCTCCAATAATCATATTGTTAACTATTGGTATTGTGTTACTAATTAAGGATAGTGACTTTCAGAAGACTTCATATTGCTATATTTGCGATATGAATTATATTCAACCTGGAACAGATGATTAACTCGAGTGTCCTAGAAAACTATTTTCATTTTATAATCACAAGAAAAATTAAACCACTCTTTAAAACCTATCCTTTTATTCAGAACTTTTATTGCTATTCTTTTTTTCCTTGAATGGATATATATTAGCACCATCTAAGTTCAGGTATCAAGGCAGATGTTGTTTAGGATACTAGTGAGTGATCGAGTCAGATAGACTGAGCTCGAGTCTAAGTTCTGCTAGTTATTAAGTGACAAGAATCGAGCCATTGTATTTTTTACCTCATGTTCTTATAAGTAAAAAGAGGACTAGCCTGAAGGGTTGTGAATACTGTAATATATGCAATGTACTTAGCTGTAATTACTAGTCATTGGTTTCTCACAAATCTGCCACTAAGTGGTACTGACTGAGCTTGAATCTAAGTTGAATATAAATTATTACCTGCAAATGTATGATCAAATGTTCTAGGAGGCCGTAATCTGGTTTTCTCTTTTAAGATGTTTTCCCTTACACAACTTTTATTTTCATTGTACATAGTCTTCTTATGTATCTTCTAATAATTCTTGTACTTCTTTCTGAAATGGTAAACTATCTCTATAAAACCAAAAAGCTACCAGGCTATGTATGGGGTTTTGACAACATTGGGAAGCTGGGAATACTGAAAACCATTTCAGTAGACAATTCAATGAAGGCATTTTAAATACACAGTAAGAGTAAGTTAAATCATTTGCTTTTGAATGGCATATACTTAAAACTAGGTAAACTGCCTTCCTTTAATATTTGTTCATTAACTACATTGCTTTTCCCTGGTATTGAGAAAATATAGGACATTATCATTAGGCATATTCTAGAAAACTGATTGCAATGGCATATATTTCACTGGTGTTTAAGAGTCATGGTTTAACATCAAACCAAACATATATACATTAAAGAAAGCCAAATATTTAAAAGTTGTTCTGAAGACAGAGTTCCTCAAACAGGGGCAGTCACCTATATTTTTTAGATCATTAGCATTGCTTTAGAGTAGTTTTTATGTTTTAGCAATTTATTGCCAATTAGTTGTCCTTATTTCTGGTTTTTTGACTCTGGCTCTTGAAATAGAGTATTAGCCTATCAGTAGAGCAAGTTGTTAAGTGCAAAACTTAAAAAAAAAAAAAACCCACCTGTCAAAACAGGTCCTTTCTGGGATTTCATGGTATGTATATGCTCTAGTAAATCCCAGAAATGCAGGTTGATCTATCATTGTTAGACAATTTGATGTAAGCAGTATAATCAGGTATACAACCCAAGACTTGTTGCTCTTCAACAAGTCTTCCCAACAGTGCAGATTTAATTAATGTCAAAAATCAAAGGCAGGCTGCTTCCTTTCTTACTGCTTCTTTTTCTCTACTTCTTTGTGTAGTAACTGACTGACTTTCTTTCTAGTTACCGTTTTTTTAGTTAAATAAACAGGAATTAAGCCAAGTATAAGACTACATATTTTCCACTTAGCATATTTACCAGCCATGCATGCACTGGTACCTAACACATGACTGGGATAAGACCAACTATCCCTGCACTCTTAGAGATTATGAAAGAAATATGCTGCCCAAATTTGCTAATGAGGTTAGGGAAATATCTATCAGTCAAGATTTCTTGGTACAAACTTTAGTAAAAGGAAATTTTTCAGCAGGATCATAGGGATCCAAAGAAATTAAAAGACAGGCTACATTCTCAGGTCAGGTAACTATATCCCCCATGGCAAAGGTCACATGGCAAAAACATCACCTCCAATCCCCTCTCAAGAGTTTCAATAAAGATTCACAAGATTTTTTAAATCAAATATTAGGGAGAATTCAAGTAGACCTTAAATCAGGGGTTTATATCATAATACAGAAGGTAAATATCAAGAACATAAGAATACATTTTAAAAAAGGACACTTACCCTTAAAAGTTCATTAACAGATATAATTCAAATAAACATGAGGCTGACTGATACATTCAGTGTAAAGACATGGAAAGTAAAATTTGTGTTACCTTTTATTTTCCCACTTGATAAATGTAGACTTTGGAATTTTTTTCTATAGGTTTTGGAATTAATTTTAATATTGATTTTTCCCCTTCGAACTTTCAACAAGCTGCCATGTTAACTTTTGCAAGTTAATAGTCTTTATTTGGTATTACAATTAAAATCATAAACCTAAATGATCAAAGTATCTTTATCCAAATCTCTATTTAATGTAAGCTAGAGAATAAGGGGAAAAATAAACTTTCTTTATATCGTGTAAATTATCCCTTAAAATTTTGAGACAATTCATTTTCTAAACGATTACCTGACAACCCAGAAATATACCTTCAACTCCCAATCTTCACCACAAATAATATTTGGGGAATGAGAAACTCTTCCTAATAAGTGAATTTACCTGCTGATTTAAAGGCTAAAATTAATGTTTTATTTGTCTTTATGGACTGAGTAAACTGTCTCAACTTAGCCACACCTTTCCCCAAACCCTAAAACCCTCCATTTTTTTTCCCAAGTCAAAAGTCCACTGCTGAGTTTTATTTGGTCACACAACCAATCCTACTAAGTGGTAGCCATGAAATGACCATTTTACATGTACTGACTGACTTACAAAAAATCCAGAGTTGGTCATATTATCTCCATTTTTCAGATGAAGAAATCAAGTCACAGGTTGAGGGTCAACTTGCAATCATGTGAAGACAGGATCTGTGTGGCTCTGAGTAAGTCTCTCCTATTGATATGTAAATGCAGGGCAATTTTGTAGACAAACTTGTAAGAACATAAATCCCCACATCCTCCATCTTCTGTGTGACAAAGAGTAAGTTACCAAAAACCTAAAATTTTCCTATCTATAAAATGATATATTGTAAAATAAGTAGGTCCTTCTCAAACTCCTTTATATAATATTTTGCTACGATACCTATTTTGTTAGAAATGGGGATTTTTTGTGGGTACTTTTACAGGGTTTATAAAAAATATGTGACAATCAAACCTCAGATGACCTTTAAACAATTTACAAATGTAAGAATTCTGGATAGTGTTTGAACAATTTTATACTTTTGTGTTATGTTAACTGTCCAGTAGAGGTCTCAACCATGCAAACTAAAAAACAGTAGCCTAAAAGCACTGTACCATGCTCATGCTAACTCTCTGCATAGTACAAAGCCCTCAGTACTTTAAGAGACAACTCAACTTGGTGATACAATTAAGTTTAGAAAGTTGTGGGGGCTAAAACTGATATTTACATTCATAATTTATAATGAGATCTGGGGTCTCAAAATAATATGAAGTCCTGACAATTATGAGAAATTCTGGGAAGTTAAACATGAGCTTCAGTGTCAGCTCTTCATTTCAAAAAGGCTCTATTTTCCCCAAAATTAATCACTCAAAGCAAAGGCATAGCAGAAAACTTACTTTCTAATAATATCTCTTTAAAAATGTGTTTAAAATTTAAATATTCAGCAATAATACAATTTGTAATAAAAGTCAATAAATTTTACATATCTTTGATTGCATAAATCATTTCCCCTAATTATAAATCAATGTTTCACCTGAGTCTTAACTTGACAAGTAAGAGTGAAAAGGCATACACTGGATACAGGTCTTGTAATACTTGATTCAATGAACAATTCGCTTTTTCAGTATCTAATACTGAAATTAAAAATTAGGCATTAATTCCTATGGTCTAAAGAATCTGTAATTCCAAATTCCACTCAAAAAAACATGAAAACTGAGTTACTTGATATAAGCAAAAGCATTAAATGTAAGTATATATATAGATCTTCCTTGACTTCTAATAGATTTATATCCTAATAAATGCATCGTATGTTGAAATATCATTAGGTGGAAAATACTGGTGTTAGGACTAGAGACAGGCTGCCCTAGGATGTGCCCAAATGATATGCTAATTAAGAAAAGATCCAAGAATGATGTTTTGCTTAGATCTCCCAAAAAACAGGAATCTCTGGTGGTCTGGGAAAACAGCCTTGATAGTTTTATTATCCAGATCTGGGCTTGCAAAGCCCGTTTTTGATGCATCTATAGGTGAGCCTTGTGTAATTCCTTTTCTTTAATTACAAAACTCTTCATTCTGTTTACCCTCCTAAATTTACTGCCCCATTTCTAGAGATAATATAATTTCACTGGAATGACCAAATGTAGGTTAATATTCTTGGCGCCTCTGTGCACATATATTAATCTGTTGCTAATCACTCTTGACACTTCAGTAATTTTCAGCCTACAGACTGAAGTGGATTAGGTTCCTTTCAATACTAGAAACACAGAGAACTGTATTTATCAGTTGTGTAATTACCTACCTTACTGAATGGCTAACTTCAACCTGCATCTTACTGTCACTGACCAGTATCAATAGAGAACACTGTACAGCATATCACTAGCCCGGGAAAAGATCAAAATTCAATCTTCAAAGTATACAGTTTCTACTGAATCACTGTATAGCTTTGACACCACTGTAAAGTCAAATAATTAAGTACATGAAAAGTTGATGGCTGTCTGTTGAAACATGAAATGTATGTTCTTTAAATATAACTCCTGCCTTGTTACTAAGTGTGTGGGGAAGTTTATTTTTCTTCCAAGTAATTGATATAACAGGCCCTTGCTTAGTACCTTTAAATAATACATAGGCCTGTGTTTTAGAAAAGTTTTATATACAAATAATGTATAGATGCTCTACCCACAAGCCTGATTTTCCAAAAACAATCAAGTATCATTTAAAAGAAAACCAAACATACTTTTAGAAGTAATGGACTCCTCTGCTTATGAAGTACTGCTAAACTGAAAAAATTAAGCTCATTCTACAAGGTATCTCAAGTTAGAATTGAGTATTATCTAAAGTGGAAATTATGAGTATAGGGCCATTACAAGAAAAGAGTATTCAACTCTCATCCCAAACATTCACAACTGCTTATCAGAACAGTTAAACTAGGTCAAAACACCAACATACTTAAGCATCTCTTAATAATACACCAAATAAATATCAAAATCTAAAGATATTACCTGAAACTAATTATCATGCAGATTTTTAGTTCCTTATTGTATCCTCCCTTCTGTAACATTAATAAAGGGAATGTTTTTCTGCCAAGAAATTTTTATTTTTGCTCATCACTAGCCATGAAATTTTTGCCATTAATTACACAAGTGCTGTTAGTATTGTTATACAATTGGCATGGCCATTTTATGTCCAAAATTAACTTCTATAATCTCAAACAGAATTTTCATGATTTATGTAAGAATATTATCAGAGAAGGTTTAAAGGTGAGATGCAGCATAGCATCCATTATATCTGATATTTTCCAGAGAGCAATGTAGGTGTACTTTTTAATCACCTTTCATTTGAATGACTGTAAGACATAAATCAATTTAGAAATTCTCAGTCTTCAAAGGAGGTTTTCAAATGCACTTATGAAAACTGTTTCAGTAAGGTTTTTAAGAAACATCTTCCATGTCCACATCCTGTTGTAATTTCTGCACCATTTTTTCTTCCAGCTGCTTTCCTTTCCCTATAAGGAAAAAAATAAACAATTAAATGTGATCTTGCAGTAGGCATATCAACAATTTATGAGGACTCTTGGATGTTTTAAAATAGCAGGCATATTTAAGAAATTAAAGAGTAATAACTAAGCCTATACAGGTCTATGATATTCCACATATAGGTAAGCATTCTACCATTACTCATTTCACCTTTCTAAGAACTCCCATTTTAAAGATGAGAAAACAGAAACAGATGAATTTGCTTAAGATCAAAAAGCTGAGATCTGAAACCTGGCTCCCTGAATCCAGAGTCACTGCTCTTAACACAATGTCATCTATGCCTTCCCTGGTGGCGCAGCGGGTTAAAGCACAGCACAAAGAAGCTTAAGCCACTTCCACATGAGTTCAATCCCCGCCTGCCCCGGCGGTGACCACATGGCGTAGCAGATCTCTCCTGACCCGCCTGCTGCTCCCCTCAGCAGTGTACTTCGTTGATCTGCCTGTTCTGCACCCCACTCTGTCTCTGGTGAATCCTCTCACCCTCCACATCTCTGGCCTGTACCCCAGATCTGTATAAATAAATAAATAAAAATCTAAAAAAAAAAAAAAAAACACAATGTCATCTATCTCAAATATAGTTACCTGAAAACTTAAGGTAACAGTAACAATAGTTAATTTCTGTTGCTTGTTTGAAGGTTATGATCAATACATGACACAAATGAGCCATGATTTTTTCCATTTTATGTTGGTACAAAAATGACCTAGCTAGAACTTGTACATATATCTCAGAATGTGATCATAGAATTTATATTTTCAAAAGTTTAGGCACAGAATCGTTATTCAGGAATCATGGCTTCAATTAAATTCCACCAAAAATTCTCTCCTTTTAAATAATCTGCTTAAGTAAATTATGTAATACTCTAGTTAATGCCAACTGGGTAAAACTGGCTTATCGTACCTCAGGAAACAATGTGCATAAACAAATGAACAGAGAGAGAAGTTTTAATATAAAATTACAGCTCTCAAACTAAGTATTAGAATTGTCTGGAGATCTAACGGGTGTAGGTAGGTCTTTAGTTTCCAAAGTAATTCTGAAACCAACATTTGTGAAAAACTAATGTTAAATAGCCATTGTTCTTTAATCCTAATAGCCATTGTTCTTTAATCCTAATAAGTATAAGGAACTCATCTTAAGTGGATATGCCTTATGAAGTTAGGAATTTATGAAGGGGTGGGAAAATGCAATAACTTGACTAGAACTATAAAGTAAGTATCTTTAAAAGCAAGTCATATCAAGAAGAGCAAGATTAAGACACAGAAGACCCTAAATTTGTTTCTTTTCATGGAAAAACAAAAATAACCTACATATACACCCCCCACCAAATGTACCCAAATAAGGAATTATTATCTCCAAAAGAGAACTATTAGTTGAACAAGCACATCAAAAGACAAAGAGGACTAACCATACAAAAGTGCTTCATTCACCTGGCCTGGGTTAACTGTCAAGGTCTGGCAACCGGTCAGAATTCTCCCCAAGGGAGATACTGACAAGTATCCTATTTTTTGCATAGTTCCTCTCCATCTTATTGGAAAAGTTGGGCATTTACCACCCCCCATTCCCAGCACACTAAACCAACTGCAGCCTAATCAAAGTCCCCAAAGATCAAAAAAAAAACACTTAGCAGATTCACATTGCCCCCCAACACTTGTTCATTGCCCACAACACTTGTTCATTACAAACCTAAAATCTTGAGGTGGGCACTCCACACAGGCTACTTCCCTTGATTATCAGATCCCACCTGCATTTCTGGGCACCAATAGGATATACCAACCAGACAGTTCTTGGCAGCCAGCCACCCCCAACGTACTGGCAATGTTTTGATTAAAAATGAAAAAACGAAGGAACAAACAAAAGACCAAGATAAAAACTCAGAAAAAAGGCCTTGAAGAAATGAAGATAATCTATCTGACAGAGTTCAAAGTAAAGGTGATAAAGATGCTTAGTTAATACAGGAGAAAGAATGAGCAAAGTGACATCTCCAACAGATATAGAAGAAAATTCCAAAAAGAGGACAGGCTAAATAAAAAAAAAAACACACTAGCAAGTTTAAATTCGGACAAGATAAAGTCAAAGAATGGCTAAGTGAGCAAGATAAAATAATGGACCTCAAACAAACAAAACACATGAAGAAAAAATGAATTAAAGAAACAGTACTATTACCTTAAGGTAACTATGAAACAATACCTATTAGAGTAATATCCAAATTTATAGTAGTTCCTATGTGACTACTGTAAAATTTTGCAGCCAAGAGAGCAAAGCAATCTGCATATTTGACACAGCTTTGCAAAATCTGAGGTCTGCAGGTAAAGTCTGCCTTTCGCCCCCAGTAATGAACAAGGAGTCAGGTAAAATTTAACCACGGATACCTAGGCTTTATATATCTTCAGTGCATTCTCTAAAAAGAAAGAGGTTAAATCCTGCAGTGCCTTCCTCCTGCATCACTGCATGTTTGGGTCAGGATACCTTACCACTTCTATCAAGTTTATATTCTTAGTATCAATGACTCTGTTCCTATCTACAGAAATTCAAATTTGTTTACTGGAATAGATCTCAGTAAAATCTGTCAGACTGTTTTCTGGGTCAAATTCTCACTTTGATTATCTAATAAATTCTTTGTCTAACTATCATTTAAGATGCTCCAATCTCTATCACTTTTTAAAAAAAAATTGGGAGCGGGGAGTGGTATCAAAATGGAATCATTTATGTGTCCCCAAATACTATTAATCTAAATTAACAGTTTCAGCTTTTCCCAAAAGTGGAATCCTAAACCTAGAGTTTACTGGCTAGCACTAGTGGTGTAACCCACATAAGACTACGTAAGAACTCCCTGTCCTCCCTCAGGAAAAGTGGCTTTGTCTAAAATACTTTGTTTTACTAATAACCTTGTCCACTCTTTTCAATTTTAAAACCTTCCATTTTGTGGAAATCCTTACAGAATCCATGTGCTAGATGGGATAGTACCCAATGTTGAATCTTTTAATAAAGCTAATTAGAGCTCTAAACAGTAATATGACTATACATTATAATTAAAATCTAAATAGGCCTGAGTTATAGCAATATCTTATAATTAAAATGTCAAAAGTTACAGATGAATATAAAATCTAAAAGACAAGAGATAAATAACTTGTTATCTATGAGGAATTAAGTAGATTTGTCAAACTTTGCAGACCAAAAGAAACTGATACCTTCTTGAAGAAAAGATACTCAAAGTGGTGAAATGAAAAAACTCTAAGCTAAGAATACTTTAAAGGCAAGGTTATTACAAATTGGGGAGAACAGGATTTTTCCAGATAAAGCTAAAAATGGCTCACCAGTAAGTCAGCCTTACAAGAAAGACTAAAGAGAATTCTATAAACTAAAAAGAAAACATGGGGAGGGGAAAAAAAGTCTCACTGATAAATGTAAACATACATTAAAAGTAGAGTAATTACAGTATATGAAGAAAAAATCAAATCTAGAATAATCACTTAAGGGATACATAAAGAGTTTGGGGGGGGGGAAGACATCAAAAACAAAGCATAGGGCACAAAAGAAAGACCGAGTTTGGAATTAATTTGCCATTAATATAAAAGAGAATATAATATACATAGGAGGGTATATGAATTTTTTATGGTAACCTCAAAACAAACATTTATAATAATAAAAGAGGTACACAGGGGTTTCTATGTTCACTGCAACATTATTTACCAGTCAAGATATGAAAACAACATAAAAGGCCATCAAAAGAAGGATAAATATGTATGTACACAACAGACTACTATTCAGTCATAAAACAGGAAATCTTGCCATATTGTAGCAACCTTTTGTGTACTGTCCAAGTGAAGAGAAAGACAAATACATATGACTTGATTCACATGTGATATAAGAATAAAAGTAAATAAAACAAAATTAGCTCTTATATAAAGAACAGATTCGTGGTTACAAAAGGAGTTGGAAGAGGTGAAATGGATAAAGTGAATCAACTACTTGATGATGCATGAAACTAGACTTTTGCTGTAATCATGATATAATATATACAGATTTCAAATCATAAATGTTAATTACCTAAAACTTATAACCACGTTATATAAGCAAATACCACCTCAATCAAAATTTATTTTTAAAATAATAGTAAAGAAAAACAAGTCATATCACATATGTACTATGAGAGATACCATTTAAATAAAAAACTATTTACCCTTAGAAGTTGGCTTGGCATGCAAAAACATTAAAATATATATCCAAAATACAGATTTTTTCACCTCCTATTTAAAACAGAGAACTTCTACGCAATGCAGTACTTACCTGCAAGAGGGGCTCGGATAAGATGGATGTTTTGTTTGACTTCTTTGATGTCCTGAACTTTCTGTAATTCTTTATTTTTCTTTAACCTAGGATACAACATATCAAAACCAAATTTCACTAAAATACCTTTAAAAAACAGTTTCTTTAAACAACAAATATATAAAAATAAGCTTTATAAAGTAGCCAGAGATGAGGAATGGGAACTCAAAATAATTTTCTAGTTATTGATCTACTTACATAGTGTTTCTGTGCTACCAACTTATTCATGCATTGTATTCATGCATTGTATTCCTAGTGCCTAGTCAAGGATAAAATGGGAACTCAACATAAACTTAAATGAAGAAATGTACTGAGTCACAGAATTAACAATCTTATAGATCAATGTCTATTATACGCATAATGGTGCAAATCTCTAGTTGTGCAGATCTTTTCATTTCAAATATAAAACATTGATCGCCTTAATCAGTAATTACAATAGCACAAAACACACAGTAACAAAAATGCTAATAGACTAGTTCTCAAACATTAGGTCTCTGCTTTAACTTTTTTTTTAAGCCAGAAAACAAATGGCACATACTGCTTTTCTAAGGTAAGACTTTCAATTTGATAAGAGCAAAATATCAAGCTCCTATTCTAAAAGATTTATTTCTTTGCAGGATAAGTATAAGATGAGGCTTTAGAATATCTTGTTAGCTATAAAGCAAGAAAATACTCAAAGAATTATGAAGACTTGTCAAAATGACATGGGAGACCACTGGCCAAAGAGGTACTTAGAATCACCTTACAGTACCTTGAGTATTGTTAAGAATCAGTGAAACAAACAACATAAATAAATGAACAAATTTTGAACGTTGGGGGAATTCTTTCTTCTTGAGAGCATCAATAAATGTAGAAATAATGAAATTAGAAAAATCATTCTTTGGCCATGGTAGTAACAGTAATAGACTCAAGCAAGACTCTAATGGATCCTAAAAGCAGCAGGGACTAGTCTGAGGAGTAATAGGATTTGGATATCTCCCAGAAGAACCATAATGGTTTTAAAAGGAGGGGGAAGAAAAGTTTCCAGTGGTGAGAACTGGCAGACACCACCTGAACTAAGAGATCAAAGATAACATCAGCAACTAGAAACAGACATATCATCTCCTCTATGATATGCTGGCTAAAGGTACCTACCATAAATTTTATCATGAGGAAAACATAAAACAAATCTAAACTGAGGGACACTCTATAAAAATAACTGACTGTACTCTTCAAAAATGTTTCATTTAAGACAAAAAAGAAAAACTGAAAAAAAAAGAAACTGTCCTGATCAAAAGAGATATAAATATGAAACACAATGCATGATCCAGAATTTTGTTGGTATGAGGTACATTATTGAGACAATAAGTGAAATGTAAGGTCTATAGATTATGTAACAGTATTGCACTGGTGTTAATTTCCTGACTTAGATAACTATACTATGGTTATGTAACAGCATATTATTTTTAGAACAGGTACAATGAAGTACAGACAGGACATCATGTTCCTAACTCACTATACATAGAGAGAAGTAAAGGTAACAACCTGTTAACAGAAGATAGTGTTCCTTATATTTTTCTTAAAGTTTGAAATTAAAAATTAAAAATTTAAAAAACACAAATTACTGATTATTTTTATTTCATAGATTCTATTTTGTGTAAAATTACTCTAGAAAACAAAATACTATAAAGGAAATAAAGGTTTAGAAAAATTCATACCGGTTCATTATAAATTTAGCTTGGCGCTTCTGTTTGATCTCTTCGACTCTCTTCATCGCATCAACTACAAAAAAATTCATAAAAGTTAGCATATTCACACAGTCAAGCAGAATGATTCTAACCAACAAGTGCTTTATCACTTCTTTGTTTAGAAAGAGAATAAAAATCATTGCAAAAAAAAAACCTAAAATCGTTAGAGAAGGTATGTATTATTATCTGACATCAATACTGACTATATATATTTCACAAGTTTTAACTATTTTTACTTTACAAAATCCTTTACTGCTACTCAATTTTCCTTCCACTTTTAAAACTATCTTTTTCAAATTTTATTGTTCAGCAAACTTAGATTATCAGTAGCAACTAATCCTATTCTTAACCTATTATCTCCTTAAAGACAGCACTGCTCTAGTCATTAAGAACCTTTTCTTTCAAGTGCCTGGAATACATGATGAATAATGATAATGAAAGCAAATCAATCTGTCATGTTCTCAACCACTAAAATCCAACTGTTTTGACACCTCAGCTATATAAGAAGCACCTACTTTTTTTTTTTTTTTTTTAAATAACATCCCTGCCTATTTTAGGGGGCAGTGGGAAGAAAACATAAGATATTATTGATTTTAGTTTTAGTAACCAATAGCTTCATTTTTACCTAAGTCAAGTACTTAGAAATTTTCCAGAAAATTTGTGATTATCACTCATAAGTACTACATTTTTTACAAAAGCACTAAATTTTATAAAATATTAAGAATACACCATTCATATCCCTGAGTTAAATTATCTAACCTCATAAAGCATGTATTTAAACTACGCCATACTCATCCCAAAAAAGTATCCCCCAGTCCTATTTTCTGTTCAGTTTTTTTTTGGATTTTATTCTCTTTTTAATCTGTCTGGCTACTTCAAATATCAAATTAATATATACTTTATTCTTACAATGTATATGTCAACCAATTATGAAAAAGAGTTTGAGTCACTTATTATAAAAGGCATAAGAACCATTAAAATGATTTCAAAAGAATAAACACCAACAAATGACACAAGAGAAGAAAAGTGATATTTAAACAACAAACTGATATTGAAGTTACAGTAATATCCCACCCTAGTCTCTCCCCAAATTTTCTGGGATTCCCTTGTGACTTACTAGTTTTATTCCATAGCTCTCGCTGGTATTTGACAGGTTCATTTCTACGTTTTTCAAATTCAAATGAATTATCCTGTAAAGGGTACAGAATATGGTTTTAAGAGCAAAAGAAAGCATTTCTTTTTTTAAAGATTTATTTATTTATACAGAACTGGGGTATAGGCCAGAGGCTCAGGGGCAGTGGGAGGCTTCACCAGAGACAGAGTGAGAGATCGACGAAGTACACTGCTGAGGGGAGCCGCGGGCGGGCGGGCGGGTCAGGAAAGGTCTGCCACGGCATGTGGCCACCTCTGGAACAGGCGGGAATCGAACTCATGTGGAAGTGGCTTTAGCTTCTCAGTGCAGTGCTTTAACCCGCTGCGCCACCAGGGAGGGCCAAGAAAGCATTTCTTAAAACTCCTTTTCAAGGAGTTCCAAGTATTTTACACCTTAGGTACATAGTAAGATAGCCCACACACACACCCCAAGTGAGCACAGAGAATACAAATTTTCATACTTTTCCTCCTTTACACAGCATTATATACAAGACAACGGCATTGAAAGCATCTTTATATGAGTGACTCTCAGAGGACGGAGAGAAAGAAATACTGCTCCTAATCCTCAGAGGGGTATAATAATCACAGGAATTAGAAGCAAACTGAAGTTTCCCTTATTGCCCATTCCTAGATGAGATGCATAAAAAAAAGAAAAAACCAAAGACTGAAGCATATAAAACCGCTGTTTTTCATAAATCAAAAAGTAAAACTTTGAGGGCCTTTCTGGTGGTGCAGAGATTATCAAGCACTATCAAGCTATTGCCAGCTACTACATACAGCACAAGTGTGATCCCCATCCAGGGAACTGACCCCACCTCTCCTGTCTCGCCTGATGTTCCACCCAGCAGTGAATTTTTAGTAGCTCCACCTATTCTGCTCCCCCCTCTGTCTCTGGTAAATCCTCTCAACATCCACACCCATGGCCTATACCCCAGTTCTTGTATGCACAAGTAAAACATTTTTTTTTAAAAAAGTAAAATATTGAGAATTTCATATGGTTCGATCTAAATACCCATCATGCTTATACATTTCAATACCTATATACTTTTGTGTCAGAGAACAGGTGTGTAACTACTACCTTCAAATAAATGTGGAGCTACAACCCAAGACATAAGTTTCACCATGAAATTTTTCAGTCCCCTCTAAATAAATTAGATATTTTCAATCAATATCCTATTTTATCTTAAAAAAGAATTTTGGAAAAGTTACAAGTTTCCCAGAAAAACTACAGGTACTTCTATCTATCTGATTTTAGAGCTGTGGGTCAGCACTATTTAGCTATTTCATTTATATGCACATCTCTTTTCAGTAATAACAAAATAACCAGCTACCAGTTTATGACCAGCAAGCTTTCATCACTCATGCAGCTGCCACTTGCTTCTTCTTATCCAGACTGAAAATATTTTTGTGACAATAACTATGATTTGACCCTGCAGCCTGTCAAAAAATTTTCTTCCCACTCACTGAAATCCACTCAAGTTAAAGGCACCAGCAAAGGGTTTCATGGCAAATGCTTAGACACTGTCCTTGGGCAGCAGAGTGGTGGGAAAGAGTTCATGGGTTTGAGAGAGGATAGCATAATACTTTCCTCCCTCAAAGATGGTCTATGGAGCAGTTTTCTCTGCTTCTCTTTACAGGGGTCAAATATGGACAAGCCTCACTAGAACCTTATTCAGCAATATGAGATCGGGGCTCACCTCTTAAAATTCCTCACTCCTGACTATTCCTCTTCACACCAACATTATTAACTATCAACTAATTTCTCTGTTCTCAGATACAAATTCCATGGCAGAAATCTAAAAACCAATAAATTAATATATTAAAAATCTCATCCAAGCCCTTACTTCTACTCAGGAATTCTTTAATTAATCTCTTAGCTTCCTCCTATAATCCCTGAATAGCAGCATCTATTTAAATAATTTCTTCCTGTTTGCAAACTGAAAATAGTCTGAGAATAAGAATTAGGAACATTTTCCTTCAGAACATTATAGAACCATAGTTTTTAAGACCATATGAAAATGAGATTATTACCATAATAAATAAGCACTTATCAATCACACTGTTAGAAGTCTTGTCATCATTTGCTAAAATATATGTCATCCCATCAAGTTAAAAATTTGAAACAGTAAAAACTATACTGATAACTATACTCACCACTGTAAGCTCTTTGCCAGCTGCTTTCCGGAATGCTTTTGTCCACCTAACTTTTCTAGGGTTGCGCTTCTTTTTAAAGTTTTTATGACACTTGGATTTACAGAATCTGAATACCTATAAGAAAATTAAGTTAAAATAGTGAAAAGTCAACATTCAAGATTTTTCTACTAGAGGATGTTATCTCTGGCAGATAACATATGCTGTAAAGATGAGAAATGACAACGTTCTCACAATTCTTTCACTTATACCATTTACCAGATTAAATGGAAATTAAAAATCTTTGACTATTGAATGGATAACTAAGACTAAGGCCTCACCCCAAATAGTTAAAAACTATCATTAATCTAAAAACTATCATTAATCTAAATGATGGTAACAATTTTTTTTTAAAGATTTATTTATTTATTCATATGGAACTGGGGTACAGGCCAGAGATGTGGAGGATGAGAGGATTCACCAGAGACAGAGAGGGGAGCAGAACAAGCTGATGGACAAAGTACACTGCTGAGGGAAGCAGCGGGTGGGTCAGGAGAGGTCTGCCTCACCATGTGGATCTGCTCCGGGGCAGGCGGGAATCGATCTCATGTGAAAGTGGCTTTAGCTTCTTAGTGCTGTGCTTTAACCCGCTGCGCCACCAGGGAGGGCCATGACGGTAACAATTTTAAGGACAATTATTTTAAACCCTTCCCATTTCAGAATAAGTTTCAAATCATTCTGAAATCTTTCTATCCTTTGTATTAAGAGGACAATATAATTTCAAAAAAGCAACTAAAACTGGCTTATTTTCTAAAGTATTTATTCATAGACATATGGGAATGATTCTTCACTACTTTAGCTCTCCAGGTTTATTCCAAAAGATGTAGTCCCTTAACAGCATTTAAGTTAAATAGTGATGCTTTAATGTACTTCTGAAATGGCTTATTGAAACTCATATTCTAAAATGCATTATTTTGCTCTCTATAATGTCTTAGATCACATTAAAATTTATAAATTTACTAGAGTAAATTAAATTTAAAAAATATTGGCCAAGAAAATTAGGTTGAATAATCACACCTAGAAGGTGTGACCTGTTAAAAAAAAAAAGTCAAAATGAAGCAGGAACAGTTCAAATTAAACAAGTATATGTGTATACCACTAGTCAAAGTAATTTTCATTTTATGTACACTTTGTTCTATGGGGAAATTCAAGCACATCACTCACCAAATACACCAAGACAAAGTTTTCATAGAAAAAGGTCAGTAACAGTTTAATCTCATCTAAGTCTGTACCTCTAGGAGAGCTCTTTCCTGAGAGACTTGAAAGCATGTCTACATTCTTGAATTTATTTCAAAGCAACTAGACAATATGAATATTATTTCAGTACACATAGTAATATATAACCATAGCCATCTCATATATCCAATGAAAGGTTAGAACTTGTCCTCAATTCCAAATACTTAAATTCTATAGCTAACAGATGTTATCTGAAAAAACACAATGAACTGTCTGAAGAGACCTGGGTCACTGAAGACATGAAGGGGGTTCAATCAGCAAATAAAAAGCACCTACTCTTCATCTGACAATGCCATAAATACTTGGAACACAAGAATATTTAAATAATGAGACCCTACCTTGAAAAGCTTGGGCTAATAATGTGAGAGCCTCACTTTACAAACATACTAGAATATAAAATAGGAGGAAAACATACTAGAATAAAAATAGGAGTATAACACTAGATGCAATGACCATGTATTAGTAATATGAAAACACATGATTAAGGAAGGAATTAAATCTACATTAGGGTAGGAGGTAAATGAATTATGTGCAAGGTAAAGCTTCGGAGGTTCATTTCCCTCTAGCATCATTTTCAGTTCTTCAATTCCTTTTTATTTCACTTCAATAGACATTTATTAAGAACTCATTAAGGGTGTATGAATAGTTCTTGCTTCTACCCTAACTCTACCTTACACTAACTCTACCCTTACACTACCCAAGCAATACAAGAGGGAGATCTCTATGAAAGACCATCTCAAACACTAAGAGAATCCAGGATAGAAAGTTAGGAGTCTATGTAAAAGTACAAGTGCAACTGAACAAAGGCAAGAGGGGCAGAAAGAAAGCTATACCATTATGATTCTGAAGACAGAATGAGGGAGATGTGATAAACAGATGCAAAAATGAGAAAGATTCAAAGGTTGTCACCTTTGACCAAATTGTCTAAGAAAATGACAAATGGCCAAATTGTCTAAGAAAATGACAGTGGTATTAATTCAAAGTGCAAAAAGATCTGATATAAAAAGGAATTTTCTTTCAGTAAGTTGTTAGGTACAGGCAGGTTTTCACTATTTTGCTGGAAACTAAATAGTTGGCTAAGGAGCTAAGGTGATACAGATTTAAGATCAACACAGAATAAACAAGACCCTTACTCTTTATTAGTACTTTAAGGCCTCTATTTCTTATTTCACCAACCAACATCTTAAACTACTGGTCTTCCCTGAAGTAAATTGGTTCCCAGTCAATTAAACACAGAGTTCCTTGTAGCAACAGAGTTCCTCATCAACCTGAACTTGCACTATAGGCCAGAACACCACCCAATTCTAGATAGCTTCCAATGTCATTCTAATTCCAATATGAGAGTGGCAAGCTTTGCTGTATAAAAATCAAACTCCTGATGAACACAATTACTGCTTATTATGAGCTAGACCTACTCCTAGCTATCTCTTAGTCATTTATTTTTTATCAGGTTCCTGAGAGCAGGTATTCAAAATCTTCCACATACTTCTTTAAGTTCCCAAACATAGTTTTGAGCCCTCACTACTATTTTAATGAGATCAATACCTCTAGTTAATAACAGACACAAGATGGTAACATAGAAAGTAGTTCTCTGGCAAGTCAAATCACTTGTTCAATACACATATTTCTAGATACTACCCCCCCCCTTACCCTCAAAGATTCCAATTCAATAGATCTAGTGGAAACTACGGATTTCTGTTTTTCACCAGGGCTCACTTATTCCGAAGCAAATAAGTGAGAAGCAATGTGTTAAAGAAACAGAGGAATGAGGCTAAATCAAACCGATAAGAAAAGGCAAATAAGTCTGTCACAAGTTGGTCTTACACATTTATAGGCGTGTTTTATTTGTATTTCTAGTCCTAACCCAAGCCATCTATAATGCAGTCCATTCCTTAAACAGTAATATAACTGATATCCTGTGCCTTCACTCAGATAAGTCACTCTCCTTGCACTTGGAATTAAGAGCTCTCTTCACTTTCTCATGAAAATTCAAGAACCTAAAAAGCTATCTCCTGACTCTCCACAACTCACCTCCAACAATGTCACACACATTAAGCCACATATAACGTTTATAGCAGCCTCTCCACAGTTGGGACAGGCCGAAGTCCTATTCGTCTCTTTGGACGCAGACATTTTAGAGGGTGGGGGTGCATTCAAACAAGGTTACTTAGCTCGAGGACTCTTTTGGCCACGCAAGAGTGACCGAACTGCCCTAATAGACCCCCAAAGTCACCCTCGGCGAAGACTAAGCACGTTCCTGAAACCTCCTCGCTGCCAACGCGCGCAAGGAGGGCCAGGGTCAGCTCTGTTCTGGCAAAGGCTGAAGAAACTCCCCAAGCGAAGGGGTTAGACCGGAATTCCCGACAAGGCTACCTGCCTGCGGACAACCTAGGAAACGCAGGCCGAATCCCGTAGCCTTTGAGTAACCCCGCGCCGGACAGAGCGGCCTCGAGGGAGCGCAGAGAGGCGCTACCTGGTCTCGGCCACCTCACCTTGCAGTCGTTGCGGACGAACATCATGCCGTGGCCGGGGTAGATAGGCCCCGAACAGAAATAACACTTCTCGATGCGCATGCTGAACCCGCGTGGGTACCACGAACCCAAACGTTCAGCCGAACTTGAGAGGAAGTGACGTAGCCCCGTCACCGGAAGTGACTTTCTTCTCAGACCCGGAAGAAACGGACGTCTTCTCTCCCAGGAAAGCGTCCGATCGCAAGGGCGCCTCTCTGCGGCCGCGCGGGCAACTGCGCAGTCGTTTTGCGCAGGCGCGCAAGTGCAATCAGCCTGGCGGTCCAGGCTCAGTAAAAACGGATCTTGGAAGTGCGCCGCGTTTGAACCCACTTTAGTTTTCCTCCACCGTATTCTCTAACGTCAGCACTTGGTTTATATTTCTTGTCTTTGGCTTGGGCTTTGCACCAGCGGGCTCTCCACACAGCGGGGTGTGTCTAGGACTCACTCTCCATCCTAGTGTGGACCCTTCACTGTGCTGGCTGTGTCAACGATGGCAGACATTGCAATGGGAGCAGTTGTGTTTCTGAGCCTCAATGGATTTTACCAACAGCTGTACAAACTATTAACTTACCAGACTTGTGGTGTTCTCCTCCCCCCATTTAGTTAAAACATGTAAATGGTAAAATCATTTTCAGAGAAAACTAAGTTTCCCTCCCCAAACTTCGGACCTCCTCCCACTAACAATTATTTTTGATTACCTGCCATATTACTTTCTGTGTATAGACAAACGTATTTATGTCTGTGCGTATTTCCACTTTCTCCTCTTTGTAACAGGAACATTCTATTCATTCACTTTTATCTGCAACTTGCTATTACCTCTCTCCTATCACTGGAATATGAATTCCACGAAGGCAGCGAACTTCTTTAGATTAAAACTATATCCCCGGGCCCTCCCTGGTGGCGCAGCGGGTTAAAGCACTGCACTGAGAAGCTAAAGCCACTTCGAATGAGTTCGATTCCCGCCTGCCCCGGAGGAGACCACATGGAGTGGCAGACCTCTCCTGACCCGCCCGCTGCTCCCCTCAGCAGTGTACTTCGTTGATCTGCCTGTTCTGCTCCCCACTCTGTCTCTGGTGAAGTCTCTCACTGCCCCTGAGTCTCTGGCCTGTACCCCAGTTCTGTATGTACAAATAAATAAAACTAAAAAAAAAAAAAATATCCCCACTGCCTAGAACAGTTCCTGGCACATAGAAACATTCAATACACATTTTATCAGCGATGCATACTTAACATATCTTTTCAACTCATTCTTATATCTTTGCCGAATTCAGTTCAATTTCTTCCTAACTAGCCTCTAGTTATCAACTTTCTCAATGTTATCAGACTTGTGATTTAACCCCTGGACATTGTTTTGAATAGCAACGGCAAAGTTGCTCATAGCTGGATTTCATTTTTTGCAATTCAAACCAGTCTTTGTTACCTTTCTCCAGACATTTCAGTTCCTTTTGTGTTAGTAATTATTTTAAGTATTTTTACTTTATGCTCTCCATCTAGTAGGTATACTATTGGAAGTCTTGTGTGGGTTTTTGTAGATATAAATTTTAATAATACCTTCTATGCACACGCTTATTTGCTGCTGAAAGTTGAAATTATACATCAAAAATTACAATTAATATTTTTGAAAAATAGGAAATCTACTTAAAGCATCCTGCCCTAGTTATGCTCTAGCCAACCACCTTTGACTTCTGTTTTGTTATTCCTCCCACACAAATTACTTTGCTTCAAAGTCCCTTTAGGTTTCATGTAATGATGTCAGGCTTCCTCAATACCTAAACAAGATCTATTAGTGCTTCTTTGAGTCAAATAAAAATGTTATCTATCAATTCCACATACATTACTAGAGTCAGGTTAGAAAAGAGATGCAAGAGAAGACACCACAGAATCGAAATACCGGCATACAGTCTAGGTTATCAAAATACCGGCATACAGTCCAACATTGTTTTCCCAAACTGCTTCATAATAATCCTAAAATTACTATCAACAATGAGCAGTACAACAAAGTCTGTGGCTAAATTGATTCTGATATAATAATTAGGCTTCATGGACCCTCCCTGGTGGCACAACGGGTTAGGATGGTAGCATTGCAGCTAGCTACAGCCACTTCACTGTGAGTTCAAGATGTTTCATTTGGTTAAAAAAAAAAAAAAACTTGTTTTGCCTCTACCAAGTAATCCAGAGGTATTACCAACCATAAATCACCTTGTTATGTTAATTGTATGCTAATTTGTAGACTCCTCCCAAAATAGATAATATAAACTGGGAACTTAAACCTGTATAAAGAAGAGTTATGTTTATAAAGAAGGTTATAGTTATAAATCCTAAGGGAAACCAAAAACACAAAATATAGCCAAAAGCAAACTATATCCAGCATCAGATAACTGTTAAATTCTCTCTGCTGTTATTTGCTATTTCTGTTGTTTTCTGTTTTGTGGGGAATAGTGGTAGCCTTAGGCCATTTCTTTTACTTTCTTGAGATATCAACACTACCTTTTAGTAATATATTTATAATATTTTATCCAACATTATAAGCATTTATATAATTTTTCAGTTATATAGTTACCCAATGTTGCCAATAGAAAACCTAGAAATGGGCCCTCCCTGGTGATACAAGGGGTTAGGACACAGCACTGCAAGCTGGTGGCAGCTGCTTCAGTGTGAGTTTAATCCCCGCCCCAGGGATGGTGCAGCAGACCTCTCCTTTCTTGCCTGCTGCTCCCCTCAGCAGTATACTTCATCTATCTGCCTGTTCTGCTCCCCATGTGTACCCCAGTTCTGTATTCATAAATAAATAAAACCTTAAAAAAAATACCAGAGATCTGCAGTTTATAATCAAGCAAAACATTCTCCTAGATTTCTTCAAAAGATCAGACTGTACTTCTCAGATTTCCAATTTCTCAGAATAAAACAATATAGGCTTTCACATAAGCCTTTCTAAACATTTGTAAAGCTGTTTTAATTTTCAATTTCTCTTCCTGTCTTTGAATATTAATGATTCCCATTCTGAAAACCTTTTCACTTGACCCTGCTACTCTTAAGTCCTTTCTTCAGTCACTCAGAAATAATTTAATTACCCAATGTGTACCAGGTCCTTTTCAGGATAGGACAAACACAGTTTTAAAGGAAATTGCTGTTGAAGTCCACGTACTCAGACAGTTATATCTTAAAGAAGACAAACATATAAATATATAAAGTGCTTAGGAATGGCATCTGAAAGTTAAGAAAGATAACAGGTCAAAAAGTAACAAATGGTTGGGATCACTACAAAATTGGTTAGAGCGACTCCAATTTTATATAAGGTGATTAGTAAAATGTTTTTACACAGTAAGGTAAATTTTGAACACTCTCAAAGGACACTAGATGGAGCCATGTACAGGAAGACTAGCATTACGGGTAGAAGGGACAGCAAATATTTCTGAGGCAAGAACATACGTGAGGCAAGAAGGCCAGTGTGCCTACAGAGAGAGGTATGAGTGGACAGCAATAGGAAATAAGGTCAAAGAGCCCATCTCCCCACATATTCTTCCATGTCATTCAATAATAGCTATGACCTTCCCAATGTTTCCTGCAATGAATATCTCCTAGTCCATGCCCTTGCAATCCTTATTTTGTTCACGTGAGAGTGAATATTACCTTCTCTCAATATGTTGTCTTGGCTTGCCCCTCATCAAGAACCTAATAGAATTTTTGACCTTTGATTTGGTTTCCCTTAGTATTATTAGCTCTGGTTGGAAATTTCTTTGTGATTAAGAAATGAGGTTACATTTACACACAAACTTGACAGACAAGGCCACATTTTATTGTAAGCTTAATTGGCACAAAGTTCACTGAAGATAAACTTGACTTTTACATCGGCTTCTAAATAGAAAAATACATGGATGCACAAAAAATATAATTCAATATCAAATTGAAACAAATTATTTCTAAATTATTTCTAAATAGAATTCATGTTATTTCAGTGAATAAAGATGTTTTGTATGTGTGTACTATACATAAGGCAAGTAGAATCTGTAGCTTATTTGCTCATTGGTTCTTGAAAAGTAAAACAAACTGTTCTTTTTGTCTATATAAATAGACCATGTTAAATGTCCCCTAACCTCTACCTGTAAAATTGTGATGTACTCCACTGAAGTCTAAGGGCAGTTTTTGAAGGCACTTCTTGGTACTATGACCCTGCCCTTGATATGTTTGAATCTTTTCCTCACTACAATACCCAATTCAAATGTATAGGACTCAATGACTTCTTAGGTATTTAAAACAATTCCTCATTTCAAGGACAGAAATGCATAGATCTCATTAATCACAGCTAAGCAAGAAGTTAGGGGGGTGGGTAAGGCCAAAAAACACAAAGTGCTCAATAAAAAGTCATTTGAAAATTATCACACTAAAGTAATTCTTTTCTATCAGTTTTATTTTTCTGATTACAGTTCTACCAAACATTTGCTACCACAAAATACACTTATTCTTAATTTTTATTTAAATTATATGTATTTCTTCCCAAATAGTTATTAAGCTTTGTGGATTTTTTAATCTACTGTTTTAAAATCCATTCAAAAAACAAGATTCCCCCCACCTTTGAACTTTATAAACAACTGTCATGAAACAGATATTAAAACCACTTTCAGTTTTGTATGAAGACACTAAGGCAGAATAGATGAACTTGGCAAGATCCAGCAAGTATAATAAATGTTCCTGATAGCAATGAAAAAATACAGGCTATAGAAAACTTGATTGCTTTTATAATGAGCTACAGTACAAATATAACTGTTTAAATACAAACATCTTCCACCAAATTGCAAATAGACATTTTACATAATTAAAACTAAATCCTTCAATTCTACAGTGTGAAAAATAAAACAAGTAAATATCAACCATATAAAGCGTGATGGTTAAGACAGAGGATCAGTAGCTCACAAGCTAACTGAACTAGAGCCTGATAATGCCAGACCAATATAAATATGAAGCTAAATGTTTACTTATCACAAATAACTTCAGCATAAGCACCAGCTATATTCAAATGTGGCCAATATATTAGCCAACTGTAAGTGCACACATCACAGTGAACTAATGCCATAAGAACTTAGTTTCTTCCAATCAACTTTGCAGAGCAATGGGAACATGGCAGGGAGATAGAAGTCCCACTTAGGTTGCTCATATTACATCAAGCCACCCTGGACCCAATCCTTCCCAATTTCTTTCTGACCAACAAAAGTCAATTGGCCAATACAATTTATCCAGTTCTACAAAAATTGTCATAATTTGCCCTATATTCATATAAAAGAGAATTCATATGTAAATTATGTACAAGGACATCAAAGTGATATATATACATATTGTTAATTTTAGGTTGGTTTAGATGGCATTTTAAAAGGTCACCAATGGCACAAGTAGGGTCTTTTAATTGGGATTCAAGAGTGAAAATTTTAACAATTATATTTAATATCTAGAGTGTGAGTCTCTGGGCTCTATATGAAGGCAAGTGATAGTCTATTTAGTCATGCTATATAATAAACACTCTTCTGTGGCTCTAAACTCCTGAATCCTGACCTACTACTTTGGCCCAAGTTTTTCTAAGGCACTTTAGGCTATGTGAAATGTCACTCCTGACTTTCAGGCTGAATCTTATAGAAATATTTATAAAGCTGCAGTAAATTAATTTTAAAAATAGGTTTTTTATTCATAGGTCTAATTGGGATATTAAGAAGCAGTTTGAACAAAATGTTCACTAATCTTTCTTTATGCCATGTATTACCCACAGAGAAGACCAGACATGTGCCAATGAAGTATCCTGTAGGTCACTTCAACAGCCACATGCCCCCTTCTCCTTTTGTTCAGTCATTTGAACAGTGGAAGTGTGACCATTGGATCGCACCACTCCTTCAGGAATCCAGGACTTATCCACACACCGTTCCATTCGCTTCATTATCAGGTCCAGGAGCATCTCAATTGCTTGGCTTATATTTGACCCATTGGCGGCACTAGTTTCAAAGTAGGGGATTCTGGAAAACAGAGACAATTCCAGTAACATGTGGAGGGAAAGAAGGGTTAGTGATCTTTACTCTTGATAACTCAACTTACGAAATTAGTAGAGTATAAATGTGAAAGATAATAAAAACATTTCCTATCTCTGGGCAATTAAAAAGTGAGAAAGTTGGCCCTCCCTGGTGGTGCAGTGGGTTAAAGCACAGCACTAAGAAGCTAAAGCCACTTCCTCATGAGTTCGATTCCCGCCTGCCCAGGAGGTGACCACGTGGCATGGCAGACCTCTCCTGACCTGCCTACTGCTCCCCTCAGCAGTGTACTTTGTAGATCTGCTTGTTCTGCTCCCCTCTCTGGTGAATCCTCTCACCCTCCACATCTCTGGCCTGTACCCCAGTTCCATATGAATAAAGAAATAAATCTTTTAAAAAAAAAGTGAAAAAGTTAAAAAAAAATTCATACTATACTCCTAATGGAGAGATAGAACTTTGGGAAATTCTTATTCCCTTTTTATAAATGATCAAACTGATGCTCAAAAAAGTGAAGTAATCTGCCTAATTTCATATGATAGAAAGCAGCCAAGCTAGTCTGAATCCACAGCTGGAATCTAGAGTGACCAACTTGACCACAGACTCTACTGGTTCCAAGCTTACATGACTGGTGTGAGGATCCCAAAACAGATAGATCCTTTTTACTTATACTTACTGTATATGGGAGAAAAAAAAATGCTGACATTGGAAGAAAAATTCTAGGTTGCTGCTATATTTGTCAGCAGCTTGGCTACTTGTTAACTCCAGGCTATATTCCTAGGCCATAAACTTGGAGACATTTTGAAATCTATCATATCTCAGTTCTTCCAGGACATCAATCTTAGATTTGCTTTGTTATACAAAGACCTGCCATACAGGTAAATTTTTTTTAAGATTTATTTATTTATGCATGCAGAGCTGGGGACAGGCCAGAGGCTCAGGGGTGGTGAGGGGATTCACCAGAGACAGCACGGGGAGCAGAACAGGGCGACTGATGAAGTACACTGCTTAGGGGAGCAGCGGGCGGGTCAGGAGAGTTCTTCCATGCCATTTGGGTCACCTCATGCGGAAGTGGCTTTAGCTTCTTAGTGGTGTTTTACCCATTGCACCACCAGAGAGGGCCCCATACAGGCAATTTTTTTTTTAAGATTTATTTATTTATGCATACAGAACTGTGGTACAGGCCAGAGGTGCAGGGGCGGTGAGAGGCTTCACCAGAGACAGAGTGGGGAGCAGAACAGGCAGATCGACGAAGTACACTGCTGAGGGGAGCAGCGGTCGGGTCAAGAGAGGTCTGCCACACCATGTGGTAACCTCCGAGGCAGGCAGGAATCGAACTCATGTGGAAGTGGCTTTAGCTTCTCAGTGCTGTGCTTTAACCCGCTGTGCCACCAGGGAGGGCCACAAGTAATTTTTTAACAATTTTCAAAGCATGGTTTCAAATTTGTAAGGTAGCTTTTTGTATCATCTTGAGAAATCAGTCATCTTTTGGCGGTCACCCATTCCTTATACATCTGAGTTAGTATTTGTAATAGAATTAGTTAATCCATGTCAGATTCTTCCTGCTTCTTAGTAAAGCCATGAAAATAGCAATATAATTGTATTTCCTTAAACTACTGATTTCATTTCACCATTAAGACATGACCAAAATGATCCGAATGTAAAAACTACAAAAGAAAAGTGTTTTAGCAGCTCAGGGGATGTAACCACTGAATTCTGTAAATTATTCCTTACATTTATAGGTACTTTAAAACCCTGCACTGTTAGATTTTTTGGCAGATGTCCTCGTTTTCCGGTGTAAATCACATTGATGACTCTGCTTACAATGGTAATTACTCTTTTTATTCTCCCATGGCAAGGAGGGCTTTTACAGAGTTGTTTTTTTTTTTTATAACTTCTTAATAGACCTTCTCAGAACTGTTCTTACAGTACAAAGAAGCACATTAGGGAGTACGTGTGTCTGGGTGAAGACTCTCTATCCATTCTGATTCCTCAAGATGCTGTATTATTATCTACACATTTCTCCAAGAAGCTATCAGGCCTTGCAACTGGACCCCTGTGATTCTATCCTGCTTTAGTATACTGGTGAAGAAAATATATTTCATTTGAGTATTTATCCACCCAGCTGTGAATTTTACAAGAAATGTTGTTCCATTGATTCTAACAAGACTGTGTTCAGATCCCTTCATGTGCTGACTCTAAATTATCTTAATCAGAGCAGGAGCTGATAGGCAATCTCATGGTTTTTAAACTTGTTTGGCTACCTGTTTATCTACTATCAGTATTTTCTCCTCCATCTTCATCTGTTAATATACAAAGTGAAGATGATGCATCTTTCCCACACCCCAGTCACAGGAAGTATTTGCTTATCAAGTGTGAAGGATGCATTTTCTGTGAGGATAGAGCAATTATCTTTTATTGAATACCTAAGATGTCCTTAAGTCCTGTGGATAGTTTGAAATACTGCCATTGTTATAAAAATTGAATACTGGATTGAGAATTGTCAAAATTTAAATACTTACATTTACCTCACATGCTTTCTTAATTATATGCGTGGAAAAGTATTTAATTTCTAAGAACGTTTTTTTTTCCATCAAAGATTTTATTTATTTTTGCACAGAAGAGCCGGGTGTAGGCCAGAGTGTGAGGGGGTAAGAAGATTCACCAGAAAGAGCAGAAAGCAGAATAAGCAGATTTACTGAAATATACAGCTAAGAGGAGCAGCAGGCAAGACAGCAGACAGCAAGATAGCAGGCTGTGCTATGTGGGTCAGCTCCCTGGCCTGAGAGATGGCAGCACTAAGACATAATCCCTAGGCCATCAAGAAGGCACACAGAATATTTCTTATACTCAAGAAAGGGTTTGATCATTCTATAACTATTCAGAAAAATATTGTTGTATGAAAAACAACTGAGAAACTCCTCCTTCTCCCTAAGAATAGTCTTGAAATTGGAAAAACAAACAACAACAAAAAAGTATCTTAGTAGTAAACCTTCTTATAAATACTAAGTCATACCAATTCACATCTAATTTTTAAAAGGCCCAAAGAGAAAATTCTCTATGACATAAGCCACTGTTCAGATTTCAATTTGACTCTTTCAGTCTCAGTCAAAAGTGCCTTCATGTAGCAGGTTATAAAATCAACACACAAAAGTCAGAGGCTTTCTTATACACAATCAAGCAGAAGAAACAGAGATAAAAAAAAAACCATCCCCTTTTCAATTAAAACAAAAAGAATCAAATACCT
>NW_004567124.1:15010631-15043972 GCF_000260355.1 Condylura cristata | reverse complement strand
TCTGTCTCTGGTGAAGCCTCTCGCCGCCCCTGAGCCTCTGGCCTGTACCCCAGTTCTGTATGCACAAATAAATAAATCTTTAAAAAAAAATCTAACTCTAGAGTCTTCAACCTCATTGAACTGCTCAATTGAATATTTATGTTTCTTCTTTCCAGTTTCTTCCCTCTCAGAAATTAAAAATTACCTCAGTCAATTATGAGGTGTAAATTTAAAAAAATAGTTGAAAGTACTTTTTAAAACTATAAAACCTATGCACAGAGTATTTTGGATGATAGTTAAAAGAAACAATAACTAAAACAAAGAGACAACCAACTGATTGAAAGAAAAAATTCACAATCTGTATAATTGATAAGAGACTTATTTTAAAGATCTACAAAGAGCTCATGCAATTCAACAAAAACAAAGCAAACAAGCTAGTCAAAAACTCGGCAAAAGATCTAAAAAGACATTTCCCCAAAGAAGAAATGCAAATGGCCAACAGGCATATGAAAAATGTCCAACATTACTTGTAACCAGGGAAATGCAAATCAAAACCACAATGAGATACCACCTCACTCCTGTGAGAATGGCACATATTTAAAAAACTAGTAACAACAAATGTTGGCAAGGATGCCTAGAAAAAGAACTCTCTTACACTGCTGGTAGGAATGCAAACTAGTCCAACCACTGTGGAAAGCTGTGTAGAGGACACTTAAATTACTATAAAAATGCAGCAACCATATGACCCAGCAATTCCACTTCTAAGGATATACCCAAAGGACACAAAAACATTAATTCAAAAGGATACCTGCACTATTTATAATAGCTAAGATAGGGAAACAACCCAAATGTCTAAAAACAGATGATTGGGTCAAGAAGATGTAGTACACAATGGAATACCATATAGTAATCAAAAATGATAAACTCGTGTCATTCGCAGCAACATAGGTGGCACTAGAAGTGATTATGCTCAATGAAATAGAACACAAATATCAGGTCGTTTCACTATAGGAGGGATATAGGGGACCCGAACAAGGGATCAGGAAAAAAAAAAGGCAAACCTAGCAGACAAACTGTAAGTCCAAGACATTCAGCAGGAGAGGAGGAAGGAGAGTTATCAAAATGGGCAGGAAGAGTGTAAGAGACCATGGTGGTAATCCATAGGTAAGTCGATGGTGGGAATTTTATGGGGACTTCACCGGAGAGGAGAAACCAAACATTATATTAAACTGAACAATGGATTCAAATCTTAGAACAACTTCTAACCACATAAACCTGGCAAACTATTAGCCTCTACCTATGCTTCGGCAGGCCATTTGTGAACTTTCAGGTCAAATGACAAGAAACCAGATTTTTAAAAACTTAAAAACTTTTAGGCCAATTCTTAAGATGTTTCTGCACAATCAGGGTAATGTGTTTTTTGTTTCTAAAAGAATAAATGAACATTAGAGTTCATCCCACTCCATACTCAGTTCTTTGAGTTGCCAGAAGAAAAGTGAGCTGGATGGCATCCACATAGAAGACCCTAAATTAATATTTTCCTTGGCATAATAAATGATGCCCCAGAAACATAAAAGTGCCTTGTGCTTACATGTGCAATTTGATTACTCAGCTTGTCTAAAGGTACTGTGAAATCTAGTGGCTGGGGTTAGTAGCATCTTTATGCCAAAATCTTCTAGCTGCTCACTTTTAAAATGCATTTGTCTTTTTTATTTGAGCATGTCTCCACATCTGTAGAGGGTATAACTGATTCATAAGGTCCTGGTAAGGAGCATATGATATTATATATGTGTGTGTGTGTGTGTGTGTGTGTGTGTATATACATATACATATACATATATATATATGTATGTATGTATGTATGTATATATGTATATCTCCAAGCCTGAAAACCAGCAAGTATTCAATGAATGTTAATCTAATGGGGCTTTATATATATATTTTTATTCATATAGAACTGGGATACAGGCCAGAGATGCAGAGGGTGAGAGGATTCACCAGAAACAGAGCCGGGAGCAGAACAGGCAGATGGACAAAGCACACTGCTGAGGGGAGCAGCGGGCGGGTCAGGAGAGGTCTGCCACGCCATGTGGATCTCCTCCAGGACAGGCGGGAATCAAACTCATGCAGAAGTGGCTTAAGCTTCTTAGTGCTATGCTTTAACCCGCTGCGCCACCAGGGAGGGCCCTCTAATGGGGTTTTTATTCCCTAAAATATTATATTCTGCTTCTAAAATTTAGGTAAAAATTTAGTAATCTTAACTAAAATTCAAAAGGATTAATTGTTCCCTTTTAACCACAGAAAGCGTGGCATTGTTCCTTCTGTCCACATGATGGTGCTAACGTAGCATTACCAGGAGAAAAACTTTTGGGGAAAATCCTGTGCTGCTAATAGTGATAGCAGTCTGTAAATAACCCCTTACAGGCCTTGGTAATATATGCAGGACACTAACTTTAGTGTCCTTTTTAAAAATAGGTCACAAACTTTAAAATAAAATGAGCAGAATGATAAGCAGTTTCAATCAATGAGGGGGTATTATCAATTGCTTTTTTTTTATCAAAATATCCAACTCATGCAGTAAGTCAAAATCCACATCCAACTGGTTTCTTTTCTATTATTTATACAAAATTAGACGATTCTAGTTTCCAGTTTGAAGATGCCAGCAATGAAAGCAAGAGTATGTAATGATTCTACTAAGTGGCTCTAGTTATTTGGGTCACATGTGGATCCAGACATTATGGAAATATTTCTCACTACAGAAAGAAATGAGCCTCCCTACTTTTGAGATTGCTGCATGCTAATGAACATGCCTTTACTGGAAAAAGACAGTTCACCGGGTAGATTGTGCCAAATGAAATCAAGATCTGAAACAAAAATTGAAAGAAATCGAGATATCCTTAGTTGTCTAAGACTCTGGAAAACAGTCTTGTGTATATAAGTTGTGGCTTAATGTGTGTGGTTTCTAAAAAATGTACAATGACAAATCATCGATTCAGTTTGTGAATAAAGGAAAGATGCCATTAAGTTAGCAAAGAACCAAGGATTAGAAATTAAGCTATTCATCCAGTTCAGAGTAGATAAGACACTGAGCATACTGCTAAGCTAAACTACTTGAAATTCCAGAAATCGTCTGTACTTGTATTTATAATGTTATAAATGAATGTTTTTAACTGATCCTTCATCCAGAAACCTTTGAGCACCTTCCTTTAGCAATAGTCAGCAGCCCACAATAAGGAAAAGTCATCTTAAATTTGCTGCCCATTTTACATAGCCCCCCCTTGAAATGTGTACATTTATCATAGTCATAATTTTCTCTGTTTCCTCTCTGAATCAAGAATAAAAGGCTTAAAGACCACCAGTTACCTTCCATGAAAAAAGCATAGTGGGACAGAGCATATAGGCATGGTATTTTTACTCACAGAGTGAAGTTCTTTACTGCCTACCCACTGTTGGCATTCCTTCAAGACAAATCCCCAGACCCTGCCTAGGGTCTGTTACAACAGATATAATGAACTGGTTTTGTTTTGTTTTTAAAGTATTCCCTACTCTTTAGCATGGATTTCCCAGTGGTATGCCATTGAGTTAATTTCCCACACCTTTTCATGGCATAAGTAGACAAATGCTTCACAGTCTGCATAGAAAATATTTTGTCCAACTATACTGTCAAGGAAACTATCCAGTTGCAGGCACACCTGGTAACTTGGCATTATATCAATGTTTCTCAAAGTGCTGTCCTCAACCATCAGCAACATCAGAGAATCAGACATTAAATTTGGGAGATGTACTGAATCTGAAACTGTGGAACTCAGCATTCAGGTGACTCTGAGGCTCACTAAAGTTTGAGACCCAACATCATCACTAAAAGTAAGAATGCTGGGTCCTCCCAGGTGGCGCAGAGGGTTAAAAGCACAGCACTAAGAAGCTAAAGCCACTTCAGCATGACTGATATGTGACCAGGAAGTGACCCACATGGTGTGGCGGACCTCTTCTGGCCCACCCTCTCCTCCCCTCAGCAGTGTACTCTGTCAGTCAGCCTGTTCTGCTCCCCACTCTGTCTCTGGTGAATCCTCTCACCACCCCTACACCTCTGGCCTGTACCCCAGTTCTACATGCACAAATAAATAAATCTTTTAAAAAAAAAAAGTAAGAATGCTGCTAATGCTGCATTCCACTTTCTCTTCTATACCTGTCATAAGTTTGTAGGTATAATAAAAAGTAGCTCAGCAACAGAATGAACTGCAATAGGCTGGCAGAAATACAAGTGTAAACAAGCCTTTTTTTTTTTTTTTGCTCGTTTTTCTACCCTTACCGAAAGTATGAATCAACAGCATAGAAAACAGTATTTTACACTTGTCCTAGAAAACCTTGGTTTGTTTATCAACTAAATTAATGTTGGGTAGGAAGTAACCTAAGAGCTCCATGTTACAAATTAATCACTTTTCATGGCCCCCCAAAAAAAAAGTACAGGGAATTAGGGGTACATGGACTCTTAAGTCGATCAGTAATAAATATGCTGATAGTTACCATTATGCTCCTAATTTACCCTTTTTGCTTTTGTGTACTGCCAAAATGAAATCCTCATTCTCAGATTTACTTGTCCCAGCATATCAATATTTGTGTGACAATTTTCTTCACTAAGTTTGCAAAGTTTTTCTGAGACAGAAAAATTTCTTTCCCCAAATGTCTGTTTATTTTAGAGAACAACTTATGAACTCTTTTCCAACCGTTTCAATTACTTTACTTACTAATCTCTTCTCTACTAATTTTAACTTGATTCATAAATTTTAGAGTAAAATCCACTCTCCAGCTACTGTGAGCAGGACACAAAAGAAAGACAACCCCTGGGTCCCCAGTTTCCCATATTAACAGAAAACAACATGGAACTCTGATACCAGGCAGGATGTAGAATCCTAAGAACTAGAACAGAGGAAATAAGCAAAGTGCTCATATGGCCAGAGGAGGGAAGAAGTAAATCCTGACTCTCCCACTTATACTTGAGAATATACTTATTTGATATAACATTCCCTGAATTGACTTTTTTTTTTGCCTTTACTAGCATACTTCTCAAAAACATGGTCAAGTGGTTCATGGTTTCCATTACTTCATCACTTACTTTCACCATATCCCCTTGCCACACAGCTCCCAGTTCAACATTTGAATGTTTTTGCACCCTTTCTTTCCCACTACATCACTGAGGATGTAGGGCACATAGAAGAATCACCTACAAGGCTTTATCAGCCTCTATCCACTTCAAAATCACCTCAGTGTTTCATTTACTATACATGAAAACTCCATGCAGAATTTTAAAAAATACCAATGTCCAGGACCTCACCCATACTGTTTTGGTTGAACATTTCCCAGAATTCCCTCTTGAGTCTGACCAAAAGAGCTGGAGAGAGATTTGGAGGGTGGAAGTGAAGCAGTAGTCATTTTCTAGTTCTTACACATTGTCACTTATAGGCTGGTTCATTTGTCATAAGCCAACAAGCAGACCTGCCCCAATCCCACCTTTTCTTCAGTGCTCATCCAGCCTCTCTGACTCCCAGGTAGCTGTATGTGTTTGGGTTGGTTGTGAAGGGCCCTGTCCTCTGTAGGCCACCCACACCATCCAGGTCAGAGGCAACGAGAAGTGATACCAGTTTCAGTACACTATTACGGTTCCTGCTCTCCCCAACTTAAATTTAAATCCATCTTCCCTTCTTGGTTGCCTGTCCTCTGGACTCAAGCTTCATTATCAGAGACTGCTTAACCAACTCCCACACTGCACAAGGTCAAATCCATGTTACAAATCTCTTTATATATGTTTCTTCACTGAACCCTGCTTGCCAAACTACTACTGAGCAATTACATCAGAAGCTCAGAAGTGAGGCCCAGATGTATTTGTAAAAAGTTCACCAGATATTACTAAAATGGATCAATGTCACCTACCTTAGAGTGAAAATCTCCTCATCCTACTACAAATTCTTGCAAATCCTTGCCCTCTTACCAATATAATTGATAGTAACCAATATAGTTGATAGGAATTCAGCCTGTGAACTAGAATTGTGAAAAATTCTAAAATCTTTTTCTGATCCCCTAATTTTCTCTGATTTACTTTTCACTTTTCATAAGCCTAGTCCCTACCTACCTCACAAACTCCTGAAATTTCACTGTCTCTGGTCTTTCTCCTTTTCACCCCAGCTACAACTGCTGTACTGAATTGGAAAAGGAATCATAACATTACTCCCATGTTCAAAGGCTTTCAGTAACTCCCTATCTCCCAAGAGATCAGGCTGACTCTGCCTGATCGTCAAAACTCTCTAAGACTCTGATTTCGTTCCACCTGGTCAACCTTCCTTCCACTCTTTTCCTGAATTCCTCCTAAACCTCCATTTAGTCCAAGGAAAAACAAAGCAGTGGAAAGGACCTCCTCTGGTCTTCTTGGATTTTGACTAATAAACAAGGTCCGTAACTGTAATAGCCTTTACATGCTACCCCATATCATACCATTTCTCCCTTTCCTTCTCAGCCCCACTTGCTGCCCGGCCAATTTATAGTAAGGGTAATTAACATATTTGAGTTCTCAATATAGATGCAGAAGAAAAGTAAAGAATAGGCATGGTGGCTACATTTAATAATATTGAATTGCATATTTGAAAGTTGCAAAGAGTAGATATTAAAAGCTGTCATCCCGGGCCCTCCCTGGTGGCGCAGCGGGTTAAAGCACAACACTAAGAAGCTAAAGCCACTTCCACATGAGTTCGATCCCCACCTGCCCCAGAGGTGATCCATATGGCGCTGCAGACCTCTCCTGACCCGCCCGCTGCTCCCCTCAGCAGTGTACTTCGTCGATCTGCCTGTTCTGCTCCCCACTGTAACTCTGGTGAATCCTCTCAACCTCCGCATCTCTGGCCTGTACCCCAGTTCTGTATGAATAAATAAATCTTTTTAAAAAAAATGAGACAAGTATTAAATGAAGGCTCTTTCCAAGAGCTTTTTCTATGATTTCTACTATAATATAATATTTAAAAGCAGAGGCTATATATAAGTGCATTAATTTTTTGCTTTTTTTCTTTTGCATTATCCATTGATGTGCAAATGTTTGTGCTGGAAGTATTTTCATTATAGTTCTCCACAAAAGTACTCACCCATATTTCTCAGCAAGTCCTCTGGCTTCCTCTTCCTTCACTACTCTCTGGTCTTCCAAATCACTCTTATTTCCACATAACACTATGTCTGGGTTTTCACAATATGCGTGCATCTGTAGCTGACCTATTAAGAAGATAAGAAATCTATTATAGATAAAAATGTGAATTTGTGATCACTTAATAGTGCTTTGAAAACTATACATGGATACACAGATATGAGGAACTGTCTTAATCCTTTCAAATCATCAATAATCCAATCTGTAAAACTGAATGAGTGGGGCAGAAATGTAAAAATACTCCTATGCTTAAACACCTACCCCAGCTTATTTATATTACAATTAAGGGAAGAATTCTCTAATCCTCTAAAATGCCATGTGTGCCTGTATACCCACTACTCACACACATACACACCATGTGGCAGTAAAACATTTTGGAGAATTTCCAATCATAAAGCTGTTTTTATTTTTCCAATACTGTGATTATTTTTTCGAATTATCTTTAGTGAAAGAGTGCTGGCTTATAACACTCTATATGGGGTTAAGAGGTTTATGTTCACACACACACATACACACATCATATCTTCCAAATCTATTTATCACTTAGGTTGTTTCATACCCTTGCTATTGTAAACAGTGCTGCAATGAACACAAGTGCACATATGTCCCTTCAGATTAGTGTTTTTGCATATTTCAGGTAGTTATCTATGAGTGGATCATTGTTAGACCCACTGAGAATCTCCATACTATTCTCCATGTAGGCTAGATAGACCAGTCTACATTCCACCAATAATGTACACAGATTCTTTTTCTCTATACTTGTCAACACTTGTTTTTGGTTTAAAGCTCTATCTTTCATATGTTCTCACTACACAGAAATGTCATTTTACAAAAATTGTCTTTTTATAAACTAGCCTATTTCTACCAAAATTTTTTCATCTTTTTCTATTATCTTCAGAATCAACTCATTTAAGGTAAGATATAGGATTAAATGAAATAAATCCAAAATAGCATAGGATTCTGTCACCAGAACTAAGAAGAAATAGCAGACTACAATTCCTTTTCCACCACTTTTTTCTCTTCACTGAAAACCCACAAATAGGTGTAGGTTTAAAAAGAAATTAAATTATATCTGATGGGGATATCCTAAAATCATCTCAGCTAAAAATATTAAATAAAAGTTTGAAAATGTGACTAAATCAAACAAGTTTCACTAAAATGAGTGGTTTTATCTCCCAAAGAAGGAAAATAAACTTTTATTTCTTAAACATCACATCCCATAACAAAATTAATGCAGTCTGAATGTGCACAATATGACATACCCCAAAGTTTATGGCCTACTTTTTATCATGGTTAAGCAGAACAGTATTGACATTTCAGTTCCTCATACTGAAGTCATGTTCATTCTAGTTTAGCAAGTGACAGTCATGTTGACAAGAATGTAATAAGCATGTGTAAAGACCTGATATTCTGTGTAGAATTTCAAGACACTGACCTTTTTTTCATGGGGCAACTGGGGAAAGTGACTTATTCAGGAAAGACTAAACTATGTACCAGTTTAATAAAAGCCATGCTCTTTCTTTCCTGGAAGCTGTTAAACTTGCTTTCCCCACATCCCTTGAATAACCAACCATAACCTTCCTTCAGGGACTCCCTACCCTTCCTTTAGGACCTTGGAAATTCTATGGGGACCACACATGAAAGAAGAAAGCAAACAATATAAAAAGAAATAGAAAAGAACAATGATGTAAATATATATATATATATAAATTATTAAAACATTTTTTAAAATCTTGCTTCTCAGCTACATTTACATTTCTCAGATGCTTTCATCTCCAAAGTGGCTTTGTGTCCTGTTAATGATTTATATGTCCAGCATTGTGATTGTGAACATGAACTCAGGATTCAGTGTGCCTGAGATTAAGTCCCTACTCTGTCATTTATTTACTCTGTGATATGTGCCTCAGTTTCCCCATCTGTAAATGGTGATAATGATGACATTTACTTCTTGAAAGTATTTAACAGCTCTTCCATACTTAGATACCAGCTTAGTTTAAAAGAGCACAATAGGCACTGAACTCTAAATTCCTTGTCCCTGAATAAATCTCTTTAAGGCTCAGCGTCCTCCAAAAATGAGGATGCATGCCCACATGAATCTCTTCACAAGGCAGCTGTGAAACTCATTCAAAGCATATGAAAATACTTTGAAAACCACAGTGTGCTACATAATTTATTTTAAATTAAAAAAAAGATTTTTCAAACTAAGATTTTCTATCTTTAGAATCACAACCAATTACCCTTTCATAATCTCAAGACACCAAGTAATATTTTTAAACACTAGATATTCTTACATGTATTTTCATTTTAAAGATTTGGATATTATCAATTTAGCACTATAACCTTCCCCAGTAGATTCTCCAGGGTCATAATAGATCATATAACCAACAGTGGGAAACGTTCACTGCAAACTGCTAACTGGTCAAGCAGAATTTTAAATGGCTTGTAAACAATCATTCAAGAGAACAGGAATTCTCCAAAGAGCAAAAATTAAGATATATATAAGTTGTGCTAGGAACCACTTTTGCTAATGCAGTTCTAGAATTTTCCATGACAGGACCTTCCTGACAAATGTTTTGGCCCTGAGGGAAGAGGAGGGACCTCTAAGCCCAGAGGAGATCTGGAACTAGAGATAGATCCATTAAAGCCTTCAAGAGGTATTTATGTTTTTGTGTCATTTGCGTAGCTCCATAGGAGTGAATTGCTAGATCATATGGAAGGTTCATTTTTAGCAGTTTGAGGAACGTCCACAAAGCTATCCATAGTGGTTAGACTAGTTTGCATTCCCACCAGCAGTGTAGGAAAGTTCCTTTTTCTCCATATCCTTGTCAAAATTTGTCGTTCGTAGTTTTTTTTAGTAAGTGCCATTCTCACTAATATATGATGGTATCTCATTGTGGTTTTAATTTGTATTTCCCTGACTGCAAGTAATGTTGAACTTTTTTTCATATGCATTCCTCTTTGGAAATGTGTCTTTTTTTAGCTATTGTGCCCATTTTTTTACTGGGTTGTTTTCTTTGTTTTGTTGAGGTTCATCAGCTCTTTGTATATCTTTGTGATTAGTCCCTTATCATTGTATTGTGTACAAAAAATTTCTCCCAATCAGCAGGGATCTCTTGTTTTAGTTAATGTCTCTTTTGCTGTACTGAAGCTCTTTAATTTGATTTAGTCACAGCTACTTATCTTTTCCTTCACTATCTTTGCTTTCGGTGATTTGTCTTTGAAGATGTTACTGAGGTGTATGTCATGTAGTGTTTCACCTATATTTTCTTCTATATATTTTATGATTTCGGGTCTTATGTTTAGTTCTTTAATTCATTCTGAGTTGGTTTTTGTGCATGATATGAGGTAGTAGTCTAGCTGTACCTCTATGTTTATTGCAGCACTGTTTACAATAGGTACACTATAGTGGAAACAACCCAAATGCCCAAAAATAGATAACTTGGTCAAGAAGTTGTGGTATATATATGTACAAACACACACACACACACACAGAGAGAGAGAGAGAGAGAGAGAGAGAGAGAGAATATTACTTACCAATGAAAAAGGAAAAACTCATACCATTCACAGAAACATGGATAGGGATCATGCTGGAAGGGATCATGCTCAGTGAAATAAGCCAGAAAGAAAAAGGATGGCATCACTTACAGGAGGAATGTAGGTGCTCCAAATAAGGGATCAGGGATAAAAATTAATTATTCTAAAGTAAAACCCAAAACCAACAGGCAATTATAAATTAGAGATAATCTGCAAGGTGGGGGAGGAGGGAGTAAGATCAAAACAGGGGTGGGAAGAGCACAAAGGACTATAGTGATGGTGCACAGGTGAATTAGTGGTGGGAAATTCACAGGAATTATACCAAAGATTACATTGTATACCAAAGCATACATTGTATAAAAACAAAGAATGATGTGAAACATATGTAAAATTAAAAAATTATAAAAATGTTATTTATGTCTATATAATTTACACTTTAGTATCAGGAATGATGAAAGAAATAATAGTATACAACAGTCACACATATATTTAGAGACTGAACTTCTCTAATTTTTCATCTGTTAAATGAGAGTAACAGTCTCTTCTGCAGAAAAAGGCTGATTAAGAGATGACATGGAAAGCCCTGCCTTCTACCTGGAGTACAGGAAGTACACACAAATCAGTTAGTAGTACTAGGAAAAGAAGAGATTTTAATTACACTTTAGCTCTACCCTAAAAACCTTCTTTAAACAGCATTTTAAATGGTACTAGGAATGTCTCCAAAATAAGAGAACGAAGTATACTATGAGACATGCTATTGTGGGGAGTAGGAAGTAGGAGGTAAGAAATAATAACACTTACTTATCCAGTTTCGCACATTGAGAAAACTTTGCTCATTTGTCAGATCAAAAAGCAGAAGAAACCCCATAGCATCTCTGAAGAACGCTGTTGTCAAGCTGCGAAACCTAGGAATGTGAAAGCAGACTAATTACCTAACCGACTGTTGAAGTATAGTTACCAGCAATGTCCTCAGTCTCACAATAGTTAATAACCAATTAGATGTTTAATAATGTGCCACTTCTAATAATTTCTCATTGTATATACATATTGTACCTCCTAGTTATAAAAGATTTCATGAGTTTTGCTATTTGAAGTGATACTTTTAACAGTATAAAATTACATATAAAATCAATTATATTTGGCATCTTATAACACATAATAGATATCTAGAAAGAAATACTTGCACCTATATCTAGACCTTTAAGGTTCCAACAATTATCAAAGTGCAAGAAAATAGCTCTCTCCATGTCATCTAGTCTGCTACATCAGGTTTTCTTAAACACTTCTTACATTTAAGAGTATCTATCAGAGGTACATACCAAAATAGTTATCATTGAAATAATCTGATGTCTGGAATTTGCTTTGAAATAATTTTGAGGGTAGTGTGAGTAGTAGTAAGGCATAAATATAAAAATAAGACCACCACTTGGTAACTACTGACACAGGGAAATGAATGCATGAACTCATTGTATCACACTTTCTATTTTTATATATGCTCTAAGTTTTCCATAATAAAAGGTTAATAAAGCCCTTCAAAGAACTGAAAGAAAATAGAAGCTATAGATAATTAAAAGCAAACATACCAAGATTTCATGTGACTTATTTTGGTCAAGCAATTCCTGACCATATGAGTTAATTCTAACCAGATTTTCCACTGGATTTCAACAACCTAGTAAGAATAATATGCATATCCATAGCTTCCTTTGTTAATGTGTAAATATAGGAAAAGAACACAGAAAAGTACACAAGCCAAAAGAAAAGGGAAAAAAGAAGGCAAAGTGTCCATTTTGAGAAGGATTAATTTTTTTGACTTGTATGAAATAAAGTTTCTATTATCATGTCTCAAATGATAAATTTCTTGCTAATTTGGCAGCATATCTTATCTAGGTGTAATCAACTAATCAGTTGAAATTTTCCTGCGCAGGTCACTGTGTGAAAAGTATAGTTGTTATTTTTTCCCCTTCCTTTCAGTAAAAACTACAAAACTGAGGCTCTCATACCTCTCCTGCCCCGCTGTGTCCCATAACTGCAGGTGAATTCTCTGGCCTCTGCCAATAGCTCCATCTGGCCCATTAGCTCTGTATACCTGAAAAAGCAAAATAAAAGAGAAAAATAAATTCTAAGACCAGTAAGCTCTTCTTACTTTATTGTTTAGTACAACTTCCTAAGCATCTTAAACTTCTAAAGAAAATCCCATCTGTAATACAACTTGTATTTTATTTCAAGTAACTATCTTTGGATGATAAAATAATTTATATCAAATAAACTTATAGCCATATTATTGGAAATGTATTGTAAATGTATTTAAATATTCCATAATTTGGATTAAAAATAATAAGCACCTCCCTTTTTCATGAAGTCCCCCCACGTTATTAGTTTCAGGAAACATTACTATTATATGACTACAATTATTTTACATTACAATTAACATCCCATGTTTAAAAAGTATTCTTAAAACAAATCTATGGGAAAAACTTTTAGAATGCAGACAGGCCTCTGAAAATGTCTTCTTTCATAAAAGCATTAGTAAAAATGTCAAATTAATGTAACATTTAAAGACATTTACTCAAGATAAAAGTCTTGATACCAGCAAAAACAGTAAGTGTAGTGTTGTTTTAATGCCCTTTTCCTATAACTAACCACTCCGCCCCAGCCCACACACTCCACAGTAGCCTTTAAAACCAAAAGGCGGGACCTCCTTGGTGGCACATTGGGCACAGCACTGCAAGCTAGCCGAAGCTACTTCAGTGTGAGTTCAATCCCCAGCCCCGGAGGTAGCAGACCTCTCCTGTCTTGCCTGCTGCTCCTCCCCTCAGCAGTGTACTTCAATGATCTGCCTGTTCGGCTCCCTACTCTGTCTCTGGAGAATCCTCAAACTGCCCCTGCAACTCTGGCCTGTATCCCAGTTCTGTATGCTTAAATAAATCTTTGAAAAAAAAAATGGTGTACAACTTCTGGTAGATGTGAGAACCATCAGCCTCTGTTCAATTATTTGACATTACAATTAACAGGATAGCAATATTAGTTGTGACTAACAATAGGTTAACCAAAAACCCTTAAAAAATTGTAATGATATGTCCATCAAATCAGTCATTATAAATATGACAAAGGAATATGATAGTAGAGTCAGAACATGTTTGGAGTCCCCACAAGTCTCATCTGAAGAGAACTATCTGGAAGCTGCCTATAAAAGCTCCTTTCCCAGACTTTATCTTTATTTTACCCAACTTGGTTCAGGGCTTTCTCTTTGAGAACAGACCCACCCAATGGAGCACTTGTTGAAAACAATTTGGTTCAATTATTTGACATTACAATTAACAGGGTAGCAATATTAGTTGTGACTAACAATAGGCTAACCAAAAACCCTTAAAAAGAAAAAATAGTAATGATATGTCCGTCAAATCAGTCATTATAAATATGATAAAGGAATATGATAAAAATGATAAAGACTAAAGAAGGGACAATGAATAATGAATCAGAAAAGTGAAGAATCTTATGAGGCATAATCCAGTATATCATATATCATATGTATGTATGTATGTATGTATGTATGTATACCAGGAATCTTATACAAAGAGGCAGGAAAAAATGTTTGAAGAATATCAAATAAAAGCAACCCAAATTTGATGAAAAATATTCATGTGCACACTCAACAAACTTTAATGAACTCAAGAAGGATAAACTCACTACTAGATACATTACCATCACACTGCCAAATCCAGAGATTAAGAGAGAGCCTTAAAGCAGAAAGTGAGAATTGATTCATTACATACAAATGATCTCAATGAGACTAACAGCTTTTTTGTCATCAAAAATAATAGAGGTCAAAAGGCAACAAGATGACATAATCAAAGTGTTGAAGAAAAAAGACTACCAACTAAGAATTCTACAACCAACAAAAATATTCTTTAAAATTGAAGAGGTTAAGACATCCTTAGATAAAGAAAAATTGAGGATATTCATCATTAACAGACCTGTGCTACAAGAAATAATTACAGTGCTTCAGGCTGAGATAAAACGATGGTAGGTGGTAATTCAAATCCACACACAAAATGAAAAAGTTCCAAAAAGGTAACTACAGAGGTAAATATAAAAACAGTACAAATGTATTTTTAACTCTTTTCTCCCAGCTGATACCTGCATAAAGTAATAATTATTAATTTGTGTCGATAGACACAAAATATAGAATGATGTAATTTGCATGAGAATAAGATACAAGGAAAGGAAAGAGAGCCTATCAATAAACTGTTGTACAGTATCAAATTGGTTTTAATCCAAACTAGATTGTTAAAAATTTAAGATCATTTTAATTTCCAAAGGAACTACTAAATAATAATATAGAAAAATAATGATAAGGGAATTAAAAGACCTAGAAAATATTATGATACAAAATTGTTACAGACTTCAGCCCAGTATTATTATTAAGCAACAATAAAGCAAATAGCAGCATTATAGAGATACATAGTGTAACAAAAAGAGACAGGATACAAGTAAAGCAAGAAACAAAATAGAAGACACAATTCCTACCATATCAGTAATATATTATATTATATTAAGTGTAAAGTCCATTTACACAATTCCTACCATATCAATAATATAATATATTATATTAAGTGTAAAGTCCATTAAGTAAAAATGGAATTAAAACTACAAATTAAAGGCAGAATTTGGCAGAATAAAAGAAACATGATCTTAATGTCTATAAGTAACACAGTTTTTCCATTTTAAATTGCTCTATATGAATTTTTTAAATATTTCTTCATTTTTTACATCATTCTTCATTTTGTGCATTTTTTCATCTCAGTTGTAATCCCCATGGGCTTCCCACCACCAATTCACCACCCTGTGCCATCACCACAGTCCAGTACACTCTTCCCACACTCTATATTAATTTTCATTGAGATAATGTTGGTTTGCAAAAATGTATATGATTTAGAGGTAGGCTCACATCTCAGCAGATGAACCAAGCACACCTATCTCTCCACCAGTCTGTAAGTGCCTTCCCCACATTGCTCCCCAGCCCCATGGCTCCCCTCTGATAGCTTCAACTCTATAAGCAGATTTCCAGGCTTTGCTTTGGTTTAGTATTGTGTGTTCATTTATTTTGCAAGAGACATACTTTGGATTCAAAGATGTAAATAGATTACTAATAAAAACACAGAAAATAAGACACCATGAAAACAAAAATCAAGAGTGAGCTGAAATAGCTATACTGAGATAAAACAGACTAAGATAAAAATTGTTATTAGAGATGAAGAATATTTTATCATGATAAAAAGATCAATCCATCGGGCCCTCCCTGGTGGTGCAGACGGTTAAAGCACAGCACTGAGAAACTAAAGCCTCATGAGTTCGATTCCCACCTACCCCGGAGGTGACCACATGGTGTGGCAGACCTCTCCTGACCCACCCGCTGCTCCCCTCAGCAGTGTACTTCGTCAATCTGCCTGTTCTGCTCCCCACTCTGTCTCTGGTGAAGCCTCTCACCGCCCCGAGTCTCTGGCCTGTACCCCAGTTCTGTATGCACAAATAAACAAATCTTTAAAAAAAAAATCAATCCATCAAGAATATACAGGGATAAGAAGGGAGAAGCAAACACTTCAATAACAATATTTAAAGACTTTAATGTTCCACTTCTTCAATAATGGGTAGAACAAGTAGGCAAGTGAAGAAGAAAATAGAAGATTTGCACAACACTGTAAACCAAATAAATGTAACAGACATGTAGTGAAAACTTCACCCAACAACTACAAAATAAATATTCTTCTCACATATACATGAAACATTCTAAAATATAAACCATATGTTAGGTCATAAAACAAATCTCAATCAATTTAAAAGATTCAAATGATACAAAACATCCTTTCTAATCACAATGGATTAAATGAGAAATCACTAATTGAAAAGAAATTTGGAAAATTCACAACTATGTGGATACTACATAACACAGTCTTACCTGGGTCATAGAAGAAACACAAATCAGAAAATATTTTTGGATGAATGAGAACAAAAACATAACATACAACAAATTATTGACTGAAGGTAAAATATGCTCTGAGGGGAAATTATAGAATACCTATATTTAAAAAAAAAAACTAAGAAAAATCTCAAATCAGTAACTTCAAAACTAAAGTTAGAAAAATAAGAATAAGCTAAATCCAAAACAAACAGAAGGAAATAAGTAATTAACATTATAGTAGAAATAAATAATTTTATTGTTTGGGAAATTAACAAAATCAATAAACTAGAGTGAACAAAGATAAAAAGAAGGTTCAACTCTAAAAATAAAAAATGGGGGCCCTCCCTGGTGGCACAGAGTGTTAAAGCACAGCACTAAGAAGCCAAAGCCACTTCAACATGAGTTCAATCCCTGCCCCAGAGGTGAGGAGGTGACCCACATGGCGAGGCAGACCTCTTCTGACTTGCCTGCTGCTCCCTTCAGCAATGTACTTCAGTCAGTTCCCAGCTCTGTCTCTGGTGAGTCCTTTCACAGCCCCTGACCCCCTGGCCTGTACCCCACTTCTGTATGCATAAATAAATAAATCTTAAAAAAAGAACTTTGAAAAAAACCAAAAATAGAATATTATTTGTTGATAAAATGGAATGAAATTTTGATACATGACAATATGAAAAAAACTTAAAACATGCTAAGTAAAATAAGCCAGATACAAAAGCCCATATGTTGAATGAGTCCATGAATATATGTCTAGAACAGACAAGCCCATAAAGAGTAGAGTAGCAGTTATTAGTGGCTATGGAGGAGAGGGGGAGGAAATGAGGAATGATAGCTAAAGTATGGGTTTCTTTGCAGGATGATGAAATATTCTAAAATGAGACAGTGGCAAAAGTTGCAAAACCGTGAATACACTGACAACCGCTGAATGGCATATTTTGAATGTGTGAAATTTATGTTATGTGATTTCTATCCCAAAAAAGTTCTTTTAGCCAAAGTTTTTAAAATAAGAATTAAAAATATAATCACATACAAACATTGGATCTACCAATTATAAGTCATTACTAAAAATTTCAGAAAGACCCTATTTATATTCATCAGGTCCCGGTTGCTGTAAGATTCCTTGGAGTGAAAAAGGAGACCTAGTATAGAAAGGAAGTACAAGGAAGAGACTGAATATGCTCCGTTAAAGGGATTTTGTTACTATAAGCTCCTGATCCCTGTTAACTGCTTTACAGTAAACTGTTTACAGGTTTACTGCTTCAGTGTATTTGTCCATTTATCAGCCAAAAAAAAAAAAAAAAAAAAGTAGTTCATGGAAAAGGCATTCTCTTCTCTGAAACTCTGACATATTTAACTCTTCCTGCCTTTCCCTCCACCACTAAAACAGTTTTTAGTTTTTATATCCTTAAAAAAAAGAGTGAGACTCTTCCTTTCTTTCTGTTCAACCTCGCCTGTTCCTTGGTTACTTCCCACATCAACACATACTTCAGGCATTCCACACTCCTGCTCCAAACTCACCCTTCTGGCAGCAGCAATGCATCCTGCCACTTAGTATTCAGTAAGGAATTGCCTGAATCCTTATTTTAGAGAAGAGCCATTACAAATGTTATCAAAGGCAAAAGACAGTACCTACAAGATAGGGATACAGAGAGGAAGCATATTTGTAGGCTTCATAACAAAAGTAAATGATTGTAGAATTCAGAAGGGAAAATAAAGTCAAAAGTGTTAAAGGAGAAAATGAAGAAGAATCTTGATTTTCACTTATTAGTGTTTGGTTTTATATGACATGTCCTTCAGTAGAATCTTTTAAATCTCCTTATTCAGAACAAACAGAATACACTTTTATGAATTCACTTTTATAAATTCAACTTTTATAAATTCAACTTTAGACTCCAACCTTTGGGCTTCTAATTCCTATGAAGTAAATCACACAGACTAGCAAAAGTTAACTCAGAGGTTATATTTTTACATAGAAGGATATAAACTTACCACTCTCTTTTCCCTGAAATCAATACCCACTGTCGTAATAAATTTTGAGTTAAATTTTCCATCTGTGTATTGGTAGAGTACACTGGTCTTCCCTACTCCAGAGTCTCCCAAAGCTAAAAACTTGATGAGGTAATCATAGTCTCCATCAGACATGATGAAGAGGTCAGTGGTATACCTGCAAAATACAAACAAATGCATAAAATTTATTAGAAGATATAAGAATCCTCCATAAATAGAGTGACTAGTTTTAATATTTCATTCAGAAAGTACTTCTGTATAATCCTACATGCTGAAGAGTTCTTTGAAGACAGAATTAGGCATTATTCACTGCTCATGGATCAAATTTTGCTACATGAAGTACTACTGAAGTAGCAAAGTTTTAATTAAAGGTGCTTATAATAGCAATGTTAGGATAAAAATTCTATGTGAAAATGATAATCAAGACACTAATGCTCACCAATTCATATACAAATCCCACAGAACAAAAATAACACAAGAAAGAAGGAAAAAAGGAAGGCAACTGCTAGAGTAATAATTCTTAGCATGCAAGTTTTTCCAAGCCCCTCCTTTTTGAAAGTCTCCTAGTACTGAATCCTTAGCTTTCCTTTTTTTACTTCAATATCTAGACAATTTCATTTACTTATTTTCACATGTTATTGTAGTTTCTTCAAAAACAATGCTGAATCCACAAGATGATTTGTTTTGCAGCTTCCTTATACATCATTATTGTTGTTATTTACTGCAAATTAAGTCAGACTTTCTGGATTATCACTGTCCACTCTGGAATTAAGCACCAAATTTGAGCAATCACTACTCAGAGACCAGAGTTACACAACTAATGGGTCATTTACCTAAATTTGCTAAATTTATTCTAAAAAGCAATGCTTACAGTCAGTTTTTTTTGTATCAATTCAAAAACAAAATTCCTCCTTACATAAGAAAATAATCTTGTTTTTACCAACAATCTTAACAATGATTATTATTTTATTCTTTGCAACCTGTACTCATGGTTTGTTTTTATCCTCCAACTAGAGTCAAATTATTCAAAATACCAATCTAACTGAAAAATGTCACCTTCAATTCTTATATCCTATTGCTAATGTTAATCTACCCTACTGAAATTCAGAAAAATAACCAGCTCTTTCACTACCACTGACTTTACTTTTCCATTAAAGCATACAAATGTATTCACCATCCTCACACATGCTGCTGCCCTACAATTAGAAGCTGCTGATTCTCCTCTCATCATACACTTTCCCCCTTATCCTACATTCAGAAGCTGCAGTAAGATTAAATGCTTTCTACAGGATTATTTCTATAGACCCATAAAATTAACAAACTCAGGCAAGGACATTTATTGACTTTCCAGATTACCTTTTCTACTTTTTCCTCAATTTGGTGACTCACCTTATGCTCAAAATTCCTCCTGAGCCCCCAGGCCTTTACAATATACTACCTCAGTGTGCTTAGGTGCATATTTGCCGCTCCACATTCAGCAAGACTGGACAGGTAATAAGGGTAGAGTTTCTACAGGCATTCATAATTCTGTTTGTACACTATAAAGACAGACATTTTACTGATGATATCTTTCCTATGTGATAGATTCTGCAATCACAGGTGTAAGTCACTGTTAGTAATGGCATACAACAGAATTCTTGTCCAGAAGAAGACGACAACTTGTGTAAACATAAATATTCTACTTTATCGTATCGTAGCATCTCACTTAGTGCCAGGTTTTCAGGAATAAGAGTTAAGAATTGAAAGAAAATCCAGACCCTGTTTAATGAGAAAGCAGACTCCAAATTCTGCACTGAGAATTTGTAAAAGACTTTGTGCCTATCTTATTTCCTACCTGCTATTCGATTGAAAAAAATGGTCACTTCTTTATTTTTACATGTTTTAAGGTACAGGAGGAAATGCTGTCACCAATAGCATACTGTTCTCGAATTCTCTGAGAATGCTTGAGTGGAATTCAGACAAATAAAACTATCTTTGCTGCACCAAAATTTAATGGGTTTCATTATCTGGAGAGAAGAATTATATGTGTAAGCCCATAAATGATCTTCATGACTTTTGTCTTCTATTTGTGTTGATATAACATCTTGCTCCCAAACCAAGGCACCTTAAAGGAAATGTTAACGAACCAAATGCCACAACTGAAGATCTAGATAGCAGCATCAAAATTAATCATAGTTTGTACTCTTCCACCTCTACCTTTAGACAGCTATCTTTTCTTGATCCAAAAATAAATGCGTAAATCTTTTGCCCTCTGCGTTCAGAGGAAGTAACATAACCCAGAGACGTTAACTGATCTCTACAGTACAGAGAACAGGTCTCCTAACTCCAAGTCCAATGTCTACTCAATGCCAAACTTTGTGTACAAACTAGTTCAGCATGAGAGTTCAGTTTAAAAAAGTTCTATCAACAAAACCATCTCTGATTCTCTAAAGCCACTTTGGTTAAGACCAGATATACCTAACCAAAATTATTTGGATCTATTTTTAACAGCTCAATTTGCTTCAGGCTGATTTTAACTAACTCAAATAAGTTCTGACATGGACAAACAGGTTCTGATTGCCTCAAATAAGGTTGATGGCTTAGAGCATATTTTACTATTTGGATTTAGTGCTTAACAATTAAATTTATCTCCAACTAAGCCGTCCTTTAATTTTATTAAAAGGTTTGTATCTAGTTCAAGTCATCCATAACTGATTTACTTATACACTGGCTTAGACCAGTTTAAAAAAAAAAAATGTGGTTCAAAACACTCCAAGCTAATTGCTCAGAGAGCCAAACAGTTCAAGACTAGAAATATAAAATGATCAGCAGAAGCACTAGAGCAATGGTTTAATGCTTTGAATGTGCATTGAGCCAACAAATATTTACTTATAATTATTGTAATTATAGACAACATGCACAGTATCATTTTCAACTTGAGCAGTTTGCATAGGTTGGGAGCAAAGAGAACTGTCAGAGAATCTGACAAACAATATGGAAAGGTGTTATGAGTGGTTCGGTCTTCTTTAAAAACTCACTTAGCTCCCATTTTATCTCTGGAACATGGCAACAAAACATTAAACCATGTTCCAAAAACATAATGAAAGATTTTAGATAGGGAAATCGTTAGCAAGTTTGGAGGCCATATAGTGTTTGTCGTAAGTTGGTTATAATGACCAGGCTGGACTAGGTTAGTGAAGACCTCATTCTAAAGAGCAAAGAAGCTGCAAGGAAATAAAAGCATTCAGAAAGCAGGCAGGTCTTCCAAGCAATGGTAGATTTTTCAGGATTTGAGCTGGTTGTTGATGATGACAGTCTCCTTATCTCAGCTTGCAGTGCCCGAAGTCAATCCTAGAGTTAATGGTAATCATTCTATCTTCCAGCAGAAAATAATCCTAGTCCATAGCAAATTATAAGCCCAAACCAACACCACATGCTTGTATCATCACTGCTTACCATTACCCAGTAAGGAGAACTTGATGTTACGTTCTCAATGCTGGCAAGTTTTCATACAGGACCATTTTTATATGAAAATTGTTTGTACTTCTTATTTTTGCTACTTAAGTGCTAAGTGCTATTTCTGAGGGCTCTTTTCCAGAAAGAAAACACTCCACTCCCCAAAGATAGAAAAAAATATATAAATTAATTTTGTCAGCATTTTAGAGCAGACCAGGAAACTGTGACAATGTACACAATGAAGACTATGACATTTGGGGACACCAAAACAACATTTTGTAGACCCCATTTCCAGCAAGTACTCCTGCCTGTTGGTGCTTGGGAAACCAGTCAATCAAAGTATTCTTCTTGCTTCCTACTCACATTGCTCTTGCTAAAAATGGGTTAGGAACCTAGATCAGAGGCCCACATGTCAAGCACTTCATATTGCATTCATGTAACAAACCTTATCACAGCCCCAAAGGCAGATGGCACATACAAAAAACACTTCCTCCCTCAGAAGGATATAAGTACCATTGTTTTACAGACAAACTGGGCTGTCTACTCACATGATATTCTGGTTTCGATTCCAACATAATATTGAGAGACAGAAAAAAGTGGAAGAGCACAGACTCTCAAATCAAATCCCCTGCATATGAATCTAGTCATGTCACTTCAGATAATTTAATATCTGCTGCCTTGACTTCTTCATCTGTGGAACAGGGATAATTTCCTATTTTACTAGTTCTAATGTGCATATACTTTCTTATTATAACTCCTTGAACACTGGGGTGTATCTTACATTTCACAGTCTCACAACTCATGTCATCATGCTATTATTCAATCAGGTAGTGCTGGAGATACTAATTTTGTGCGGTATCTCCTTTCATTGTCATCTCCTTGCAAAGCCAAGAATTCACCAGTGACTCAGTTTAGATTTGATAAACAGTAAACCTAGGTCAAAGTGCTGTTGTGGGCTTGAGTTATGTACATCTAAAGTGCCCAACACAGAGGCCTATGTGATTATTAACTGCTGTTAACATTATCATCTAGGAACCCAGCTTCCAAGGGTTAATCTGCAGACAATATCCCTTTGTTCCCTAGAACAGTAAGAAAGGACTGAGTCCCTACACTAAAAACTCCTAAAATTAAAAAGAACCTAAAAAGAGAGCTTGAGCCAAAACTCTTTAAAATCCCATAGTTCCTTAAGAAAGTATTACCTGACAATCTCAAGGAAATGCCTTCTAAAAAGAAAAAAGTGTTCCTAATTTGAACATGAAAAAAAACTTTCTTACTCAGCTCACTTCTATCTCTCCTCCTTTCACAAATATTTTTTCAAAGTGCTCTCCACCCTCACATCAGATTAGCAAGAGAAGGCAGGGAACACTTACTTCCTTAACATGTACTATGTGGTGATAATTACCTGAAGTGAAAGTCAATGATCTTCCATATTTGAAAACAAAATAAAACATGTTTTAATTGTTTTCAGGGAATGATATAGGAGAGATTGTAATTAAGAGCAAAGAGCAAAGTACTCACACTTGCACTTGCCTTCTCTCTTTCTCTGTCTCTCTGTCTGTCTGTCTGTCTGTCTCTGTCTCTCTCTCTCTCTCTCTCACACACACACACACACACACACACACACACACACACACACACCATAATCCAAAAATCTAGGAAGTTTCCTATTAAAGTCAATCATAGATTCCAACTTTACAATATTCCAATTGTACAAATTTACAGCTTTATAATATCCAACTTTATAATACATTAGGCAGAGTCATTCTAAAACTACTGCAAATAGAAAAATCACTTCCTAAAAGCCAAATTTTTCCTTTCTCACCCATATGTAGTAGAGTCAAAGAGGTGGGGATGGGAAGGACAGAGGATAATATTACATAGAACAACTACCAAGTGCCACAAATAATATTAGACAAACACAATTTTATTTTTTGTACTTGTCACTTAAAAGGAACTTGTAACTTTATAGTATAAAGTCTTTTACTATATATGGACTGAATATTCTCTTAATATGATAGCAAACAGATTTGGGTTCAAGTTCTGACTCTTCTTTGTATGACCTGGTTCAAATTATTTAAGCTAAGTCTCCATTCTGTCAACTGTAAAATGGAGATAACAAGATCATGAACCTCACTGGATTGTCTTGAGGATTAAATGACACAATCCACAGGAATCTTTTAACACATTGCTTAGTCTGTGTAATTAAAACTTGTTTTTAGCATTAATATTACTAATAGTCTTATCAAGTTCTTTGTTACCAAGGCATGTTATGGTACAATCAATTCTTAATGTAACCAGAACTGAACCTTTAAGAAAATCATAGAAAGAAATTCAATTTCTTCAAGTTCAAATATAATCATGTAGGGCTTTGTATCCATCACAAAAGCTCCCATTGTATTCCAACTAAATAATGGATTTTATCTGTGTGATCTTGGGCAGGAGTGTTCATCAGTTGAATGCTCTAGTTTCCAGAAGAGAAAACTGAGGCCTAAAGAAAGCAATGAACAGTTTGAAATCAATTTGTTAGAAATGAGGCTGAGTTAGATCCTTAGCTTCCTCAGTTCCAGTTCCACATCCTTTTCTAACAGACCAAGATTTCTGCCCTCTCTGTGTCCTTTCCTTCAGAACTCGGAACCTCAGTTGTAGTTGCTTTGGTTCAGATATCACAAGGTTTTTGCAGTGCCAACTGCTCTAGTGATAGTTGGCTTTTGGATTAAGGCTGGGTGGGGTTCAAATGCTGGGAAAGAAGAATCTATATTCCCACCTTTACAGTGTCTAGATCACAAAGCTCCTTCCTTCTGATGGGTTCCCCCAAGGAGAAAAATCCTAAACTGAGGGTTGGTATGCCTCTTCAGTCCCAACAAACCCAAGAAAAAACAAATTGTGATACTTGTGCCATCCCCCATAAATACTCTTGCTTTCCATCTTTCCTATGGTTTCAAACTGGAAGGAAAATAGAAAAATCATGAAATTCTTCATTTTTCTATAGACTTGGTTGGTTAAGTCACTAATCTTTAGTTTGAAATTTTCTTCTTAACCAGGATACTTTTCTCTGATACTGTCTTCAGTTGTCTGTGAAAATCCTCTGGCTCTCACTCTCATTCTTTCATTCAATATTTACTGAATAATTCTCTCCTTAGTGGCAAAGTACATCGGGGAGCCAACACTCACAATGGAAAATATTTTCCTTCCTGACATAAGACCTCAGATTTTCAGCCACATCCCAGTCTAAGTTCTCTTAATGACTCTAACTGCTTCTTTGGGTTTTCAAGTAAGTCAATTCTGATAAACATTTTAATCTTCCCTCAAAAACATAACACAACACAAAATTGATAGCCCCATGCTTTTTTCCCCCTACAGTTATGTGTACAAGTCATGTTTGGCATGAATGTAAAAAGGCAAAAAGAATAAAAATCTGAAGTTCAACAGAAAATAAAGGGAAAAATAAAAGAAACATGGAGTAAATCGTAAAGATATTTTTTCTGGAAATATTTTTGAATTATTCCAAATGGTTGTTAGATATTTCAATATGAGCCTTCCTCACCTTGGCTCAAAATTATATAGATGTTAAATAAGAATATAGTGCTTATATAAGACTTTATTTGCTTTCAGATAACCTAAGAGGATCAACATTTTAAGAAATGTATTATCAGGACATACAATTTAATGCCCCCTTATCCAGGGATTCATTTGAAGAAAAATGCCCACATAGCAATGTTTGCCAAAGAACTATACAGTCTATGTGTGCTTTGGAGTTAATATTAAAAAGCAATAAACATTTCTTGTATTTTTACAGCGTCATCACTGACCCCACCTGAATGCCAGAGGATACACATAGTGGGGGGCAGAGATATTTTCTAATGTGCCAAAGTATGAGTAGGAAGAGTTCTGCTACAGCTCTCCAGGCCTCTGCAATTCCAATCCTCTGATATGTAACACATCTCTTTCCCTTCCAAAGCAAGATATATACTGCCCAGCTGTGGGGCTGTTCACGTCCACAAGAGGAGATATTGTTTCCTTTTATGCACATGAGTTTTCACTTTTCAATTTCTGGTCAAGGTGTGAGAAGATAGTTCTGCTTCCTGAATAGACTGAGAGAGGAGGAGATGAATTATAAACAAAGAACTTGTCTTATCTGTGCAAAGATCTCAGAGAAGTAGAAATCTCATGGCTTTGAAAAACAGGACGACTTTGGAATCTAGCTCTTTTCTTTCTCTTTATTGAAAAATTAGTTTGATTTTATCCAAATAAGAATACTATATTGTAACTGATAACAGAAATTCCTCTACTACCTATGATTCATAAATGCATGACAATTAATACAGGGGTTTGTAATAAAATCATAGACCCATCCTCATACTGAGGGAGAGATATTCATAGCTAAAAACTGACAGAATCTATATTTGCATATTATTTGGTTTATTATTTATAAATGTGCTTGTTAGTTAGGAATTTTGTTTTCCTCATTTAACCAAAGTAAAGACTAACTTCTAGAAAATGGTGATATTTCAACATCAAGTTCTTCAAAGAGAAAAATTATCTGCAAATACTATAGAATATATATTTTCAAATATTACCAGGACCTCCCAACATATTTTCTTTCATAAAGTTTTTACCAGATATTCACAAACTCTGAAATTCTCCATGACCTCAATAGGTAAGCAGCATAACCTAGTAAACAAATAATATAAGCAATCACATATCAGGAAAGAGGGGGACAATGAGACAATTTTTGAAAGTAGAAAATGTTCTTCTGGAAACCCAATGCCAATGACTCAAGTAAGATACTGGCTTTATTTTTTTATTTTAATGGAGATAACTGATTCATTTTTTACTCAAAAGGCATTATTTTGTTGTCCAAATCTCCTTTAGGTCAAAATAGGAATTTTTATAGTAATTTATAAAAGTCAAAATACCAAAACACTGGGTATTACATGACCATAGGGTTAACAGGAAAAATGGCACACCTACAGAATAAGTCATTTACAAGATATAGACAATACAGTTGCAACAGGAGTGGCTGTTTGGTTTGCTTAGTAATACCTCAAATAATATGAAAGCAAGCCACAATGGACATAACCATATGCCACTGTAATGGAATGCCCAACACATGACTAAATATGCTTCTCAATGGTATTACAAAGCTGGAAGTCTCCAAGAAATTGATAGATGTACCAAAAAAAAAGAAAAGCTGTAAAGTCTGTCCCCATGCAGTAAACGCATAGATGACAGTATTGCACAGGTTTTGGAGCCAATGTCTCCTATGTCTCCTAAGTTCAAACAATAGGACACCCCACCACTCACCTTCATAAAGTGAGTAGCAAAATGCATATTGGAGATCAATATATCACAGCTGTTCATAGGTCTAAGCCTGATTAAGCTTCAAACACTGATTTTATAGCCTTATTTTCAGTGCTTTTCCCACTTTATGTTAAGATATGGCACTGGAAACACAGCAAAACTCTTTTTCCAAAAATGGAAAAGAAGAATGACTTAAGCTAGCAGGAAATGGGTGTTTGCAAGTCCAACTGGCTAATGCAGGGAATTCTGCTATCAACAAGCTCTGAAGAGGTATAGTGAAGAGCTTTTCACTATGTCACAAGGCCGCCAAACTTCTGCAAGTCAAAGGCGGAAATGAGAGGTGACTGGCACTAGTCCTACCAGCTGAGTATCACACATCAAGTAGCACCAGCACACTCCACACTGCCAATCACATTTCCAGGGTTGCCAAACATAGAACACCATTCCATTTCTGACCCAGAAATGCTGTCTGGGATTCTACCAAGCCTGTCCTCACAGAACATGGGGCACACCTACCAAGACCTTTGACCAACACAGTCTGCCTGCCCTACTGTATCTCACCTGTCTCAGGCTTTTCATGTGCCATCACATGGGAAAGATGGTAATCTGTCAGGAAAAACATCAACCAAAAAAAAGACTGCTTCACTTTATGAAGGAATGTGATGTCTCTTTCATGCCAAGAAAAATATTAAAAGGGAAAAATCAGGAATTAGAAGATCTGTTGTGGATGATGGTACAAAATAATACAAACAATCCCAAGTTGGCAATAACTAGAAAAAGAGGAGATCACTGCCTTTTAGAAAGCAGAATGAGGGTTTATATTTATTCACACCATTTTAAAAATTGTGTCCAGAATATACACCAACCATTTGCACACTAGGATACTATTTTCTCTGTTTTATTATAGAAGGGATCTTAACAGTGCCCTATAATCACGCTTCCAACTTCTTAAACGGGGCCACAGAATATACCTTGAATTTTCTAGGATTAGCTGCTGTAACTGTGTACCTGCAGGATCTATGACAGTGGAGACTCCCATACCCACACACCTTCCTCCCAAGGCTACGCTGTGCCACTGGTTTAGCACACAGCTACTTAGAAAAGCTACTCAGAGGCACCAGACTCGCTTCTCCCTCTCCTGATCTACCCCACATTCTCACACTTGCCAGCTGTGACAGCACAGAGTTGTTCTGGGTTTCCAGGAATATGTTCTGCAGGTATGTGATGACTTCTAACACATAGCAAATACCCAGATCTTCACTGCTGTTCTTTCCCCTGATCTAATATCTACCTTATGACATAACATTTTGGGTTCTAGTAGCCTTACTCCTAACATTTACCACTGAGCCATTACCTCTCAACACTTTTTTCCTTTGCTGGTTTTATTTTGTGTGTGTGTGTGTGTTCCTTATTTCCAGATTCTCTTCCAAACTCCAGTTTGTGCATGCAAACACTATCTTAAGCTAACAATATCAAAGAATATGTACTTTCCTTGAAAAACAGTGAGCTGTTGTGGTAACTTCAAGATATTGTATCATTCTCCATAAGCTCCTGTGCTATCCTGTCTTCAGAGAATTTTATTTTGCCAAGAAGAAAGAATAGAATAGAGCCGTTCAGAATCCTTTGTGCTTTTCAATACTGCCAATTTGGGCTTTATCATGTTACTGAAAAGGCAGCCAATAAATATAAGCTGGTCACAAATTTCAAGTGTTATTTCTACCAAATCAACTTAGTTCTTTTAAAAACAAGTAGGTTCATAAAACAAATGATACTAAAAATTTCAGCTTCTTTTATTAGGTGTCAATAAGCTACAAACTGATGGCTACAGTCTTTATTATGTTTATCTCTACATTAACACATTCAACTACTCATGTTTCACTGCTCCCTAAATATTATATTCTTTATAGCCAAATCAAAAGGAAAGGAAAAAAACTCACCTAATAGACAAGGTGTAATCAGATACACTTCCTTGTGATTCACAAAAGTCTTTTCTTAGTCCACCTCCTCAGTATGCAGTCCTTAGCTTTGACTGCAAGCATTTCTATCAGCAGCTGTTTATAGAATGGGGTGTGTCTTGGTTGATTTATGCAAAAGGACTGAAGAACTACTATACATTTGCAGTCATTCTGCCAATTTCTAAATCAGCCTGTCAAATCACCACTGGTCTTTGTTACTGTTATTAAAATTTTATGGCATTTGGGTAAATGACCTGTATAATATAAAATTTGGGGGATTTGTTAAAAAGAGCTAAGTTTTATTGGTGTTCGATGATTATTTTAAGGGGATCTGTACTTCCTATTTGTTGGGTACAGAATTACATATATACAAGTTCAAGTTTGTCTACTGTGTCTTTCAACATGATATAGCCTCATTCATGTTTTATTAGGTATTCTGTTAATTTTTAAGAAACTGGATATATTTGTTTTTAGAAAATAAGCACAAGAAAATGTCTTAAAGTATATTAAGTAACATTCGAGAACAAGACATTAAGGCACTTAGAGCAGGTTTAAATCTACGGTCTTCTGTTTGGTACCCTGTGGTCCAGGGAGATGTCTTAAGAGTTCTGTAAGCTTTATTTTGAATGTGCTTTTTCTCTTTATTTTTATTTTCTAGCAGGATTAATAATTTATATAGCAAAAAAAACTATCTACCAGACTTAGAGACCTCAAAATTATTCACTTAATGCTGCTTTGCTGAATCATTTACATCTACCTTTAGTACATACAAGTTATCTGAAATTCTACTTACTGTTAAATTCTTATTAATGTCTGAATAATGGAGATGTAAGTTTCATCCATATTTTCTCTCTTATCATTTTCAAAAAAGTTCAGAGTACATTAATTCACAAGAGTTCACTCTTGTGAAATAAAAGAGTATACATAAACTACACTCAAGTTACAGCAAGGCTTGGCACATCTGCTCAGCACAGGTTTGCTTTTATCCTCTTAGGGCAGTCAATCAAGCAATAAAGAATGGACACAATATGTTACATCATAACATTTGTTATAGATCATTGTGGAGAATGTCTTATGTTTGGGAAGCTCCTTGTCTGACTTCTATAATATGATGAAACTATTCTAGATTTGGCTTACTTCTTGTCTACAGCAGATCAACCTCTTCACAGCTAGCTGGGTACTTCTGCATGGGGTCTAAGAAAACCTACATAGTACTATTGCAGCAAAGCTTCATTGCCTCAGAAAACTGTTCTGGTTTGCAAATCTCCTTTAGCAAGTTCCTTCAAATAAAATCTTACATGTACCAGCATACAAAACAGATGAAAATAGAAGCATTCTGATAAAGAAATGAAGGTAAGAACCCACCACCAAAGCCTGTGGGCCCAACAAGGGCTTAACAAGGGCTTAACAAGGGCTCTATTATATATGTTTCGAAAACCAATGCAAAAGCTCTATCCTTTAACACATCTGTGGTTCATCACATTTGCCTTCATCTTTGTACCCAAACACTTCCTGTCTGCCTTAAAACTTTTGAAAAACAACTCACACATGTAAAGTCTGTGAGGCTATTTTATTCGGCATCTCCTAAAGAAATGCTTTCAGACCTCCTCACTTACCATAATCTTTGCACTCTTCTCATCCACAAGGGAAAATCTGAAATATATTAGGTGTCCTTGGTGAAAAAGAGCTACCTGGAACTTGAGAAAGGAACACTGGATCACTAGTGGAGGAAAAACATCTGTGGGTTTAGGGCTGAATAGTTCTGAGAAAAATCTAGAACAAACTGCTATGATAAACCAAGAGACAGCACCCTACTTTGGGACAAGAAACTTGTGTTCTTAAAAAAAAAAAAAGGAACTGTGTGCAACCAGCTATATTGGTCATCCTTCCCTAAATCTAAATGGATGTAGTGAGGCTATCAGCAGTGGGCAAGACAGGAGAAGCGTGCCACATCATGTGGGTCAGCTTCCTGGCTGGGGAATCCAACTCGTGCTGCAGTAGTGGCAGATAGCTTCATAGTGATGTGTCCTCCAGGGAGGCCCCAAGGTTTATTGTTTCTGACACACTCCATGTTAACTAGAGACCTTCACAACTGAAGTCAACTTTCCAGCAGTGTACTGAGTCAAAGGACCAGAGATCACATTTAAAACAAAGATTATTACTCAAACATAAATACAAAAAGGACAGGTCTGTCTACCAGTAATTTGTGGTGAAAATGGGAATCTAACAACCAAAACTAACCAAGTAATCCAGTCACTCAAAGCACTTGTGCATGGACTCCCAGCCTGAGCACCCGCTTTGGACTAATCTAGCTGAAAAATACTCTTAAGCACAGTCAAAGAAAAAAAAAATCAGTGGAAACCCTAGGAATTTACAGAAAAATCTGGAGACAAGCAAACTGTGGTTACAAATCTGACATGACTGATTCCAGCAAGTGTGAGCAGAGATCCAAAGCTATGCATTCAGATACCCTAAAAAGCAAGACTCTGGAAAACTTGTAACAGGGTGGTCTCTAGGAAAAGGGAGGTTCCAGATTCCCTGCCCCACCCAAAAGGAGGGTGGAGCTGGGCAGAGAAGAGAAGAATCTGGAAAGGAGACTGAGGAGGAAGAATGCAGGCTGGAGAAGCAGAAGGTGACCTGAAGGAACCACATGGAGCAGAGATATACGTGAAAAAAACTGTGCTTGCTTCTTGATCCTGAACTGGTTGAAAGAGATGTGGGTGAGAGACCTGTGTGGAGGAAGTTGACTATAGTAGTGTTTATCTTGATTTTGATTTTGCTCTTTTCATCCCAGACTTGTCCAGAAGGTGCTTTAGACGACCTGTGGCAGGCTTTCAGGCCTTGCTCTGGGCCAATCCATTGGGGTAGACTTTTACCCACGAGGGGATGGGTAACTTATAGTGTTTGATTTAGAAACTATATTGTCTTTTCTCTATTACACATTAATTGTATCAAAGTTCCTTTCCATTAAAGCTCTTATATGTTTTGTCTTGATGCAGCAGAGAGAGCAGGTTTGGAGGTTTCAGGGGTGCTCTTCTCCCCGCTCTGTAACAAACTGACAAATGCTACCATCTGGTGTTTATTTGTGGCAGTTATGAACATTCTACAATTTTCTTAATCAAAAGTGGCCTTGGTATCCTGTAAAGACAGTATTAAAAATTTAAGATGTCCTAAAAATAACAAGAAGAAAGAAAATATATCTAGATTAATCTTGAGGGACTTACACTTAAGGGGAATCCTCAAAAGTCAAGACATACTTTGAAGAACACAATGAAGTGTTGATAGAGCAATGCTAAAATAACTGAGAATGTGTTACCTTGTGCTAGGTCAGAAGTTATACATTATACTTCATATGTTATAGCACAAAAATATGTAATAGCATAAAATAGCAAAAAAATGACTAAAAAATTTTAATAGTGATAAGAGAAAAAATTAAAATTCTCTCCACTGATTTGAATATTCCAAGAATTCAGAGACATTGTTTATATTTCATTCACAGAACCACTTGTCCCAGCTAATAGATTATGTCATGAGTAATTTTTATATAAAAGCAGTGCTATTTAAACCATTAGAGAGTTCTAGGGAGAGAGAAAAGGGCATGGGGAAGATGGAACACAGAAACTCAGTGTTCCATATAGAGCAGGAAGCCCCATGTAAGTGATGTAGATCCAACTCCAGGCTGCAAGGGTTTAAACATCAAAGAACCAGATAAGAGGTCAAAGACATATCAGAGCCAAATGCCAACAAATTAAAAAGCAAAATGGATCAAAAAGTAGTGTTATATATAGACAATGGAAACTACTCAGCTATAGCAAAAAAAAAAAAAAAAAGGTAAACTCCTGCCATTTGCAGCAATATGGATGGAACTGGAGGGGATACGCTAAATGAAACAAATCAATAGCTAAAGTTATGATAACATCATTCTTTTATTAAGTGGCATGTCCATTCCTGTTCTAAATTCTTAATAATCCTCACCAAAAAAAAAAAAAAA
>NW_004567124.1:14974605-15010531 GCF_000260355.1 Condylura cristata | reverse complement strand
GCTAAATGAAACAAATCAAAAGGAGAAAGATAAATACCAGGTGGTATCACTTTTATATGGAATATAAGTGTGAGGTAAAGCCAAGGTAACAAGAGCCCCTAGAAAGTTGATTACAGAACTGGAACTACCAGAGTGGGAAGGACATGAACAAAGTGACAAAGGAGCACAGTCAATGGACTGAGGTTTTTCTGGTGGTGGTTGTAGTGTAGTAACATGTAGAAGGGGAGATCTTTTAGTTCTAAGATACAAATAGCAATGTAAACCAATGTTAATAAAAAGTAATAAATAACTGATAAATTTTAAAGTGAATCAAAAAGGGGCTAATGGATCGGGGAGGGGGGGGGATATTCCAAGAGTTCAGGACACTTAGTCATGGAAACTATGTAGAACACTTTGCTGGGCACAACCAGCAGGAACTTGGGAAAGGCCCTAAGTAGTTACCAACTCATCAACACCAAGAAAGATTCTCTTACCTGCTAAATTAGAATAATTTACTGGAATATAAAATGATCTCCCTTGCTTAATCCGCCCACTTCAAAGGATCCCTGATTGATATCCAACAAGTTTACTTTACTAAGTTTCCTCCTTTTGCCTAGAGCAGATGCAAACCAAGCATCCAGGTTAGAACTTGGTCCCCCAGAGCATTTCTGTCTTTGTCATTAGCTAGTCATGCCTGGGAAAAAGGGTCCCTTTGGGGATCAAGCTCCTGTTTTCTGAAAGATAATTGAAGACAAGAAGCTAAGAACACAGGAGCTAAAGTGAGTAGGCAAAAGTCACTCAGAAAGAAACTAAAGGGCTTGTTACCAAAGGAGTGTCTAAAGAAACTTCAAGATAGATTTAGTATCACAAAGTAAACATTCAGTGTTAGTCAAGAAGATGATGACTCTGCAACGAGTCAAGAGGATAAATAAAATAAGAGAAGAGGCTTATAAAGCAGTTAAGGGAACACCATGAAGATGTAAGTGTTTGTATGTTTATAAGAAATCATGAGTGTATAAGCAAACATTTTAGAAATTTCATTTGCTTAAAGAATACATCTTATATTTAATTTTAAATAAGCATGAAATGAAATTCTACAAGGTAGGTAACAGTAAATAGTGGAAAAAATTCTATAGTTTTCACATGAAAAATTAACTTTATAATCTTATAATCATGTTTTAACAAATCTACTTTTGAAAATATGAAGTCAACTTCCACGTACCAACAATTTGATAGTAAAACTTGTGAAGTGAGTATTTTGAGTTCAGAAATTGTTTTCCCATTTTAAATAAGTTATCTATGGTATCCTTTTTTGAACTTAGAACTTTATGTACTTTCACATCACATAAAAATACTATTACTATATATATTATCAAGCTATATAGCTATCAAGCATTAAAAATAAACCAGAACTTCTAAAAATAGATTCCAATGATATTGATCAGTTTCCTTATAAATGATTAATCATCTAAAAATTTTATATATGAATTTTAGAGCCTACTGCATAGAGCATGATAGATAAAATAATTTCATATAGAAATTAAATATTTTTATTTTGAAACCACATCCTTTATTGCTGGTACCTCTAAGCAGTGGAGATAACCATTTCCTTTAGCTTCTGTAAAAACAGTTCTAAACTGTGATCATTTGACATAGAAACAAATATTAATGCTCTATACTAATCTAAAAAGTTTTAATCTTCTGTTCCCTGTAGGAGAGAGAAGTTCATAAAAACTTATCTAGGCTTCCACCATTAGAAGATTTTTCAGATATCCTAACGGAAGAGGTACAAATATTTATGAACTCAGGAGATGCAGTGTGATTTTTCAAACCTAAATCTGGGACACATGGTCTGTCTATGGTTTTTTGTTACCCTTTTGGGAAAAGGCAGAATTGGAAATAATAGCTTAGTTGTCAAAGGATTGTAATTTTAAAAGCATCTCACGTGAAATGAGGCATTACCAGAAAATCCATAGAACTGATCATCACCATGCTGAATACACAGATGATATGTACAATTATTTGAATTCCTTTTACTTATTAAAAATTTTATAAACAGCTGTATTTACTTTAATTGTTGCAATTATTAAAGGTTTATTAATTTATAATCAAATTTTATTGATTCACCATTTATTTACAAAATAATATAATTTGGGGAGTACATTTTCATCTCTATCTATCTACATATGTATGTATGTATTTGTTTCCCCTATATTCCTCCTATAAGTGAAACCAGTATTTCTTTCACCTGCTGACTTATTTCACTGAGCATAATTCCTTCCAGTTCCATCCATGTTGCAGAAAATGGCTTGAGTTTATCTTTTTTATTGCTCAATAGTATTCCAATGTGTATACAGACCACATCTCTTGATCCACTCATTTGTTTTTTTTTTCACCAAGACTTTCTTAATATTTTGCTTAACTTATGTACTGTATTACATTCCTTCTAAGTACTCCTCTCCCATCTCATGAATGTCTTTTAACTCCCCAGTCAACTTCCATATTTCTTGAAAACTGGCTTCTTGTGTGTGCCTCCCCATCACTCCCCACCACTAGACAACAACAGACCTGCTGTCACTCAAATGCTAACTATGTCTCCTATCCAGTTTTCTCTAACAGTTTCTTCCTTCCTCTGGTTCCCTCTGTTCCCTGCTGATTTCATCCAGGAATGACTCAGAAAAATGACTTGGGACTCCTGACACATGCTCTTTTTGGGTAAATTATACTAGCAGTCAACACAACAGTTTCTGATAAGTAACTTTTATGTGCTAAGACTTTGCTAGCAACTCAGAATGGCATTAAAGAAAGAATCCAGTCGATCTCCTCAAGAAATTTGTAATCTGAATGAGGAAGCAAAATGAACTCATTGTCAACAAAGGACAAATAGAAAGCTAACTATCTGGTATCATGTACAGTACCCAATTTGAAGTCAGAAGACCTAAACTCTGCTACTTATTTCCTAGCTGTGTCACTTATCTCAAGTCCTATGACCTCTCTCAGCTGAATATGGCAATATTTAGCTAGCAAAATTATTAGAAGAATTAGAGCATACTTTCTGCAAACACATTTATAAGCTGTAAACTTTTGGGTATATGTAAGACGGTAGTAACCTTGGGACATCACAAAGCCAGCCACTAAGATTGCAAGCAGGAGCCAGTTGAGCAAGGGCAAGAGGGATTCAGCTACAGGACTGATAAAATGTTGTGAAAGACACTATTTTAACTTCAATTTAGTAACTATAGAGGAAACTCTTAACCATTTCAAAGATTAAAAATGTGAATAAGATATAATACTTCCCCTTAAAATCTATAGTCAGAGAAACATAATATAAACTATACAAGTAAACACAAAGCCAGTTTTATGTAATTAAATAAACATAAATTCAGGCGCATGCTGACAAGGTCACATGGAACTCTGAAGAGATAGCAGGATTCATCCTCCAGTGTATGGAGTATGGAGTTCTAGTTCCGGCTCTGTTCTGTGTGTATGTGTGTGTGGCGGGGGGGGTACATTTTAGGCCACCAACCTTTTCTGGGTTGGGTGAACACGACAGTAAAATAGTGTGGAAGACAGAAACAGGACAACTGAAGATGGGGAAGGGAGGTTGGTGTGGACATAAGCTTTTGTACCTGAGTATCTAATTCGTGGGATGGACTGAAATAGATTGAAAGTGAGGGGTAGAGAGAAAGCCACATCACAAAGAAATGCTTGGAAATCATCTCTATTCCTATGGACCCATGTATCTCTCTGAACTGGGACAGAGAGTGGCCAACAGTAAAAGGTCTAAAAAGAAGGCCAGGAATGTGCAGGCCACAGAAGAGGGCAGAACACAAGACCAAGGATCAATGCAGTGTTTTCAGCAAAATTAAACTAAGTGGGCCTGATGGACAGTTCTTGCTATTCTAATGAATCTCTCTTTGCAGACATCATTCATCTGTTTATCTGTCAGTGAATAGAGGGGAAAAGTCAAAAAAAGACAGAGGTATGTCACTTTGGCTTCATAGCATTCTTTCCTTGAGAGCCATTGTTAAGAAATCTATTCAGATTCCAAGCATAGGCCTGACCTCATTATCCTTTCCCCTGCCCATCTGACTACATGTTAATAAAAATATATATTGGCCAGAAATATCACTTTCCTTCGGTCTTTTTCCCTGCCTTTCTCTTAATTTGAAATATATCCACTTTGATCACTGATGTTAGGAAATGATTATTTAAATTACTTCTTTAAGTAATTAATGTCTAAGGGTTTTCAGAGAATTCTCTTAACTATGTCCTCTACATTTCTGTTCTCATTTAAAACAATACTGCAATATATAGGCATGCATATGCTGATAAGCATTTCTTTTAGGAAATTACTTACCCATCTTTTTCATGCAGTTCCTGTGTGAAACTGGGACTAATTCACATGATCAAAGGCAATGAATGCCAAGCCCTGGGGGCAGAGGGATTCAATATCTCAACATATCTGAACCAATTTAAGACACAAAGTGGAGAAACTCTGCTCCAGCCTAGAAACCAGAAAGCTACTTTCCTGGTGCATAGGAATGAGCATGTTCAAGAAAATAAGATAATGCCAAATTTTCATACAACATAGTGATTTACATTTCTAATTTCACATTTTCACCAGTAATTGCGATTTATCGCCAGACTTCTCAAAATGTATTCTAAATTAACATTTCTTGGGTTTTTAATGTAGTTGAAATTTTTCAGCACAAATTTTTTCAAAATTTGTTAGCAGTTCATTTAATGCTTATTAGACAAGCAAACCAGACCTTTCCCTAGTTTTCTATTAGGTTGTTTTTTTTTTATGGACATGTTGGAGTTCCTCATGTATTATGGCTACTAGGCCTCTTGTTAGTTACAGATGTTGCAAATGTCTTCTTCCTGTTTGTGATTCAACTTTTCACTTTGTTAACATCTTTAAGTATTCAAATCTATCTTTTCTTTGATAGTTAATTCTCTCTGTATCATGTTGAAGAAATTTTTTTTTACCTAAAGTGATAAAGATACTTATCTACATTATTTTCCTAAAGGTGTTATCTTTCACATTTAAGTCCTTGATCCACTGGGAATTTTCTAAGGTATATGTTGGGATACAATTTCATTATTTTTTCCTCACCTACTTATCACAGTGCCATATATTAAAAATGAATATTCTTTTCCTAGAGATTTGCCATATTGAGTAGATCTGTTTGAGGATACTCTGCTCTGTCCCTCTGGTAGTTTTCACATCTCTCAGCCCACTTTCAGAGGCCTGATTACTATGACTTTAAATACAACTTTGTATAGGGGGAGGAATCTCTCCCACCTCACTACAGATATCCTTGACCTTCCACACTTTCATCTATATTCTTCAAAAGACATACTGGGATTTTGGCAGGGATTGCATTAAATCTATAGATGTTAACAAGAAGATTCACATATTCATGATAATCTACTTACCCACGTATATGTATGTCTATTTCTTTAATGTCTTCTTCTAAAATATTATCTGTAAATAAATTCTTTTCATAAAGATCTCGGGTATCTTTAGACTTATTGATACTTTATACTGTCACTATTGTATTTTTTTAATATATCTTCTTTTTGTTACTTATCAATAATAATTCTGATAATACTTCATACATAGTTGAAAATAATTAAATTTTGGTTTCCTTACAAATCTTTAGTTTTTATTTACATTTCTTGTCTAAGTCATTTACATTTACTTCTTGTCTAGTGTTAGTCAGATAGCAAATTATTAGCCCTCCAAAACTGTTAAACACTCTTGTCTTAATTCTAACAACTCACTCTTACGAATGTAATGTTCACCACAGGTTTTTTGTAGATACTTTTATCAGTTTAAAGAAATTCTCGATCTATTCCAAGGTTTTTAAGAATGAACATTATGGGTCCTCCCTGGTGGCGCAGCAGGTTAAAAGCACAGCACTAAGAAGCCAAAGCCACTTCCACATGAGTTCGATCCCTGCCTGCCCCAGAGGTGACCACATGGTGTGGCAGACCTCTCCTGACCCACCCACTGCTCCCCTCAGCAATGTACTTCGTCCATCTGCCTGTTCTGCTCCCACTCTGTCTCTGGTAAAGCCTCTCGCTGCTCCTGAGCCTCTAGCCTGTACCCCAGTTCTGTGTGCACAAATAAATAAATCTTTTTAAAAAAAAAAAAGAATGAACATTATGACTGAGTATCAATTTTGTTTCTGCATCTATTGAAAAATTATATATTTTTCAGTTAATATACCAGTTTCTACACTTATTCTGCATTTGATCATCATCTTTCCTTTCTATAATTTCTCTTCGAATCTTCCTGCCTTCTGTTCTAGACTTATACTCTCTATTCAAGATTTTCCCTTCAAAATTATTCTATTCCCTCCATGTCAATCCTGGGGGTTGGAAAGGAGAGGAGAGGAGAAAGGGAAGGAGGAGTAGTTCAGCGATAGATCTGTCATTAACAAATATTTGAATAAATAAAAAATAAAATACCAAAGGAGTGCCATGTAGTTGAGGTTATTTACTCAAAGTCTTCAAATGTAACATGTTTATTCACATAAATTTTCTCGTTTGGAGCTTAAAAATACAGCTATCTGCAAAGCAGACACTTAGAGGCAGATGCCATTAGCATATACTTTTTCAACTGAAATTGTTTCACACACCTCAGCACCCAAACATCAGAAATCATTTAACATGTCAGACACTATCTATGTAATGGAAATGCAAATAAGAAAGAGCACTTGTTCACAGAATTTACCATGTAATGGGAGACAGACCACTTAGTACCTAAGCAGGCACAGCAGAAGCATCACAGGAGGTTAGCCCCTAGCCCAGACATCCAGGGGTGTTAGTACAGGAGTTTTCTGAGAGGAAGTATATAAGGGGGTTGGTGACTTGGGGTTCAGAAGTTCTCTAACTTGTGGTCTCTAAGTTACTACATCTCTAAGTAATTTGTCCTAGTGAATTAGGACTGTGGTTCTATGAGGAAAGCACTATAGTCCAACAGTATGGAAAATATGAAAAATGCATTCCCCATATCCTGCTGCACAGCCTATACACGCACACATGTGTGGCTCACACAGCAGACTACAATTTAAAAAAAAAAAGTCCAGGTTTTCTCCAGGTATTTTGAGAAATGAATGTGGAAATGGCTACAAAACAGGTTCCTCACTTTCTTGTTCAAAAAAATACTAAGGGTACAAAATGGATTTTAGAGTCCTCAATATGATTTCCTTTGACTACGGAAGAGATAGGTGACCCTTTAGAAAGAAGAGGGAGTCAAATGTAAGAAACAGCAAGAGGCCTAAAACAGAACACTACAAAGATTTTTCAGTAATCTGGGTCAGTCACCACAGCACAGAATTATGAGCTTAAACTGTCTGTGTTTTCTCCCTATTAAGAAAAAAGGAGGAGGAAGGGACCCATTTCATATTTGCTAAGTGATGCATCTAACTCTAATAGCTAAAAGATCCCTTCTCAGATTACATCAGGGGGAAGAGAAGCCTAATGGAGTATGAAATGGGGGAGGAAAAAAACAAATTGATGCTCTCAATTCCTGGAAGGATATTTTGCATCTGTGTTTACAGCCTCCAAGACACAGCAGTTCACCTATCAAACAGCACCCCATGGCATTCATCAACTCCCCAGACTCAAGCCCCCACCGAACCCAGCTCTGGCTTCATGGAGAGGGCAAAGCCCTAGTTACTTCACAGCTGTACCAGGGAACACAGAAGGTGACAGCAGGAGGGATTCTCTTGAAAGACAGCACAAATGGCTTTCACAAAAATCAGCTTTCTTTTTTCATGGGCTTTACATGATTCATCAGTTATGACATATGCTGAGCTCTAATTCGAAATCAAACAAGTTCAGAGGAGCACAGAGGTAATAATTGTAAAAGATGGGCAGAGATGGCAGAGGTTTTATCCTGAAAAGGGAAAACAGAAACAGAGGAAGTAGCCAGCATTTCCTCTCAGATACTGAGGGTCTGAGGAGAGCTGAGGTAGCTGGGATCCAGACCCACAAAAGTGTGCAGGCCCTGGCTGCCATGGTGCCAAACTGCCAGCCACAGGTTTCATCAACATCCCCTTTCTGCCACAGTTGAGAGTAGCAGCAGCAGCAAGAAGAATAAATGCATTACAATAGCTTCTTGGTCGCTGAACATGGGAACATGGTTACAGACTCAGAAAGCAATCAAGGTGGGGGTAAACGCCTTTGGAATATATCATATCTAGCCTGGACATTCAGTGTATGAGATGCCCTCATGTAGAAACACTCCTCCCCAAACTTTTTTTTTTTTTTAGTATATAATCTAAGAATCATGGCAGAAATGTCAGTTTTTAATCAAGGCTCTTTTCCACATTTCTAACAATGAGGGTCCGGGTTCCCTTATAGAAGCATGAACTTGTGGCAAAGAAAACCAACTGATGCTGGTTCCAGTCACAAAGTGGAAGCCCCGACACACTGCAGGAAGCCTGGGCTCTGACTTTAATCAGCCAAAAGACATGAGCAATTAAGCCTAACTTCTCTGTCTGTGAAATGAGGAGGTGGAACTAAATGAATGGTAAAGGGTCCATCTGCTCACCCCACCTATCTTAAGGGTTTTCAGGAACAAAGCACCCTTCCAGGTACCTCTCAAAGGTTGTTAAGCTGCCCTTTGTTATCTTTCCAGTGATACCCAAGTGTGAAAAGTGGCCACAAGTCAATGGAAGAGATAAGTAAACAGAGACAGCTCAGGAAATTACAGTCATATATTTGATTAAACCAACAGCAACCAACAGAGACCATGTCTTATTCATCTTCAAATGCTCCTTATCCAACACAGTCCAGGCACCTGACTTAAAAAAAAAATGTTCTCTACATGCATTGCAGACAACTCCCAGCTCTTCAGGATGTAGGCCCTCTTTGTAAAGAAGTCATTAAATTGTACGACTGGTGTCCTGAGAACAAATCTACACAAAGAGGGAAGTTGACCAGAAGACCCATAACTAGGAGAACCATCTACCAGCTAAAGACAGGAGCTGGACCACCGTCTCCCTCACAGTCCTCCAAAGGAACAACCCTTTTAGTGCCTGGATATCAGACTGCAAGTTCAGGAGCTGTGACACAGTGCATTTCTGTCATTTAAGTCATCCAGTGCATGGTACATTATCACAAAAGCCCCAACACACCAATTCATGTCCAAAAGTAGAGAGAATTGTATTATGAAACACCCCATCATATTCATCACCCAGACCTTTCACACGTACTTACTACCACTAATTACTCCCAAATTAATAATTTTTAAAAGATTTATTTATTTTGCTTACAGAACTGGGGTACAGGCCAGAAGTGTGATGGATGAGAGGATTCACCAGAGGCAGAGCGCGGAGCAGAACAGGCAGACTGACAAAGTACACTGCTGAGGGGAGCAGGGGGCCAGGCAGGAGAGGTCTGCTACGTGGGTCCGCTCCCTGGCTGGGAATGGAACTTGTGCAGCAGTGGCTTCGGAGAGCTTCATAATGCAGTGCTTTAACCCCTTGCGCCACCAGGGGAGCCCCCAAATTAATCATTTTAAGGCAAATTCAACTCATAAGGGGAAATACGTCTTATACTAAAACACGTATTTATGCAAAACTTTTTTCCATTAAAGCTTAACAGTATTAAAACAGAATCCCAACCTTGAATTTTCACAGATAAAACAATCAGGGTGAGCAGACTAAGAGCAATTCAATTCTTTAATTAGTTCTTATTCAACATATTTTCAGATAATAAAAACTTACTTTACATCATGAAGTGCAAGAAAATAAAGGAGGAACATAGTATTCAAACCCCTCTTGCTGGCAACTTAAAATCTATTTTTCAAGCTAATTCCAAGAAACTTAGCAAATGTCTTGAAGTCACTAATTAACAACAACAACAAAATACATATATATATGTATATGTATACATATATATATATGCGCAGCAGTATTTAATGTTAAATTTCACATATTTTAAGAACCCAAAAATTCTCATAGCAATACTCAAAACCTCTACAAGAAAAAAATAAATAAACCCAAAACTATACCTTGACAAAGTATAAGTTGTTGATTGTTTTTTCTGAAACTTTAGATTGGAGTTCCCAGCTCTTCAATAATCGCACAGCTTCCAATCACATGTCCTCTTCAAAAAAGTAAATTTTGGGCTAATACAAAGAGAAATACTAAAGTCAGAATTTGCTTACTTACAAGTATTTCAAAAGAGTCTTTTGAAATGCTGTTCGCTCCATCAACTTTCAAAATCAAGTATCTCTGCAAAACCCACAATCTAGCTAATTAGCCTCAGCTGTTGGTCATATGGCCTCAAACCAGTCAAGTGACTGCCCCGGTTCAAGCCTGTGGAATCCCAATGGTGCTGGCCTCTCAGGGAAAAGGAGGCTTTATTAACTTCTTCAGTGTTAGAAGTACTTCAGCTGTTTCTTTTCCCCCAATTACAAAAGCTGAACTTTTTTTTTTTTTGAGAAAACATCTCTAAATGTATCATAGTCTCAAGATTCTTGAAAGTTATTCTATTATTTCTTTACAAATGCATCGTCCGATCCAAACAACCCAAGAGGTGAAATGGAAGTGCCGGACAGGATGGGGCCAGACCACCAGCTCCTGACCTCCAAATCCATAAGGGAAACTGTCTATTGGGTCCAACCAGGTATCTTATTGGTATGTCCTGCCCTCAACTCACTTGGCTTTGCTCTTCTCCCTGAACCCTCTTCAAATCCACTTCTCTTCCTATGTTGTGAGCAACACAAGCACAGCACACACCCAACCAGAAATCAACTCCTCCCTCTTTTCCCCTTCTATTTCCAGGTTCTAGGGACTTTCCTCCTCTTGCCTCTATTCCCAGTTTTTAGCACCTCTCATCTGGGATGGCTTTAGCCACTTATTTGGTTGTCTGATCTATTCTCCATACAGCACCCAATGCCATCTTTCTAAAAGCAAACCAGAATCCATCACTGTCAATGACTCCGCACAACCTCCACAATATCTATTTAGGCTTCTGCCTTTATATCACCTGCTATTCCCCACCTTCTGACTTCAGTTCCCAGAACTAATTGCAATTCTCTACATACCAGTAGTTTTATGTGAGATCAGCATATCAGTATCACCTGGGAAATTGTTACAAATGCACATTCTTGGGTGTAACCCAGGCCTACTGAGTAAGACAGCCTAAGAATGGGCACAACTGTCTGTGTTCTAACCAACTCAGTAGCTGATACTGATAAATGCTAAAGTAAAACCAAGTAAACTCACCAGGTTCTGCCTCTGATTCCTTTAAAAAAAAAAAAAAAAAAAGACTTACTTATGCATACAATACAAGAACGGGGTTAGAAGCCAGAGGTGTGAGCCAAGGAGGGATGAGAGGAATCATCAGAGACAGAGCAGGGAGCAGAACAGGAAGATGTACTGAAATACACTGCTGACAGCAGGGAGCAGAACAGGAAGATGTACTGAAATACACTGCTGAAGGGAGCAGCAGGCAGGTCAAGAGAGGTCTGCCACACCAAGTGGATCACCCCCTGACCAGGGATCAAACTCATTCTGCAATAGCTACAGCTAGCTTCATAGTGCTGCACTTTAACCCACTGCACCACCAGGGAGGGCCCATGCCTCTGATTCCATCTACTGCTAGCAATGCTGAGTTAGACACCTCTTTTCCTTGCTTTCTCTTTCCTAGAATTGGTCAACCCTGAATAAAATTACTGGTTTATCCTGAAAGCAGAATCATATTTTAATTAATTCCATCATTTACAAAAAACTTACCTGTCTCCGGGGTATTTGCTGGGCTTAAAGCTAATCTATCCTGCAACTCTAGGTGAGTCCAAACTGTGACTGAAGACTTAAACTATCAAATCTATAATACCCCATCACCTACCTCAAGAACTATGAGCCATTAAAAAACCAATCGAAGACATCTCATGGTAAATGACAGAGAACTTTTGGTTTCCATCTCTTGGACAACCAAGCACAGCACCTGCAGATTCACTATAGATTTGAGCTGACGGACAGAGTCTTGGAACCCTCAATAGATTTGACAAAACTTTAATGCTGAAGCAGGGGACCAGGCACAGGCAGATCAGCAGGTGAGCAGGCAGCGGAGAGAAGGACCGGGAGGTTGGCAGCAACTGAGTGCCCAGCCCCTTCAATCTCCATGTTCTCTCTCAGTCTCCCCCAATCTTATAATAATCTCTCCCAGTCATGTCTGTATCTAAAGGCTTGCATGCCCCATGCTCTCTTGCTTCTTGGCCCTGGTGCCCATAACTAAAGGCATGCGTGCTCCCCAAAAGGGGAGGTCTGAAGATAAATATAATTCTGCTTTCAGATGTGTACTCTCAGCCCAGCTGTCTATGCATGCCCTGTGCTCAAGCTCCTTTTTGCACCAATATAATATCGCATGTCAAAGAAACAGAGAAAAGCAAGGCCGCAGCAAGAAAGTGAAAAAAGACTGATTTTTCCCTACACAATCTGATGCCAACTTTGATGTACAGAAATGGTTTATTTGGGGACAGGATATATTTTCATGAAAACTTATATATCCCCCTTTTTTATTTCCCAGATTAAAACTGATTAGAGTTGGCCCTCCCTGGTGGCGCAGTTGGTTAAAGCACAGCACTAAGAATCTAAAGTCACTTCAGCAAGAGTTCCAACCCCACCCGCCCCAGAGGTGATCCACGTGGAGAGGCAGACCTCTCCTGGCCTGCCCGCTGCTCCCCTCAGCAATGCATTTCATCAGTTGGCCTGTTCTGCTCCCCACTCTGTCTCTGCTGAATCCTCTCACCACCCCTGCACCTCTGGCCTGTACCCTAGTTCTGTATGCATAAATAAATAAATCTTTTAAAAAATTGATTAGAGTTTATTCTAATTACATTAGAAACTGAGTAAAGCTTCCTATTAGCACTTCTTAACCCTCAGCATACATAGGAATCTATTAGGGTTTTTGTTGAAATGCTAGTTCTGATTCAACAGGTCTGGAGTCTGCATTTCTAACCATGATGCCCAAGTAACATGGATGCTTCTAGTACTAGTACCACATTTTGAATAGCAAGCCCACTTTTAGACAAACCCATTTTTCAAAGAGCTGCCAGTCTTTCCCTTAAAGAACTGCTTTTTTTTTTTAACTCTTTTGCATTGAAAACTCTAAAGTGTCTTTCAGATTTCAAAATAAAAGACAGTATACAAACTTATACATTTGCTACCTCCCAAACCCCACTAATAAACCAATGTCTTTTTGATATAAACTCAAAAGATGGAAAAAAGAGTGAGACAAAAACAACAAACTAGAAGCTAGAAAATAAATGGACATGAGGTAGGTGTTAAACCCAGGAGAGATGACCCCTTGTTAGTCAGCAGGGAAAGCCAAGATGCTCTCATCACAGAATCTCTAGAAAGATTGGAACATTCAGAATTGCAAATATCTCTGGAGCTAGAGGGAGGGTCAAGCTGAGGCTAAGAGTGGTAGAGGACTGCTTAGGTCCTAATCCCGATGTTAGCCAGCCTCGTGACTCCTGTAGCTTCAGCAGTAACTGAAAGTTTATTCTCAGAAGAGAATTAAAACTCTGAGGGTCCAACCCCCTGACAGTATCTGAGTATCTGAGGTCAGAGGTCAGGGAGGCAGCTAAGAAGTTACACAGTGAACAGTGAGGTACCTGCATCCCAGACCTACACACTGAAATTCCAGGACACTGGCAGGTGTTTCCAACTCAAATGGTCTCTATGTTTCCCAGCCCAAAAAGGGAGGTCTGCAGATAAAAAGGAAACCACAACCTATTGATCTGACTAAAATTATGATGTAACTGTTGGGAGGAGGGGATGGAAAATGATAGATGGAGAAAAGAGTTAAATTCTCCTCACCAATGTAAAGTGTCAATAAATAATGCTAAAAACTAAACTCAGCAGTAGAAATATAAATATGTCATTTAGAGTGAAGGCATGCAATTACCAGCAAGAATCAACCAAGTGCAAGAATTGAAAGCAGTTGACTGGAGAACAGGAAGTGAGATGGGGGAAGGGCCTTTGAAGACATTTTAGAACATGTCTAAAATGTAGATCCATGTCTAAGTATAACTTCAATAAAAATTATCTTAATTTGTTAATACAGTTAATGCCCATGCTGTGTAGTTTTTTGTTTGTTTGTTTTTTGATGATGATGATGATGATTCAGGACATTAAAATAAGCATCACTGATGTCAGACCCACAGTGAAGCAGAATGTTGAAGACCTAGGCTCTGCAGACAGGATCTGGATTTGAATCTCCCCTAGGATAATAATAAGATTATTTTATAATAATTTAAGCAAGACATAGCTTTCTTTAAAGAGCTTAAGACATCTATGGCACCTAACATTCAATAATGGCAGTTCTTATTAAATTATATTAGGCCCTATCATAAATGCCTCCTGACTACTGTATTGATGTGGTGTCTTTCACTAGTTTGTATTTCATTCTTCTTGTCTCCTCCATCACCGTCACCAGCTGTCTTGAACTACAGGAATCACTGTGCTTTCTAAACCCTTCCGATATGTGTTTTCTAAATGACAAGTATGGTGATCAGGCACCTAGAAACCGAGTTTATGAGAACTGTGTCTAAAATGGAGAAAAACTGGGCATCTATTAATTCTCTGAATATCTCTCTATGAAGCAGAGTAGAAAGTTTCAACATGATAAATATCTAAATGATATAGAAAGTGGTATGGAGATTCCTTAAAAAAAATAAAAATATCTGGGCCCTCCCTAGTGGTGCAGTGGGTGAAAGCACAGATAAGAAACTAAAGCCACTTCAGCATGAGATTGATCCCCAACCCAAAGGTGACCCACATGGCGCAGAAGACCTCTCCTTACCTACCTGCTGCTCCCCTCAGCAGTGTACTTCATCAGTCAGCCTGTTCTGCTTCCCACTCTGTCTTTGGTGAAGCCTCTCACTGCCCCTGCACCTCTGACCTGTACCCCAGTTCTGTATGCCTAAATAAATAAATCTTTTAAAAAATAAATAAAAATAAAAATATCATATGATCCAGAAATATTACTCCTAGATGTTTATCAAACAATATGAAAACAAAAATATGAAAAGATTTATATTCTCCTACATTGATAGCAACATTCGTCACAATAGCCCCACCAAGGGAACAACATAAATGCCCATCGACAGATGACTAAATAAAGAAAATGTGGAACAGATACTCAGTGGAATACTACTCAGTTATTTAAAAAGATGAAATAGTGTCTTTTGGGACAAAATAGATGGATCTTGAGATGATTATGCTAATTAAGTCACAAAATGAAAGACAGTTAATGGGTGATTTCATGCATTTCTGGAATATAAATAGCCAAAGAAAACAAATAGCAAAGTACAGCAAAAAATACTCTTAGACTGAAAAAACAGTGATTACTGGAGGAGAGCGGGAGTGGAGGGAAGAGAATTGAAGAGGGGAGGGGAGAAGACAGGACAAGGGCATGTACATGTATGGTAGGTAGGGTAAAGTTGTACTCCCTACATTTTATTGTTATGTAATCAACTGACAAATTAACTTTTCCTGTGTTATATTACATAAACATTGACAGCCACCTATCATTCTGAATCCTCAGAGCCTTCTGGGCTTATTTCCTAGGTCTGGTCAGCATCACTCTGGCCAGCCCTCGCAAGGTACCCAGGGGTGACCGAGTCCCTGGGAACTCCAGTCCCAACACTGAGCAAATTCCTTAATCCATTTAAGCCTGTGTATTATCTGCAAAATGAAGGATATTATCCACTTTTGAAAGCTGTTGAGGATTAAATAGAATGTTTGCATAATCACTGACATATAGTTAAGTTCTCAATAAATAGCAATTACATATTATTATCAACTCCAATATCACTGGCAAAAAAACCTATGAAGAACCTAACCTGTAAAATATTTAGTTTGCAATTAGCAAAAATATTTTGTCTTATATACAGTATACAGTATCTCAGGAAACTGAAAATGTTTAACTTTTTGTGAGTTTCTATCTACTCAGGTCTTACACAACTTCATTTCAGGGACTGACATTTTTAATAAAGTTAGTATTTCAACATTGCTGACTTCTCCACTGGCCAAAGTGTAGTAGGTATCCACCAACTTTTCATGCATGCACATTTTTTTTTACACTAAAGGAACCTAGGGTATTTATATCAGTAACTGCTTCTGAGCAGCAGCACTTCAGGCATCATACCTGAAATTCTTTAACTTGCATCTTACTTTTTATCTTTCATAATGGTTCTACACCATTGTCTCTGAATGGATTCACAATTCATTTACTAAATATGCCCCCTAAAAATAAGGGACCTTATCACCAAACTGATGAAATGCCATTTGGAGGAAATGGCTCACATCTAGGCACACTACCAACACAAGGGTGAGGTTGTTACAAGAAAAGTTGCAGAATTTGGGGTAGATAACAGAAAGGATCACAAAGTTACTCAGAATCAGAGCATGGCCTGCAAACCCTCTAAGAGACAGCAGAGAGAGCAGGGACAACTAGGCGCTCAAGCAAGAACTCTATACAGGTCCCCATGCTCCCATATCCTCTGCCAACACCCCCACCCAGTGCCCATGACCTACTAACAGAAGACACTGAAGGACCATAGAAACTCAGAGAAGCCTTGAGAATATCTGGAGTATTGAATGGATCCAGGACAGAAATTCTCCAAATAGGGTCTGATCCTGATTAGCAGCAGAATCACTGGGGAGTACCTGACAAAAATCCAAAGTCCTAGGTTCCACCCAGGTCTTGGAATTAGACTCTCTGAGGAGGCTAGGGAATTTAGATTTTTAATAGACTTAACAGGGTATTCCTGGTTATGTATAGTAAGGTTTGAGAGTTGTTGCTCTAAAGAGGAAACAGACCAAGAAACGCCTGTCACAGGCAAATTACTGGCAATTGAGACATATAAACTCCACCAGCCTCATATTCTAAATCTGTAATATAGGGATAATAATACCTACCTAGCAGGCTGGTTATGAGAATTAGATGAGGGTAATAATTAACAGTTTCACACACAGTCCGTCACACACAGCAGGGCTCAATAAACATTAATATGTCCCCACCCTTTCTTGTGTAAGGCATTCTAATGAAGGTTTATACAATAGCCCTTGTTTTAAATAAATGTCACCAAAGAAAGCAGATGGCTAGCTTAAGTTAAGGCCTCAATGTTTTGTTTTTACTTAGGGATTACATATTTACTTTTCCATTAGGGGCTTCAGTATTAAGGAAACACCAACTAAAAAGCACTGTCTCAGTGTACAGGAGAATCACCTGGATGTTTTAAAATGTTCTGCTGGGCCCCACACTCAGAGTATTGCAGACTCTGTAGGTCTGGGGGTGGGAGTGAGAATCTGTATTTCTAACAAATTCCCAAGTGGTGCTTTTCTTGATACTCAACAGTGTACAACACCAGTATGTAAAATCAAGCCGATCTCACACTTTGTAGTGAAAACGGAAAGCTATATTGCATGTATTTCCTGTTTGATACCAGACTGGTTAGTTACACGTAAATAAAGAAAAAAGTAATAAACCAACAATTTCTGAAATTGAGCTGTTGTTTTTTTGAACAGCACAGATAGGCAAAAGAGAGATTTGAGCACCATCTCCCCATCATCGGATGGATGAAGCACATCACATCTTTCAGCCTATTGATTCAGCTGGGAATAGAAGTGGGCTCCTCACTGATTTCCAAACCTGATTGTGTATCTAGTCAACTATGACAGCAGCATTTTAAATGAATGTGGGCTCCCTAGTCATAAGCCCCAGTCAAACAAGTTAGAATCTCCAAAGGAGAGACTGAAATCTGTTATTTCATGTGAGTCTGATTTAAATAAAAGCTCCCTGCATGATTCTTCGGAGCAGCCAGTTTTGAGGAGTCATTACCATGGTGATGCTTCAGACCTCTTCCAATAATAAATTCTTTTTGAATTTTAAGTGCCTGCGCCCTCAGCCTGCATTTACCAGGTGACCTTCTCTTTTATATTTACTTCCACAGAGTTTTACTATAGGAAGTACATTAGTACATTAGTACAGAGTTTTACTATAGGAAGTACATTCTTTTCTCAAAGAAAAGAATCTGCTCAACTGTTCCTTCAGGTTTTAAGAAATAAAGTTCAATGTGTAAGACACAAGACTCACATACAATTGAATCTATAAGCTATTCTATTAATAATATGGACTGCTTGCTTACTTCCTGTCATTCATTCAATAATAACTTAGTACCCACCATGTGTCCAGTATTGTTCTAGATGCCAAGCACATACAGCAGCTCATAAAACAGTACCCCTGCCCTCAAGAAGAGAACATTTTAGCAGGAAGAGACAGGCCATAAATGAATACACAATAATTCATTTTAAAAAAATGATTTCAAATAGTAATAGGTGCTGTGACAATAATGACCCACAATAAGAGTGTGGCTAGAAGCTACTTCAAGACTGGGATCAGGGAAGGCCTCTTTGAGTGGGAGATGTTTGTAAAAAAAAAAAAGCTGAGTCATGCCAAGAAACTAGCCTCCTGAAAATCCTGAGAAAAGGCATTAAGAGCTAAGGGCCTTAATGTAAGTGTAAGGCCCTGAGGCAGCAATGAGTTAGGGATGTCCAAGGAACAGAGGGCAGATGAGGCTGGAAGACAGAGGCACAGGAATGAGCTAAGGCCATGACAGCCAGCAAGGCTCAGATCACAGAGACCCTTACATATCAAGGTTAGAACTTTTGGATGTTGTATCAACTGCAATGGGAAGTTATCGGGGAATTTTAAACAGAAAAAAATATTATCTCATTTACATTATGAAGACCACTTTGTGTGAGGAAAAGTGGGATTGAGTTGGGGAGAAAAAGGCAAAAATAGGACCAAGAAAGTAGCAGCACAGACAATTAATGATGGTGGCCTAGAAATGGCTGATGTAGCATAGCCATAGCAGGCACTCAGATAGTTCTGGACTGATTTAACATAAGGGAAAAATGATAACTTACTTGGTTCATTTTCTGTGATATAGCAGAAGAGTTCAAGGGCAGACAGTGGTTATTAGTAATGTTTTATTTGAGAGTCACTTATTTTTTTTTTAAAGATTTATTTATTTATTCGTACAGAACTGGGGTACAGGCCAGAGATGCAGAGGGTGAGAGGATTCACCATAGACAGAGTGGGGAGCAGAACAGGCAGATCGATAAAGTACACTGCTGAGGGGAGCAGCGGGCGGGTCAGGAGAGGTCTGCCACGCCATGTGGTCTCCTCCGGGGTAGGCGGGGATCGAACTCATGCGGAAGTGACTTAAGCTTCTTAGTGCTGTGCTTTAACCCGCTGCGCCACCATGGAGGGCCAAGAGAGAGAGTCACTTATTTTAAACAACAAAACAACAACTGATTGTAGCCATATTACAACTGGCTACAATCAAGAAATATTACGTAAGGGATAAAAAGAACACAGCACAATATAAAACAAGCAGAACTGTCCTCCAGAACATTTTCTGCCAACAGTCAGCCACATGACCTTGAGCACAGCTCTGAATCTCTAAAGTGGTTGAGTAGATGGGCTACATGTTTTTAAAATGCCTATCAATCCTTAAATTTTAAGATGCAGTAAATTTAATAAATGAGATTTCCTTATCTGAGTGGCAAAATGGGCTGACAACTCAGGGGAAGGGTTTTTCTTTTGTTATTGGCTTTTAATCTCCAAGGGAGAAACTGGTTAGGCAGGAAACAGGATGTTAATGAAGAAATTGTCCCATCTTACTGTTTCTTTGGAGACTCTGGTGTCTGAGCTTCCTCTAAAGCAAGCTCATAGTGGCAAGGTGGAAATTTGGGAAGCAAGACACTCCTGGTCATCTTAGAGCTCAATCCCACAAGACAACAAGAACAAGTGTGTTTCTCTGAGGAATCTAGGGACCAAGCCATCAGTCACACCACTCATTGTGGTCTTTCTGGCAGGCTCCTGCCCATGCTAAATCACACAGCAGATAGGCAACACCCAAGTTTTCAGTTCCTATCGGTAGAATGTCCCCCCAGGGCCCACCCCTACCCACCCCCCAAATCTCACTCTACATGATCCCCACGGTTGGTCAGGGGTTCTCAGTCACAACTGTCCATCAGAATCCTTTACAGAAATTTGTGTGTATTTGAATGAAATATTACTGATAAAAACAGATGACATGCCGATGGAATTATTTTAAATATATATCCTTGGACTCTACTCCATACTAAATGACTTCAAATTGAGGTGAGCCAATGGTTAGAATAGCAACAGTAACTGAATTAGGTATGGTTTAGCTTAGATGGAGGAAATGTGTAACTTGGGAAGCTGCAGATCAGAGAGCTTCAGTGATTTGTCTAATGTAAGGTTTCTCAGTCTTGGGGCTAGAGAATAATCTCCATGAACCAAGGAGCTAAGAAGGGGAAGAACTGAGCAGCCCAGTGAAGATACAGAATGCCTGGAAGACAGACACTGGCAGAGACACAGGAAGAGATACAGGAGGAGAGGCACGTGGAGCAGAGAGACATGTGAAGTTGTGCTTGCTTCCCAGCTTTGGACTTGCTCAAGGACTTGAAGGTCATGGAAGGAGATATATGGAGTCAAGATACTTGGAAGAGACATGGATGAGAATCCTGTGGGGAAGCTGACAATGCCAGCCACTATCTTGGTTAGTACATTACATTTGCTCCTTCATCCCAGACTTGCCTGGCAACCTCTGCCCCTTTCCTGTGATGTCCTACTGGAAGGTATCTTAAAGTGTGGCAAGCTTATGGGCCCCATCAGCCTCACTTCAGGTCAACCCTGTTGGGATGGGCAATTACCGATGAGAAGCTGGGTTACTTTGAGTGTTTCATTCATTCTCTTTCTATGCACACTAATTCTTTTATAGTTCTTTCTATTAAAGATCTTACCCACTAAGAGCATGTTTTGTCTACATGCAGTGGATGGCAGGAATGCTTTAAAATATACAGGCTTGGGGCCCAAGGTACCATTCAGTCTTCACACTAACACTGGCACCATTAACAGTTTTTTTTGAACATTAACTCCTGTATGACAGGAGGTGCTGTCCTATGCTTAGTGGCAGGTTTAGCAGCATCCTGGCTTCCACTCACTAACTGTCAGAAGTAACTCCCAATTTTGACAATCAAAAATGTCTCCAGATATTACCAAATATTCCCTGGAGGAAGAGGGAATCAAAAATCACCGCATTTGAGGACTGTTCGTATTATACAATTAATTATCACAACAGAAGAGACTAAAAGCTAGTCTACTGATTCTTCACTTTGTGGGTTCTTTCACATTCAACTATTGGGTTGGGAACACAGGGATTTCCCTGAGGAAATACCACTACCCACTTCATGGTCCTCTGTGCTGCTGACCTTATTGCTGACAACAGAAGTGTAGCCAGGAACAGCCACAGCTTATTTGTCCACATTTGGTCTCTAGTATCTGACTGGAAGGATAATATCATATCTTTTCAAAGCCTGTGAGGCCTTCTTACCTATTGTAAAAGCCATAATGAGATTCATAATGAAAATTAATGACACCTTGCTAAAAACAAATCCTAAATACAACCACAGATTTTATTTTTTAAATATTAGGAACCTTCAATGAGCATTTAAGTCATGACCTATTTCTATATGTCTTGTTCTTCCCCATATTAGGGCTAGCACAGGAAGAAATAAAATACATTATCATAAGGCTAGCTGACAGACTCTGTCTTTGTTTTTAATGATAAAACTACACAGGAGATAAGTAACCAGGCAAACCCAGATAAGATTGGACCAGCCACCCATGTGGTGGGATCAGGCACAATAGGTGGACTGCAGTTAATAAGAATGAACAGATTTTTCAGTCTCTTGGCAACCAACTTTATTATTGAGCTTTGACTCAGCAGTTGGTAAGCTTTATATGAATTAATCAGTGAAGCTATGAAAAAACAAGATCAGTGGCTCTGAAACAGGGGATTCTAGTGGCTGTAGGAAGAAACATGTTCATTTTCAAGGCTGCTTTCTTAAATAGGTACAAACAATTTAAAAATTGTCTAGTAAAAAATTGTCTAATAAAATAATCTTAAGTTTTAAAAGGACACATCTCCAAATCAAGTCACATCAATGATGTACTTACATATTCCTTATCATATATCTTCCATACTTGCTCAACCAATGTAGAAAAATATGAAGAGCTTCATAGGGATAGGCTGCACAAAGCAAGCAGGCTTTCAATAAAACAATCCTTGGCTGCTGTGGAATTACTCTCAGTAAGCACACTTTAATAAAAGTATCTTAGGTAAAAGCTCATGAGGAGAAAAATACTAACAAGGAGTGGAACCAGAGACGACACAGGCCCAACTTCGGATCTGAGAAGATGGCTGAGCTGTCCCACAGGATCAAGGAAACCGGCATCATGCCAGCAGCAATTCTCAGCATCAAAGCAGAACAAGATGAGAGTAATGTGTGTTATTTTCACATGGTCATTGCTGGTTCCAGGACTATCTCTTTGAGTGTGGCTGGACAGGGCACTTTAACATGAACTATTCCTTTCCTAAAATACCCAATGGGCAGTCCCCCAAATTTAGCATCCTAATGTTGACAAGTTGGGAAGCTATTTTGAAAGACAAATGGTCCCCACACTGCAGATGCACACAGTTCAGCTATCAATCAGGTTTGTGAAGTAATCCCAATCCAGATGATCCATTAGCAAATGACAGAGCAGAACAGTGGAAGATCAATGAAACCCAAGCCACAGAACAGTTCCCTGAGCAGTGTTTAAATCCATCTGATTAGCAAATGTGCATCCCTTCTTCCTGTTCAGATAAGACTGCTTCCTATTTTTTTTTTTTTGCATTTAATAGACACAGTCTTAGAAACATTACAGAATAAAAACCCAGACATCATCAGTCCTTTGGTGATTAAGCACATTTTGTCCTAATTCACTGTTGCAAAGCAAGCGCAAAGGCTACAAGTATCATCTGGATTGTTGCTAAGGCGAAAATGCAGTCATCCCTTTCTGCTTTTATTCATTTTCCCCATCATGGTTTAAGCAAAAAGCACTATTAATAAAGGTAGTTGTCATGGTTAACTGCAAGGCTGTGGATGTTTTTATTACTTTTCTAGGAGGAAGAGTTTTCTTTTAATTTTATGGGCTGCATTCCCCCTTTCTATGTTGATCTATTTGCATTTGTTAAAAGTAGCTAACCAAACCTTTAGCATTTGCTCTCTTGCCAAGTCTCAGTTTATTTAAATGCTGTAGATTGACAACATGATTTTTTAAATCATAGCACAGTCTTTACTAACAACATCGTGACTGTGCAGTCAAGTATAGAATCTTCCCTTTAAAAATAAAGCCTGTGGGGTTATCCCTGGTAATGCAACAGGTTCAAGCATTGCATTATGAAGCTATCTGAAGCCACTGCAGCATGAGTTCGATCCTTGGCCAGGGAGCTGACCCACATGGTGTGGCAGACCTCTTCCGACCCGCCCACTGCTACCCTTAGCAGTGTACTTTGTTGATCTGCCTGTTCTGCTCCCCGCCAACCCTTCTCTCTGTGAAGCCTCTCACCTATCACACCTCTGGCCTATACCCCAGTTCTGTAGGCATAAACAAATCTTTAAAAATAAAAAAAATTAAAGCCTGTGACCATTTCATATGGCTTGTCTGGAAAATTCCGTAAATCTTATGCTTTAGTAAAAAAAAAAAATTGTTATTCTTTATTTATTTTTTAAAGATTTATTTGTGAGTACAGAACTGGCAGCGATTCAGGGGCAGTGAGAGGATTCACCAGACAGAGTAAGGAGCAGAAAAGGCAGATCAATGAAGCACACAGCTGAGGGGAGAAGTGGGTGGAACAGGAGAGGTCTGCTGCGCCATGTGTGTCACCTCCAGGGAGAGCAGGGATCGAACTCATGCTGAAGTGGCCTTAGCTTCTCAGTGCTGTGCTTTAACCCGCTGCGCCACAGGGAGGGCCCAAAAATTTGTTATTCTTAAAGAATATATTAATAAGACCCTAAGAGTGAAGGAGGTAGAGGGAAACAAACATCAAACATGTTTTCTGGCATCAAAACAGGGAATAAACCCAAAAGATAGCTTCTAGTAGTCAAGTGGCTCTTACTAAAAAAGTCAAGAGCATCTCATGAGAATGGCTCTTCCTGCCACATGTTGGATCTGGGGATTGGAAGGCAGCACAGTAATGGACTCATCATGGTCAGGTGACTGCAAAAGTGATTAAGGGTGAACAAAAACAAAAGCAACTTACACACAACTTCTTGGGGAGGACACTATGGAGCAGACCAACCACAGGACCTGGACCTCCTGCTCTGGCTCTGCCCCTACTCTATATGACCTGGTAAAGTGACATCTCTGATTAAAGTCCTTACCTACAAAAGGCTAAAGTGACAAGGAATCTTCTCCAACTTCCTTCTCTTATTCCTTAGGTTTACAAGTCCTCTCCTTCTTTAAGATGGACACACAGACAGTCATCAAAACGAACCTGAGCCCAGTCATTCTTTGGACATTATCATGATCAATGCATTACCTTTGCAATAAAGATGTGTTTACCACTAGGGCAACTAGATTAAAGATTACATATTCAGTTAAAATATATATTCCATAAAAACAATTTTTAGTACAAATATGTTCCAAATATTCCATGGAACAGAAGAAGAAATTATTCATTGTTTATCCAAAATGCAAATTTTTTGCTTGCAAAATCTGGCACCATACCTCTAACACCACGTTAAAAGTTCAATTTTAAGAATCAGAGTCTGATTTCATATATGTGGGTGGTTCTTACAGTGACTGATTCTCTAAATGGATGGCCTTCTCTAGAATACTAAACAGAGAGGTTAAAAGAAAAAAAGGAGTAAGAACTTCCAACTTTCCTCTTGAGTAAGCAAGGCATCCAATGCTACTGGGCAGAAAATAATATAAGAGTGCCTGGAGACCACAATCACACAAAAAGGAGCACAGTGCCCTCGGCCTGCAGCACAGCCAGGCAGGAGAAACACCAGCTGGAGGCTCACCCTGTACCCTTAATTACAAATCCTTTATCTCTTCCTCCAGCTTCATGCAGTCACGTCTGCTCCCAAGGTAATCAGTTTAAGGGAAACCAGATCATAAACTCAAACTTCCTGAGCAAAAGATGAAGGAATAAATATGAGCCAAACAAAATCCACACAGGGCAGTAAAAGCAAAGGCAAGGAAAAAAGAAATGACTCTCCTGAAAAAGGCAATCTTGTTTTACAATGGCAAGAGGACTGTGCTTCTCAGGGTTCACATTTTTTTTTTTAAGATTTATTTATTTATTCATTATGAACTGGGGTACAGGCCAGAGGTGCAGGTTCATAACAGGATTCACCAGAGACAGAGTGGGGAGCAGGACAGGCAGATTGACTAAGCACACTGCTGAAGGGAGCAGGGGGCGGGTCAGGAGAGGTCTGCCGGGCCATGTGGATCACCTCTGGGGCGGGCAGGGATCTAACTCATGCTGAAGTGGCTTTAGACTCTCAGTGCTGTGCTTTAACCTGCTGCACCACCAGGGAGGGCCCCCACTTTATTTATTTATTTTTTCCACACTTTATTTTTTAACTTCAGTTTTACTGATGTAAAATGGACAGATAAAATGCTAAGATATTCAAAGTGTACATAGTGGTGATTTAAGATATTGTACATTGTGTGAAAGAATTCCCCATCATCTGTAATAGTTATTTAAAGCTCACACTTTAAACATGGAAGTCATGTTTTGTTTATCAGGACGTACCAGACCTATCATAACTCATTAGAAAATTATATATATATATATATGCCATATAAATGTAAAATAAGTCTTTTTCATAATTTGCAGTGAAGAGCAACATAAGGCATATTCCAAGTTTGATAATAATGGAGGGGAGGTTTGATTTTTGAAATAACAAAAGGTTAAGTACTATACTTGCTAGGCTGATTAATTCTCACTGAGAAAGGACAATAGGAAGCCCTGTCTATTCCACTGTTTCTGCACAAGCAAGACAAGAAGACAAAGTACTTATTGCTACTGGCTAAGAAAATTAAATGTATGAGTAGAAGTTTGCAATTATAAAAATAAATCCAGATTTAGTCATTAACTTATCAGTATGTTCAACAGGAACTTATAGTCCTTTCTTTTCAGATACCTTTAAGTGTAAGACAGGACAGTACACGATATAAACAGAGAAATAGATCAGTAGAATAGAATTGAAAGCCCCTCACATTTACAATCAACTGATTTTCAACAGAGGTGCCAAGATGATTTATAGGGAAATAGCCTTATTAACAAACAGTGCTCTGAGAACTTGATATTCTCATGCAAAAGCATGAAGTTGGATCCCTTACTTCACATCACACACAAAAATTAGATTGAAATCTAAGAGCTAAAACTACAAAATTCTTACAAGAAAACATAGATCTAAATCTTCAAAACCTTGAATTTGGCAATGCTATCTTATATTTGACAGCAAAATCACAAGGAAAAAAGGTTAATAATAGTTCATTAAAATTAAAAATCAAGTCCAGCCATGGAAATGAGGAAGGTGAAAGAAAGAAGGAAGGGGGAAAAGTAGAACTGAAAACCAATATAAAACAGAAAAAAAAAAAAAAAGATCCTCGCTCAAGTTCTTTCATCATTATATTAACTTTTTTTCATTTCTAACCATGTGCAGAAACACTTTTTTCCGATCTTTGTTTCAAGGAAGCTAAAAACAAATTGAACCAGCAGTAATTACAAAAACTGACATGGCATAATACTATACCCACCTCGTCACATCTGACTGGTCAACCAACCAAAAAAGCAGAATCCATCCAGAAGGGACAAAACAGCTGTTAGCACACAGGAATAAGGACCCGGTGGCAGAAGGTTCTGAAGCTAAGTGGGCCCAGGTGGTCCGAGGGTACCAAATGGCTGGGTAGACAACGTGAAAGACTCACAAGATCTCCTTCATTTGAGGCCCAACTTTGGCTTAACAAGTGAGCTATTGGCCCAGAGACAAGCCTTTGGCAATTGTCACTAATAATGCCTGTCATCACATTAGCCCTAACCTGCCTGGCAGCCAAGTAGTTTTCTGACAGAAGTGCAAACCCTGACACCTCTCCAGTCTCCCATCCAGCCCCTCACAAGCAAGGAAGTAAAGACATAACTAATTGAACTGAACAGAGGGTGATAAAGAACTAGGGAGACAATCCAGGAAGTATCTGCCAGTTAAGTTTCTTTCCTCCCTGATGGGGACCCTAACTACTGGAACACACCAGGAGGTGACCTCAAGCCCGTTCCCACCTAGCACTGAACCAACTCGGCCCCACTCAAGATAATCTCCAAGCCCTGGTCCCCACCTCAGGAGCTTGAGGGGCGCATGGTGGGATCTGTGGCGACGGCGCAGGAGAAGCAAAGCAACTTTTCTGGCTGGCCAAGGCGCCCAGAACAGGGAGAGAAAGCGCCCCAGCCCTTCCCAGCGCCAACCCAGCCCCTCGGCCACCTCGCTCAGCGCTGGGGATGAATCTAACTTGTTCCGGGCACACGTTATGTAGACATAATGTGTCTACAGCGCTAGGGATTAATCTAAAGTGTGGGAAGAGAGCGCGCTTCTCCCCAGCCCGCGCAGCGGTCGCGCTCACCTGGCTCGCCCCGCAGCTCTCTCTACTCTAGGTCTCCGCGCCGCGTCTACCCGCTGCCGGCCTTTTTTGGGTACTTATCGGGTATTTTCCGTCTTGCCCCACAGCACTTCCCGTAAAGGAGAACGAGGTGGGGGCGGGACCTCCTCTCAACCCTCCACCTCCAGCTTCCTCCTGTCACATCGAGGAGCACCCCCCGCCCGACCCAGGCGAGAGCACTAGCAGGCGCCCGGGGCACGCAGGCTCCCAGTCCCGTCCTAAGTGCGGAGAATCCTCTAGGGAGGTACCAGAGCCACCCTCGCCTGGTTGGTCTCGGCTGGTCTCCACTGCCCTTTCCTGGGAGGCGTGAAGCCTTAGAGAGTTGTTTTCGTTTTTTCAGACACGGGGGTGACATTTACAAGTTCCTGCAGGATCCGTGTGCTGCTAAGCATTTGGTGCCCTTGCCAAATCTCCTCCCCCAAAAGCCATTTTCTAAAGGTGTTTTGCAGGACATCAGATCGGTGTCTCCAGCGCAGTAGCCAGAAGCTCTTAGCAGCTGCAAAGTTGGCCCTGTCCTGGGTACTTATATCAGGGAGACTCTTCCTGCTCGCCGAACTCTTGGGTCGGGCTTCCGGGCTGCCGGATTCACCTCTGTCCACCCCACCCCATCACTTCGCATTCGGTCTGCCCTGAGCATAGCCTTCCCCTGGCGAGGGAATGTTCAGGGAGGCTAGGACGTGGGCAAGTGGAATTGGGGGTGATGGGAAGGTAAAATTCTGTCAGGAAATGCATACTGCGACGTCTCTACTTGTACTGTCTGCTTCGGATTTAAAAATCCTGTGTAGAAGTGTTTGAGCAATTTATTTCAGAATTAAGAGGGGAGAGAGAAGGAGGGAGAGAGAAATAAAGAAGAGAGAAGGAGAGAGGCAAAACATAGTTTCTTGGGTTTTGTTTAAAAACAAAAACAAAAAAAGGCACCGAGGTAGAAATATGCAGGTCTTTGCTGCCCCCTAGTGGCGTTCTTCTCTCAGCGTTGAAAGTTTTATGCGAACGTGCTTCTTGAACCGGAGATTTTATTCAGCCCATCCAAAAGGTTCCCAACAAAGGCATCCAACCGGGGAGCTGAGCACTGGCATCTGGGCCTGCTTCCCTAGATGGTCCAGTAAAGCAGCTCTGAACCAAATAACTTAATTTCTAAGCAGAACAAAATGAGTGGAAACCCTCATCTGGGGCAGATTCTCATAATTTGCCCCATCTCCCTGACTTGTGTCTATTTTAACCCCAGATTCTAATGTCTTAGAACCACCTGCCCAACCCCATTATGCTCTCAGTATGTAGCTACTCACAGTTTGCATCACAGTACAAATGAATTCTTACATAAGTTTCCAATTTATAAAATAACTTAATAGTATAAGCCATATGAAATTGCCAAATACTGAATATACAGTCAATCTAAAATCTTCAGGCAAATAAAGCACAGTGATCTCATACTTAAAGATAATATTTTCATGGAGTGATGGTTTCAAGGGATGTACCCCAGGTGAATAAGAACTATCAGACTAGTGGGAGAAAATAAACAAAGCATCCACCATGATCAATGTAGAACAGACTTGTGAATACTGATCAAAGATCAGTACTTAGGGATCCTAGAGCTAGGGAAGATCTAGGGAAACATCAATGCAGCAACTGGTAATGGCTGACATGATACAGGGAGAACCTCCCTTTTGCCACCTCACTCCCCCATTCGCATGAGCAGACATATCTGTGATCAGGATATTACCAGACAATAGATCAGAAAAGAGTGATGAGGTGGCCCATTCATTCATTCAGTGAGTTAACACTGTGTTCAGTACTGGAGATGCAATCATGAACAAGATAAATTGTTGCCTGCCTTCTGGGAGCTTGACAGGCCAACAAGTCTAAGCAGTTAACTCTGGTGCAGTGAGATAAGAGAAGTTAAATAGTGGTATTGGAACACAGATAAGTGACACCAAACCAAGACTTGCCACAGAAAGTTGTAAATTACAAAGGATTAATAAGGTGGGAGGGTGAGGGAGAAAAGAATTCCAGAGAAAGAGAGTTAAGGTTTGAATTCAAAAGGAAAGTGTGCTATTAAAGCAACTGAAAGTTCAAGAAAGCTGACATTCCTGAGAAGGAAACAATCAGTGAAGAAACTAGAGAGAGAAGCAGAGGTTGAATTATGAAGAATCCTGGCATGATTATAATGTTAAGAGCTAACATTTACTTACCATTTACCATGTTCTGAATCTGCCACTATGCTAAAAGTCTTGCTGATATCACTTCACTAACTGCTTATAATTTCCCTAAACCCACAATATATGTGAGGAAACTGAGCCCAAAAGTGTTAAGCAATCTAATCTGACCAGGATCATTCAATTAGCAAGGGGCACAGCCAAGGGTTAGAACTTAGAACTCATTTTCTTAATGGCACTTAGACTAAGAATGAATGTGAGAGATCAATAACATCAGACACTGGACAATACGATGGAGGGGAATGGATGGGTTTGAGAAATTTAGAAGAATTTGAATGTTGAAAACTTAGTTTTAGGAGTGAGAGAGAGGAGGAAGGTATGGGAATGCCCACTGGGAGCATTGAGTAAACTGAGTTAAAGTAAGTCCTATTGTAATAGAAAAGGATAGCAAAATAGACCATAATGAATATGGTCATTTCAAGTTTAGTTTAACAACATCAGCAAAACATCCAGGTGAAACAGTTTATATGAAGTTGAATAGGTTGATCTGAAACACAGGATACATGTACTGGAGGTATCACCCAAAGACGTGAGAATCAATGAGCTAGACTAGAAATCATACCAAGAGGGCAAAAGCAGAACTTGGTATAGAGCCCAGAGGATGACTCAGCAGTTAAGCTAATGACAGAGGAAATACAAAACAATCTGAAAAAAGAGGGGAAGAAGGAAATTTATTACACAAATCAAGAATACTGACCATAACTAGTGCTCCAATTTAAAACAGGGGAGAGAAGAGCACAAGGGACAATGGTGAAGGTGGGAATTTTATGGGGACTATTATAATGATGTAAAAGATATAAATAAAAAATTGCATTAAAAAATCCTACTTATAGTCTTTCTTATACCAGCCACAGAACTGGTTGAAGTATAACCCCTGCTTACTATGCTGGGACTTCTAATCGCAACCTACTGCTTAAAACATGCACAGTACCAGCTTCAGGATCATTAACAGGATTGAAACTGAGGTACCTAAGTTTCATGATTTTTTTTTTAAGATTTATTTTTTATTTACGCATACAGAACTGGGGTACAAGCCAGAGATGCAGGGGCGGTGAGAGGATTCACCAGAGACAGAGTGGGGAACAGAACAGGCAGATCGAGTAAGTACACTGCTGAGGGGAGCAGCAGGCAGGTCAGGAGAGGTCTGCCACGCAATGCGGGTCACCTCCGGGGCAGGGATCTAACTCATGCTGAAGTGGCTTTAGCTTCTTAGTGCTGTGCTTTAACCCACTGTATTTCCTGATTTCAACACTTAACACAAGTTATAATAATTAAAACACTGTGGTATTGACACAGTGATACAGATGACTAGAATGGATTTGAGAGTTTAGAAATGAGACCATAAATCTATGGTCAAGTGATTTTCTACACAAGTGCCAAGATAGTTCAATGGAGGAAAGTATGGTCTCTTCAACAAAGGGTGTTGAGAGAACTAGATACTGACATGCACAAACTGGATCCACAGCTCACGTCACATAAAAATTGAAATAAATCAAAGGCTCAAATTCAAGTTTGGGGGGATAAAGAGTACTCAAGATGCACACATGGCTCTCACTCCTCCACTGCCAATTCAAACCTTTGGTCCCTGCCTTGCTCCAGGACAATTACTGGGTCACCTTGGTTGTGGAGGCCTACATTCTGCCAACATTTTCCATCTCTGCAAGAACCTGAGCACAAGAGATGTCAGAATTGGACACATGCCCCATATCATCCCAGGGATGGGCAAAAAAAGCAGTTGTGCCTGCCCTGACAGTGCTATGGCACATTTCATGTGTCACTCAATGGGGACTTGAATGACAAGTCGCCACCAACCAGGAATTTAATATAATGTGTATAAATGTGGATTTATAATGATGCATCTGAAACTTACATAATACTACAGGGCAATGTCATTTCAACAAAAACTAAAAAAAAAAAAAACCTCCCAGCCTAAAGATTATAGTCCCTTGGGAGTTACCCATTTGCAGGGTTTAGAGCAAGGAAGGTTACCCATTTGCCAAGGTTTGGGACTGTGAGAAGAGGAAAATTAATTTCCATACCCCTATCCAGATCTTCATTTTCATTTTGCACTGAGCCCCACAGTTCATGTAGCCAGCACCGATAATAATGAGTTGTAAGCCATGGAATAAAAATCTATGAGTTATACAGACACATAATTTCTGATGTATTCCTACCAAAAATATGTCATCTAAATTTATCTTATCATGAGAAAGCACTAAACAAACCCAAATTAAAAGGTATTTGATCAAACCACAGACCAGTATTTTTAAAAACTGTTGAAAACTGCAAAAGACAATGACAGAGGAATTGCTCTGGAATAACTCCTCAGACACATGACAAGTTAATGCAAGTGTGATTGGAATTAGCTCCTGATTAGAAAAAAAAATAAGTCTTTTGATATAAAGGATACATTGTGATCTGGTACAATTTGGATAAAATCAAGATACTAGATAATCATGTACCTCTAATTTCTTGACATTAATCATTATACTGTAATTATATAATTATGAAAGTATATCCTTGTTTTTAGGAATTGCACACTGAATTATTTTTGGGTAAAAAGCATAATTTAGGCAACTAATTATCAAAGGGTTCAGAAAACAATATTGTGTGATTTGTGTGTATAGAGATACATATATAACATGTGGTACAATAATATGTGGAAACTGGTAACAAATATATGAAAATTCTTTGTGGTATTCCTACCTTTTCTCTAAGTCCGAATTATTTCTAAGGTTAATTTAAGAAACTTAAAATCCTCTTCAGAAAGTGTCACAGGACCAAGTCCAGTGGTCCACTTGAAAAGATATGTTGGCTCTTTCCCTCTTTAACTTTCATTGTTCTGCTTGTTCTTAGGGTTAGAATGACTTGTGATGAGACTGTAGAAGACACTGCATGACTGTGCCACCTGAGAAGTCCCCGATTATACTTTTACTGAAACACTGAGGAGGTGAGGAGAATGTATTGATGAGGACACTAACATCTCTGAACATTTCTTCACGGGCTAAGATTGAAACAGAATATGCTGCTACAACAAGGCTCCCTATTATCAACAAAAAACAAAAACTCGGTGGCAAAGGACAGATGGCAGGACACGACTCCTAACCAGATCTACTCCAAAATTAGTGTCCCCATGAAATCTTGGTAAATCAAAATTTGGGTAAAGCACATAAACAATTACCATTACTTGATATGGGAAAAACTTTGCTCCTTCCCAGGTCCAAAAAATAATCTACGAAATCCTAACAAACAACACATAAAAACTAAAAAACTAATATATAGTAAAAGCAGGAATGATATGATACATACTCAGCCTATAGAAAGCGGTTCCAAGGAAGGAGCTTGGCAGTGACACTCTTGTTCAGGGTGCAGTTGCCTCCAGATCGGCTGCTACAAACAAATGCTGAAAGCTGTTTTCACTTTTCACCTTTTGTCAGGAAGCAAATATCCTCCTTAGATTTCTTTTGGTTAAAAACAGGTAATCATGTAGATCTTTTGTAAAAGTGGTATTCTGTGAACTTTTCAAAAGCAGGGAAATCTGTAATAGAAAGCAAGGAGTGTAACCAAGGTGTGTAGGATCTGTGCTGGCTAATAGACCAGGTTGTTTCAAAGGGAAAAACAGATGGGCTATTTCTTTTACTGAGGAGAGGTGTGTCTTCACACACACACACACACACACACACAAACATATATGTACCTTTTTTTTTTTTTTTTTAGCAAAATCAAGAACTAGTGAGCGAGCAAAAGTCTGGGCCAGTCTCAATAATGGAAATGGTCTCTCACCAGTTTTCTGATTAAAATCACTGTATAAACTTAGAGCAAAAATCAAAGGGGTCCAAGCCACTTGTGAAAGGACTCTTCAACATCACAAGAATATACAATACAGATAAATGTGCACTGGAACAAAAGCAAAACTCAGACATTGATGACAGATGGATACAGCACTAAGCTGACACTAGTTTAAGAAATGTTGAATTGTCACCATGGTCCTTCAGTTAAGATAGAACTTATGGCAATGAAAGGAGAAATGCACATTTGACCCAAATTCATCCTAAATGGCCCATTCTCTTAGCCCTCCTCCTCCCACATACCTGTAGTCTGAGTGAGATAAATATATACTGTCTCTGGCAGAGACCTCACATAGATGCTGAATTAAGAGCTCTGTCTTGATCTGCTCAGGGTACTGTGACCAGATGCCATAAACCAGGTGGCTTAAACAAAAGACATTTATTCCCTACCATTTTGAAACCCAAGAAGTCCAAAATCAAAGTGCAAGCAGATCTGATGTGTGAAGTTCCTCTTCCTAGTTTACAGATGTCATTTTCTTGCTGTATCTCACATGGCCAATAGAGAATATCTCACCTTTCTTTTTAAGGACACTAATCCTATTCTTGAAGTCTCTGCCTCCGTCCCCAAAGGCCTCACATCCAAATATCATCACATTAGATATCTGGACTTCAACATAAGAAGGGAGTGGCGAGAAAGTATATACACACACATTCAGTCCATACCAAATCCTCATTGTAGAAAGTTCCTGAATCTGCTTTCCCTGGCTACGGCAGAAAATTAGAATTCATGCAGAATTCCATCTTCAAAGATTTGGGGGTGGGAGTCTCTGTATCCCCATCCAGTTCACCTCTTTGGGCGTTGCAGTGCTACTGAACTGTACACAGAACAATGATTAAAATGGTAAATTTTGCTACATATATTCTACCACATACACCCACACCCCCACCCACCCCACCAACTTTCCCCACACAAATGGATTGTGACATAAAGCAATAAACTACCTCAATTATAGCTGCTGTTCTGGATGCACTTTCTTTTTTAATGACAGATTTATAACTTTCATACAACGAAGCCCATCCTTTCAAAATGTACAATTCAGTGGTTTTTCTGCACCGTCTAGTTCTAGAATATTTTCATCATCTAATAAGGAATACTATATCCATTAGCAATCTTCCTGGCTCTCCTTCTTTGTAGTCCCTGACAGATGCTAATATTTTGTCTCTTACATATTTGCCTACTCTGGACATGTCAAGCAATGGAATCACACATATGATGTCTTATGCCCAGTTTCTTTCATGTCCTCAAAGTTTATGCAGTTATAACATGTACCAGTATTTCAGTCTTTGTGATAGCCAAATAACATTCAGTGTGGATATAGCATATTATTTATATATTCACCAATTGATACATCTGGGAATTTCCACTTTTTGACTATAATGATTCTCATCAATGTTCAAATTTCAGTATGGACATTATTTTCATTTCTCATGGGTATATGTTGGGTCAAATGGCAAATTTTAGAGGATCTACCAAAGTCCTCCACAGCAACCGCATTATTTTATATTCTCACCAGCAGTATATGAGAGTTTTGATTACTTCAAATCCTTGTCAACACTTGTCATTTTCTCTCTGATTTAGTCATCTTAGTACATGTGACGAAGTATCTCATCATGGCTTTAAATAGCTGCAATAGCTTTACTGGGAAAAAAAATCAACTCACCTCAGACACTTGGTCTGTAACCACTAAACTGGTCAATGCATTTTTGTCAAAAAGAGGATCAAATAGTTCAAATCAATTTAATTTTATACAGGATAATCATTCCTTCAAAATAAAAGGTTATTTATTCCTGCCCATTGTCATGTGACTTAGCTATGCATCTTACAGGAAAATCTCTCCTTGCTCTTGATTTTGGGCTTTATCACATTCTAAGCCAACAAAACATGAGAACATTTGCCAACACTGAGCATAAGCTTCAATTCCATGTTTCCTCAGTATCTTTCTCCTTTTTACTCTGTCATATTCCAGATAGGAGATGCTCATTGAACCTGGATCTCACAATGTGAGACTCATTGTATACAATCCATCTACCTAGGGCCAATCAAACTAAGACTTGGTACCTGAATTTATATATACATGTACACATATACATGTAAAATACAAACAAAAATACATATACATGTATACATAGGTAGTACATTGAAGAAAAATGGTATGAGAAGTTCATATTAAACTGTTAATGATACTGGTGCTGATTAAATTAATGTATGGTGTCTTTTCCCCCATTTTGTTCATTTATATATTGTTTGTATTTTTAAAGGAACAT
>NW_004567124.1:14954263-14974265 GCF_000260355.1 Condylura cristata | reverse complement strand
AATAATTTCAAAAAACTATGCTTTGTAACAAAGTAATTCCTTTCTTAAAACCATTATCAATATAAATTTGCTTGGTGGGCTAAACATATCTGTGTCATATTTGCCACTTTGGTAACACCATCTACCTTCTCTAAAATTTCAAAGTGATCTAAACCATGTCAATTTTCAGTTTACTCCTCCATTCCAGGGGAAAGCACCAGGTTGAAATGTGATGTACAATAAAACAGACAAATTACAAGCTAATTGACAGGTATTCTGCCTGAGGTAGTTAACTTGGTTGACTTCATCTATAAAAACTACTATTAACATCATTTCCCACTATTTTATAAGTAATCTAGACTATACTACTATGATAACTGAATATACTGCATTAAAAAAAAAAGACAACTAGGAAACAAAATATTCCTAAGACATTCATTTCTGCTTAAAAGGAAATTATTAATTTCTCCTGATAAAAAGACAAAATGGCATATGAAAGTACAATAAACATTAAAATTGACAGTGTAGTTTCAAGAATCTTCTAAAATCATTATGATTTATTCATATGTAAAATATAGTTGAGAAAATTTTTGCATTATTTATAGTCAAGTATAATTATGATGGAAATTTAAGCAATTACAGTTCAACAGTATGTAGCATTAACTTCTCTTTTCTTCTGATTCTTGTGCCAATTTCAGCTTTTCCTTTAATTTCTTCTGGTCTCTAGCATACTGTTCAAATATTGGTTGATAAATATATATTCCTCCGGCAATCCCAAGGATGCTGGCAAAAAGCAGTTGAGGAAAACTCACTCTCCCAAACATTTTTTCAGCAAATACCACACAATGCAAAAAGATGATTCTGCAAAATTATATTCAACATCCAGTAATTTTCTTGAGACCTGTATACAAAAAAAAAAAGGGAAGCAAAAGCAGTAGCTCAGCAACTATTCTTTCTGTAAGATTTCATGTCACTACTTTGCTCCACAATGAACAATATTTGTAGCAGTCATGAGAACAGCACTTACTGTTTTAACTAAAATAGCAATGTAACTTATATAGGGTATATGGGAAATTAGGGTTAGGGAACACAAGACAAGCTAAATCTTCCTCCCATAGAATGGTCTCAATGATTTTAAATGATAATTTTTAAAAGTGCAAAAGTCAGGAGGGAGAAGCATACTCTTTAATCCTTTAAAGAAGAACAATAAAGCCACTTACAAAATTAATTGAGAGTGTCTGCCAGTAAAATACGGAAGTAGAAGAAAAGGAATTATTTTATTAGTGCCTTTGTACTAATGTGTTTGGCAATACATAGATGATAAAATTTTTTTTTTGAAGCAAGCTAAAAGATTTTGAGTTCCTTTGATAACACACAAGGTACAATTAGACATTAAATATAATTTGCCATCTATTTTTGGCGTAACTATAATGGGGATTTGGGCTGGTTTTAATTGAATACTTAAAACATTAGTACTTCGGGCCCTCCCTGGTGGCTAAATGGGTTAGGACACAGCACTGCAAGCTAGTACCAGCCGCTCCATCCCGGGCTGCCCCGGAGGTGACCCGCGTGTCTTGGCAGAGCCCTCCTGACCCATGCACTGCTCCCCTCAGCAGTGTATTTTGTCAGTTTTCCTATTCTGCTCCCCCCTCTGTCGCTGGTGAATCCTCTCACCCACCACACCTCTGGCCTGTACCCCAGTTCTGTAAGCATAAATAAATACATCTTTAAAAAAACAAAAAATCTAATACTTCTCAGAGCTATACTCCTTTCCAACACCTAGTCTGGAAAAACTAGGTAGATGTTTATGAATGAGGTAAACAGAGTCAAAGATTTACACTTTCTTCATTATAATATTTCATAGCTTTTCAGATCAGACGGAGATCACAGAAAAACGTCAGTGGCACAACTCGTACTAGAAACTAGCTTGTCCTCCTTTAACAGCGCTCAAATATAACTTAAAGTACTATGGGGAAGGAAAGGCTGTTTTCTCCTGCATTCTAGGGCTAACCAGCTAAACTACAATTTCACCAAACAAGACTTGGTTCAACTATTGTTAGGTTTCTGTGTTTTCATTTAAAAAGAAAAAAGAGGCCTCGCTGGTGGTGCAAGGGGTTAAGTCTCAGCACTGTGAAGCTCTCCGCAGCTGCTGCTTCAGGGGTTTGATCCCCAGTCAGGGCAGTGACCCACAAGGGCGGCAGACCTTACAGGTCCACAAGCTGCTCCCCTCAGCAGTGTAATTCGGTGAACTCGCCTGTCAGCTCCCCATTCTTTCTTTTTTTGGGGGGGGGGGGCAGGGAAAGCAAGATTTATTTCATTTGTTAACTGGCAGCTCACCCTGGGTTATAGTTTTATAAAATTATTATTTTTTAAAGATTTATTTATTCGTGCATACAGAACTGGGGTAATAGGCCAGAGGTGCAGGGGCGGTGAGAGGGTTCAAGAGACAGAATGGGGTCAGCTCCCCATTCTTTCTGGTGAATTCTCTCACTACCCCCGACCCCTCCCCCACCTCTGGCCTAAACCCACAGTCCTAGTGCACATAAATAAAATCTTTTTTGTAAAAAGGAAAAACGGAGCTATATGCAAGTCAGTTCTTGGGGAACATGAATAAAAAGCACAGGGAAATAGGAAGTTTCCTTTTCTGCTCACAACCAAATAGTTAAGAATTAATCTTTTGGAACCTCACTTTTGTACAACAGGCCACAGTTACAGTGAGAGCACCCAAACGGTGACCTGTTACGCGCATTTATAATTACCACGATCAGTGTTTATCTCTGGGACCCTTTCGCGGCGCAGCCGACGCCGCCTCCTGGCTGTAGGGCGGAGGTAAAACCCGGCTCCCCGCTACAGTTTCCAGACTCCTGGGCTCAGAGACAACGCAGTCAAAGGCTGGCGGCAGTCCCCCCTAAAGGAAACGCTAAGGGAAAAGAATAGGGGACACCCTAGCAAAAGCGTATTGGCGCGGTTAACCCCACAGCCCGCGGCCGAGGAGACAATTTTAGGGCCCTTTCCCGGCTACCTCAGCGCCCGCGCGCAACGGCTGCTCGCACAGGCCAAACTTCGAAGCGGAAGCGCGGCCGCGGTTCTTTAGCTTCGCGGTTCTTTAGGTTCTTGTTAGGGACCCAACTGCGGAGAACCTTTGCGACCTCCGAGCAGATGCTGGATGGAGCGAGATGGCAACCTCTTTTTCCGCGGTCTGCAGAGCCGCTCCAACGAGAAAATGAGGCTGCGAAAGAGAAAGTCGACCTTATACCACAGCTCCCAGAGGAACACCTGGCACCGCGGAGGTGAGGGAAGCGGAGTACTCAAGCAGGGCTCCCTGTGTGGGGTGAGGGTGTGCAGGGAGGTGGGGGTACGTAGGAGGGGGTGGGGGGGCAAGAAATTGCAGTGTACTTCTACAAGATTTCCATATCTGCCAGCTTAGCGGCGCTGTATTCTGCATTATTTTATGACATCCTCCCCGTAGCCTCCTAACGTGCCTGTAAGATAGGATTATTCCCGTTTTAGAGAGGGGGCATCCAGGCCAGGGGTTACTATGGCTTTGAAAGCATGAAGATCTGATTCCTGGAGTGGAACTAAACCTGATTCCCTCTCCGTTTTTTTTTTTTTAAGATTTATTTATTGGCTCAGGGGCAGCGAGAGGCTTCACCAGAGACAGAGTGGGGAGCAGAACAGGCAGATCTACCAAGTACACTGCTGAGGGGAGCAGCGGGCGGGTCAGGAGAGGTCTGCCACGCGGTCACCTCCTGGGCAGGTGGGAATCGAACTCATGCAGAAGTGGCTTTAGATTCTCAGTGCTGTGCTTTAACCCGCTGCGCCACCAGGGAGGGCCTCCTCTCCGTTTCTTTTTTCTGCTGCCATCTCTACCTTCTTTTTAGACTGGATTACAGCCCCCACAGAAAGTGGGGTTTTGATCTATTATGTATGTGTGTGGAGGGGTGTTAATATAAAGATGAACTCATTCAATCAATATTTCCCGAATTTTTGTCTGCCAGGCATGATGCAGGCTATTGAGAAAAAAAAAATTCCTAGTTCACCCTCTGGAAACCTGAGACCAAGTAAGGGAGAAGCATTTTGCTAAATAAAAAGTGAGGTAGGGGAGCTTTATGGTTCCCAACTCTAGTGACTGGATGCTAACGATGGTAGATTACAGTTGAACTTCCAGGTATTCAAGATCAGTTGTTCAAAGCTTAGTTCTGAGTACTGTTTCTTTTACTTTAATCCATAGCGGGGTAGGTGTGGGGCTGAGAACAAGATTTGCTGATGGTGATATAGTTCAGTAGGGAGGGTTCAGTATTCCTGGAAGATAAAAGCTCTGAAGGGGCACGCATGTTGTATTGAATGTACTAATTATCTGAGAAATACTTAAAATGTGTTCCTGAAGAATAAGGAAAAGTGTGGCAGGAACCCAGAAAAATAGCAAAAGACAGTAGATCAGAGGCTTGGTTGTTAACCGAAATACTCAAATCAGTCAGGCAAGACTAAGTCAAAACAACCCTGTATTTCAGTATTAGCCAGTTGTTTCCAATTGAACACTGATTTGCAGGTCCTAGTTTTGAAATACTGCAACATGTATTTTTTATTTGATTTTTAAATGTTGGCAACTAAATTTAAGTTTATAAGAAGTACTCTGTATTCAACCCTACAGGCTATCTAAATTTAGTTAAAAACAGACCTGTGGAGTCAGTAGACTGGCCTGGTTTTGAATGCTGAATTCCCACCTTTTTGGCTCAGGCTTGGTGATTTGAGTCTCTTTTGCCTCTGTATGTAAAATGGGGCTAATAATACTTATCCTTTAGCATTATTTTGAGCATTAAATAAGGTGATAATGTAAAGGAATGAATTCAATGCCTGGTATAGAGTTAGCATTAGTAAGAGCTATTCTCAGATGTACAGAGGAGCCCTTGTATGACTTTGGCCCAGGTGGGCTTTGAAGAGTAGTGTGACAGGACACAGTTCATTGTGTGTAACAGTGCCTGAGAGGGACAACTGAGACAGGAGATTTTAGTTCCAAGTGGGAATTTGTACCAGTTACCTGTTTTTTTTGTTTTGTTTTTCAGATCTTCTTGGTGAAAACATTTATCTGGTCTTGCTTACCATAGCACTACGAATATGTAACTGCTTTTTAGTCCAGACAAGTTTTGTCCCAGATGAATATTGGCAGTCTCTTGAAGTTGCACATCACATGGTTTTCAAATATCCTTTGTAGCTGTTCATATTAGGAATTTTGTTCATTTTATTACATATTTTCAATCAGTTAACCATATTTTCTCCAAATAATTTTAGAAAATTGTACCATTATTTTAATTTTTTTTTTTTTTTGATGTTAATGTACTTGACTCAGTCTCTTCACTAGTGCTTAGTACTTTGGAGGACATAGATGAAGACAAAACACATTTCTACCTTAAAGTTAAAAATGCACTTGGTCAAATATACAGCTTAAAATACTATTTTATACCACTTTGCCAAGAAATAAAATTTTTATATATAGAAATGAAAACAGATTTTGTTCAGTACTATTTAACATTAATCCTTAATGTTAGTACTTATGGTTATCTGACCTGGGAATGGACAGAAAAATTGAGGGGTTATACTTACCCTTTAATCTTTGCAAGCATTTACAAGGTTCTGCATCTTGTGGGGAAAGATAGTGTTAAATTGCTGGTAAGTTTTTTTTTTTTTAAATTATATATACCTTATTGTTCATTTTTCTTTTTTACAGTGTTTGCTCTTTTCTCAGGTATAGTCCCCTTAGAATTTCCACCACTGATTTACCTGCACATCATCACCATAGTCCCTTATGCTCCTCCTGCCCGTCTCAATCCCTTTGCCTCCCCCTCCCCTGCAGAATGTCTGCTCTATAGTTGTCTGTTTATTGTTTAGTTGAGTTGTGTTTTTGCTATTTTTTCCCTGCTCCTTTATTTTGTTCCCCTATATTCCTCCTGTAAGTGAAACCATCTTATATTTTTTTTCCTTCTTACTTATTTCACTGAACATAATCCCTTCAAGCTCCATCCTTGTTACTGCAAATAGCATTCCTTTATCTCTTTTGATTGCTAAATAGTATTCCACTGTATATATATCACATCTTTTTGATCCAGTCATCTACTTTTGGGCATTTGGGTTGTTGCCAACTCTTTCCTGTTACAAATAGTGCTGCAATAAATTTAGCAGTGCAGGTATCCTTTTGAATTAAAGTTTTTGTGTCATTTGGGTAGATCTCTAGGAGTAGAATAGCTGGGTCATAGGTAGCTCCATTTTTAGTATTCTGAAGAACCTCCACACAGCTTTCCATAGTGGTTGGATCAGTTTGCATGCCCACCAGCCATGTAGGAATTTGTTGTTGCTAGTTTTTTCAATATGTGCTACTCTTACTGGTGTAAGGTGGTATCCTCATTATGGTTTTGATCTGCATTTCCCTGATTATGATGGATATTGAACATTTTTCATATGTCTATGGGCATTTAATTGCTGTTAAGTTTAAATAAAATTAAGATAATTGCTAAAAGTAGATTTATCCCATCTCTTTTTAAAAGTTAATGTATATTAACTAAATATTATTGGTATCATGAAGTTTGTTTTTTAAAGATTACTGTTGCTAAGTGCTAACCTCTGAGAAGCCTTCAATCCCAAAGATAAACTGTAATGTGTAAATCTTCAATGTGTGTTAAAACATAAGCCTGCACATGAAAGAAAAGTATTCCATGTGTTAAGAAATATAAATTTTCACAATGGCTACATTATATATTAGTTATTCGGACTTTAAAGTATTTCGTCCACAAACAAAAAGAAGACAAAAAATATTTTCTTCATAAAAGAATCACTAGAGAGTTGTGTTGTGTCTTATTTTTACAACTTGTGAGTATAAGACCATGTTATATGATCTCATGAAGATAAAATACATATAAACCCCTGGATTTAGTGTTGAAATTAAAATTTAGGCAAAAGTAATTTGACAAAAATTTAATTACTGTGCTATGTAGTAATTATACATTAATGTTAAGTAGGGTTGTCATTCCTAAATTATTAATTTCTAAGAACCATGACTCACCTAGAGAGGATTTACAGAAAGAACTAAAAGTTCAGAAAAACTGCCCTCACTTTCAAAATATTATCTAAACAGACTCAGAGGTTTGGGACTTCATTATTTTCTGTTAGGGAAGTGTCCCAGAATCCCTAAAGAAGTGCAAATCCTGGTTTGTTGTTTTGTTTGTTTATTTGAGCCTGGGAGAGGCTTAAGATTCTGGGATAATTTTTCTAGATAGAATTGTAGTCTGTGAACACTATTTTCTCCTCTCAGGGCTAGCCAGTAGTTTCTATGTTATGCAAAATATCCATAAAGTCTCAATCCACGGGCAAATATACATAATGTCATCAAGGATTATCTTATATCCCAAGAAGTAGATTATATCATGAAGAATTCTTCCAGATAGAAAAATTTTCTATTCTTCCAAGATTTACCCACTGCCTTCAACCTACAGCTGATGGACCTGTCCATTTGTGATTTAAAGGAAACCTGTCCTGGTCCCCATTCTCTCTGTACCCCACTACCCCCACAAAACCTCTGTCCTGCCTGGAATTTGACCACATAGGAAAACATTAGGAGGCTATAGTCATTTATTCATGCTCTCATACTGATAATTATATACATAAATTATATAATTGTGAAACTAGAAGGGATCAGAAGAGTGAAATAAAAAATAAAAAATAAAAAAAGATGCCAAGCCAGAAAGAGAAAGAAAAATACCAGATGGTTTCACTCATAGCAGGAGTATAGTGGACCAGGCAAGAAAATAACAAGAATAATGAACAGCCATATACCAGAGACATTTTGTGGGGGTGGAGTGGGGAATGGGATCAAAAATGGGGGGGGGGGGAGGGAAGTGCATGGGATTATGGTGATGGCACAAGGGTGACTTGGTGATGGGAAACCCGTGGGGATTACATTGAGATGGAAAAAAAAATGTACAAAATGATGTAAAAATAAACTGTTTAAAAAAAAAAAAAACCAAGGATGCACAGCATGTTAAAGGCAGAACTAAAACTAGGTCCTGGGTCTACTTTTTTATTGCCTAGTGCTTTTTCTAAATAGTTTTTCTCTCAACTACATAAGGTATGTTAAAGAGTTAAGGATGGCTTGAGGTACACTGTCCAACAAAGTAGCCACCAGCCACTTGTGGCTATTGAATAATGAAATATGGCTAGTAAAATACACACTGGATATCAAAGATCTAACACAAGTTAAGAATGTAATTTTTTTCTATAAATTCTAATACTGAGATGACAATATCTTAGATTAAGTTAAAAAATTAAAATTTAACTTGTTGAGGATTTTTTTAGCTTTTTAATTTGGCTACTATAAAATTTTAAATTACATAAATGGCTTACATTATATATCTACGAGACAGGAAAAGAACAGTGTCAAATTTCTAAGACATTAAACGGGTAGTTCATTTGATTAGACTGCTAATTTTTTATATTCATTATGAACCAACACATGTTTTTATTATCTTCTCTTTTTTTTAAACTGATGAAGATTTGGATTCCTAGACTTGCCCAAGCTCTTCTGTCTGCTGTAGCAGACATAAGGCTTTACTCACTAATGAAGCAATCAGAGAATCAGCAATTGGCAAGATGGGTGGTAAGTCCTAACCATCACAAAACTATACACCAATTACTTTGTTCTGTGGGCATTGAAACATATGAAAAATATTAACTTTCAAAACAGCTTCAGAAGATAATTCATACAACTTTATAGAGATACTGCCATAAGAATAATAAAATGAAAGTGGTGCATGTTATCTTTCACCTTCTCATTGAGCCATAGGCAATAAAAAGCAGTGGTGATACCCTCGAACCCTATCAGAGGCTGAATTCTAAGACACAGCTTTTGGAAGCACCTTCTCTTCTCAAAACCATCAGAGTTCTTGCCTCACTTTCCATAAAATTCAGTAGTCATTGTTTCAATTGCCTACCTCCCAAATGATGTCAGCTGGTTTTAAGCCTTGTTCACTCTTCATAGCCTGAGAACCTTTGTGCCTCTGGCTAGAATATTAGAAGTAGCTGCTCTCTGTAAGAGAAAGTGAGGCACAGAAAATTATCTTTTACCTCTTTGCTTATTTCACAGTGGGTAGATTCCTGATCACCCATTCAGATCTTGAATGGATTTTCTCATCTAAGCCATATCCTGAAAAGTGATTGGATTCTGTAGTACTACAGTTACTGCACACTGACTCTTTCAGTAAAATAAACTTAAATGAGCCAGATTAGAAATCTTACCTGTTTTTATATTGTTTCAATTGGAAAATATTATAAATTCCAAACACCTAATTGCCAACACATTTTTGAAATATAATTTATTAATTAAATACTGACAATTTATTAACAGGACATTTCTGCAAGTATTTTTAAAAGTTAGTAACTTAAAGACTACGTCCTGCTTAACCGATTCAAAGTCAGTCCTCTGTTTTGTGTTTATATACACTGCTGAGAGCTAATACTAAAATGACAAAAGCATAATGCTTCTGAAATCCTCCCTGCAAGGTGGCAGTGCACACTAGGTTCTTCTAGTTTACAAAAAAGTCTTTTAACTCACAAAAATTCAGAACAATTTAAGGCTATATTTGGGAAGAGAACGCTAATACCACAGGCTTAATTAACACCCTTACATCAACTAGGAAGTTTCTTTTAAGACATTTGTTTTGTAGACTAAATGATGCTTTGTATGTCACTACAAAAACTGGTTTATTAATCTAGTTTTCTAAATTAAAAAATTAATGATACCTTCTGATAGTTACTTTTTTCTGTGTTCTTGCTTTTTTTTTATCCAAAATAGGACATTACAGTCAAAAGTCAAAAAAAAAAAAAAGTCATATAGTTGTCAGACAATTTGAGGAACACACTGGTTAGGAAAATTATGAATTCAGTTCACTAAAGCTCAAGCATCAAAAAGCCTATTCATTAAGAAGTGAATAAATGCTACTACAAAGTTATTTTGAAGATAATGCCCAGCTATAACCTATTTTTCCTCCAAATGTTTGAAAAATCATTGTAATATGATCAGTATCACCTTTATCATTAAAACTAAATCTGTATTTATTATTAATGAAAAGAAAAATTTAAGTGAAATGAAGTACCATTAAAAAATACCTGAACGGTATTGAGCTACTTAATTTTAACAAATAATCTTATAACTTCTTATAAACAATATTTGAGCATGCCTACTTTTATCATTTACCTTTTGGTGGGAGTTTAGCAATAACTAAACTTGGTTGCTGTTTTCCATCGAAGGTTATATTAAACCTTTCCCCTTCTCACTCCATCTGTATGTTTGCTTATAAATGTTTTTAGTTTTTTTGCCAGTTATGCTCTTGGTTCACATGGTATTGCTGTACCAGAACTCTTACAAACACCATGGAAACTGTTCTCACTATAATTGCTCTTTTCTACTACCCTTTGGAAGGTTCCAAGTCTATGAGCAGGTGAGTTTAATTACTGTTAATAACAATGTATAAAACTTGAAAGCATGCCTGTGAAAAATAAATATTAACACATTGGTATCACCTCTGCCTGACGTTCATTCTGGTCCAAAGTTTCAGTTGACATATTTATTTTAGCAGTAAACAGATAATATCAAACTGGGTTATTTAGGAGAGTTTAATAAAAGAACTGTATACAAAGGTATAGACAATTTTTAGAAAAGCCAATTACACCAAAGCTTGCCACAACAGTTTTCATTACCCTTTCAAGCATGGAGAAGAAATATAGAGCTATAATTTTAACAGAGGGTCTCCGTAGGACTGGGCCCTTAGCTACAGGAGAGAGAGCACTAAGGAAATAAGATACTGTGACTCAAAGCTTCTGCCCTCCAGTGAGCCACAGCCAATCATAAGCCAGAAAGTGGTATAGTACATTGATACCATAGAGTTCAGCCTTCCTACACAGGTGAACAGCAGAGAAGAACAGGTGAAGAGTGGAGAAAAATCTAAAAAGGCAAAATGGAAATATATGGAGCTGATTTGGGTTTGTATAAACTGGGGAAGCAAATACCAAGCAAAGGGCTTCAGTGTATTCTGTGCACAGAATACAAGCTACCACAGTAGCTAGTGTATGGTAGCATACATATGAGAAGAAAAGGGATCAGGAATAGGACTTTGCCCGTCTTCAGAATCTGTACTTTATAGATGCTAAGGAACCACTGGAGGCTTCTGAGAAGCATGGCATAATCAAATCTGATTTAAAAGATTCACTTGTAATAGCAGTATTTAGGATACTCTAAATGGGAGAAAATCAAAATAATTTGGAGTGAAGAAAGCTACTATATGCCCTTCATATTAAAAAACATTTAAGAACCAAATAAAGGGCCTCCCTGGTGGCCTAAGGGTTAAGTCTCAATGCTGTCATCACTGCAACCCCAGTTCCATCCCTGGCCAGGGAGCTGACCCACAGATAGTACAGCAGACCTCTGCTGTCTCACCAGCTGTGCCCCTTAGCAGTGTATTTCATTAGTTTCATCTGTTCTGCTAACCACTCTGTCTTGGTGAATCCTCTCACCACCACCCCCCTTCACCCCACACCTCTGGCCTGCATTCCAGTTCTTCTATGCATAAATAAATCTTAAAAAAAAAAAATAAGATCGTATCTACCTTATATTCTTGGCTATAAAACTAGGCATTTTTAATTTTCTATACAATAAGGACTTTATTATAAGGGTAAAAGTAGAAATAAGGAAAATGGGCATTTCAGCCTTGTGGCTAGGTCTGAGAGAAAACTGAGTATTTCAGCTATACAAATAAATTGGAAGATTTTGCAGAATCCAAGAGTTTTGAGAAATGGGTTGTTTTGTACATTTATAGTCAGGTCTGTGAATCCTGTTTTAGTCATTATTATTTTGAGAGTGCCAATTGTCCAACTTTTTCTGTACCTCATGTTCAATTTTAGATAATCTGATAGGTCTGTTGAATGCCACTGTCCCTATTTGGAGTAGCTTTCACACTGACCAGCTGTATATTGCCTACCAGAGCTCAGATACCTTCCCCTAATTCAGAAAAGGAAGGTCATATGGGACAAACACCACCTCTATAAGTATTCTTCTCTAGATTTCCACATAAGCACTATTCCTTATCTGACAATAAATGACACTTTCCAAATTCAAAAACAAAAACAAAATGAATTACAAATTAAACATGTAAGGATGGTATGAAAATATCTAAGTACTGATTTCTTTAAATGAGAATAGTAAGGCCATTATCATAAGAATTAGAATCTATGTAAAGTGTGAAACACAGAACTAATTACACAATTAAGTGCTCAGTAAATAGTGATGACGACAATGATGTTGCCGCTAAAGGAATGTTTCTGGGTAGGACAAAGAAGACTACAACAATTTCCAGACAAACAGGGTTGATGTAAAATGATGGCAATGGAAATCAAAGGAAACTGTGGGTGTGTGGGATGAAATGATGATGTTTAAGGCAACTTCAAAATTTTAAGACTGAAAACTATTAATGTACTGAATAGTTTGCAGGAAAGTTTTGGGGCATGTATCCATCAGACAATTTGATTTTGTGTGCCAGTAGGAGATCTATGTTGAAATACTCAGAAAGAGAGAGAACTTAGGGTGAGGGAGCAAGTCAGAAATAGAAATAAGCACCAGAATTCTTCCAGGCAGTTTCATTATAACAGAAGTCACCATTAGGTTGTTTGAAAGTCAGGGCAAGCCATAGTGTGCTTCATTCATCTGTATAGTGGCAGGTTTCTTCTTGGTTTTGTTTTTTGTTTTTAAAGATTTTTATTTATGCACACAGAACTGAGGTACAGGCCAGAGGTTCAGGGACAGTGAAAGGATTCACCAGAGACAGAGTGGGGAGCAGAACAGGCTGACTGACGAAGTAAACTGCTGAAGGGAGCAGCAGGCAGGCCAGGAGAGGTCTGCTGCACCATGTGGGTCACCTCTAGGGCGGGGATCAAGCTCATGCTGAAGTGGCTTTACCTTAGTGCAGTGCTTTAACCGGCTGCACCACCAGGGAGGGCCCTGGTTTTGTTTTCAAGTAAACTGCTTGAGAAGGTTTTTAATTGGGAAATCTACCATAAAATTTGGATCTGGTTTATCTTCAGAAGTTGGAAGGCCTACCCACACTTTTGGGTCAGGATACCTTTGTAAGATTAGAGGCCCCATGTGGCCTTATCTGGTCTCTGTAAGGATTTGGATTTTAAATTGTGTCCTTAAATTTTCCACCATCTTTAGAAATTATCTTAGCTATTAACCAGTAGCATAAAAGTTGTTCTGTTTTGCTTACTTTTAATTTTTATAGGGCGAGGTCTATTTCTCTATGATAATTTACTGACTGTTGTCCGCATATTTAAAATATCTCCTTTGGCCATTTATAGTAAAAAACCCACATTTCTATACATGATTATAAGCATGTTGTATAATAGTCTTTTTATCAGTTGTACATATTTTTCAACTGGAAAATTAACTTTTTTTTTCTTTCTTTTGCACCCGTCACCCTGCACCTGGCCTGCGGGACCCATTAGCTGCTTACTCTTAAAAGTTTATGTACTCAGAAAGCTTATCATTGCTTAAATAATCCTCTAGTTTCTTTAAATGTGATATACTTTTATTTTTTGTTTTGTCTTGTTTTTGTTTATTTAAAGAATGGCTTTGTGTGACTCTTGGCTCTTAAAGAGAGCCTTACCACTTTTCCATCAGAAAAGCAACTGAGAGAATTGTGTGGTTCACAGCAAATGAGGCCAATATTAAGACATAGAGTAACTCCTATTTGAAAATTTAGGACATTAGAGAGGAAAAGAAAAAAAAAGATAATCTCTTTTTTTTATGGATAGCAAAAATTAAGAACCAAAAAGTATAAGTTACTTGCCCATGTTCACCTAATAACACCAAAAGGAAAAATGTCATTTATAAAAGTTTTATCACAGAGTAGATAAGAGATGACTTGTAATTTCCAAGTTACTTTGACAACACATTTTCTTTGCTCCTAGTGTCAAGTACTCATCCCTGGTGGCATTTGCCTTTGTAATTCGTCCCACAGCTTTGATTCCATGGATACCTTTGCTCTTCCAACATTTCTGGCAAGAACAGAGAAAGCTTGATCTTATTCTACATCAGTTCTTACCTATAGGGTAAGTATGGCTACAATTCAGCTACTAATTTGAATTGCCTGTAAATTCTGTATTATATAAGATTTCCTATCTTTTAGTCAGTTGTTGAATATTCTAATTTTAATTAAACTGTCAGACTAAGAATTTGTATTTTATATTTTCACACTTAATGATATTGTAAGTTTTAGTTGTAAATACTTGGAAATTTCTAATTTAGTACTTTCCTATATTTCCCAAATACTTATCAAATACATTTTGAAGATACTTAATTATTTTGTGTTTGTATTGGACTTTATACCTTATAATGTATATTCACACATTACCTCATCGTTTTTACAATTCTTGGATGTAGGCAATGTGTTACTTATATAGAGAAAATAAGTAGTTTGGAGAAATAAAAATGGTTGAAACCCAGGACTTGTAACTGCATTTCAAGCTCCTTTATCCTAAGTATCTAGCAAAACATACAAAAGATATTTGTGGATTAATGTACTCAGACTATTAGAGCAGTGATTGTTTTAATAGTAATTTATACAAGAATTTTTTAGTAGCAATTAAAACGGACTAAGTTATCTGGTTGTTAAGTGGCCATTGTTGTCACTATTCTCTTATTTATTAACATTGTTTTTACTGTATTAAATTCACTCGACATGTAATCCTAGCATGTTCCAGGGACTTTTCCAGATGCTGGCAATACAGCAATTTAACAACTTAACATTAACTCTACTTGATCATAAAGTCCCTACTTTCATGAAGTTTATATTCTAGTGAGAGAAGACAAATGAAAACATATGAGTAATATATATATATTGGTCTAGTAACACTTAGTGTTCAGGGGTAAATGAGAGATTGTGAATCTACTAATCCTAAACAGCCTATCCAACCTCCATTTTGTTATCTACAGTTCTGTACTCCTAAAGCAAGGTCAGGACTGCCCAGTCATAGGAACCCAATCTTACAAGGTGCCTTTCGTGCCAATTAAGAGCATAAAGCTAGATCACTCTAGGAAGGGTGTGCATCAAGAGATATGAACTAGAACATCCGCCTGGGGGGCTGTTGACTTATGTAGAACAAAGAACCCCAGAAGCTGATCAGTGGACCACCTTATTGATAAGATTGAGATCCAGACTGGGGTATCAGGACTTGATCTATATACCAATCTATCAGCAGATGAGAAATACAGTTCTACCCTTCCCCTGCTTCTTCTACTTCCCCCTGTCCTTTTCTGCTTCCCCAGATGACTAATGCTGTATGACTGGTTTATCAATAGAAGGGCCAGGATCTTGCTCTTGAGTAGCATCCTGCATTATGTAGCCTGCTCCACGAATCCTGTCTCTTTATCAGTGTGCTATTGCCCAACTCAACAAGAGGTAAGGGTAGAATGGAGTGTAGGGGGAAAGAGGTATTGTTTTTTTTTTATAGGGTAGACAAAAGCAACATGCAAAGCTGACATAGTAGCCAAACCTAAAGGAATTGGAAAAGCAATACTTGTAGATATTCCATGCAAGTTCTTAGACCATACTGCAGGATGTTTGGATATTTGGTATTGTCAAGAAACAGCAAGGAGACCAGTCTACTGAGCTTGGGAGAATGTGATGGTGACATCAGAGACAAGGACTGAAATCAGAGTCTCACACTAGTGAACAAAGACTTTTTACTCTCATCAGCAATATGGTCTTGTTTATTCATTTAACAAGAATTTTAATCTCCTTGGTATCAAGCATTTTGATGATTAAGATACAGCAACTGCTCCCAAAAGTCAGTCAGGGGTGGGAGGGTGAGGAGAGAGATAGTACTAGTTTTTGCCAGGCATGATAAAGTGTTCTAATATATGTGTTAATGAAAGGAGACTAAAGAGCCTAATTCAGTTTACAGAGGGTATTTGACTATAATAAGGCTTAAAGGTAGATGATGATTCAAATAACATCAAAAATGAATCTTTGCCAGGCATAGGAAATCAGTAATGCGTAAGGCTGGAAAGGCCTTACTCATTTAGATAAAAATGCTTATCTTCTTATTCTGAAGGAAAATATAGGAAAGGCTAAATGAGATAATAAATGGGAAAGTACTTTGAAATTGTACAGTATATAACAAATGTAATTCACAGTTGTATTTAGTCTTAAGAATATTCTGAGACTTTGGTGCGTAGAGTTGGCTCCATATTTAAACCATGTGACAGCTTGTTATGTACTGAGCACCTTTTAAAAATAACCAATTCCATATCTAGATATGCATATTTAGTGTCTCTAAATATAGAGAAAATTTTTGAATTTCTCTTAGGGAAATTTCTAATATATTTGGACCTATTTCCGTTTATCTTTGACATGACCTTAAGAATGTGGGACATTATTTTGTCAATCAGTTTATAAAGTCAAATTTAACTTAGTTGCTTTTCAGATACCACAATATTTCACCAATAAATAGCAAGGGGAAGTATGAAGTATGGGACATCATAGATATCACAAGTATTAAAATGACTAAGAGTATATTATAAACAACTTTTTGTTAATAAACTTGACAACTTAGAAAAATTGGACAAATTCCTAGAAAAGTACAATTTATCAAAACTGAGAAAATATGTAAAGTTGTGATGTAGAGGATGTACAGCTTTAAGCAAAGAAACTCCAGGTTCTGGTGACTTCAATGGAGAATTCTCTCATACATCAAAGGAAGAAGATACATTAACCCTTGCTAACTATTTCACAGAATAGGAAAAAAACATTTCTCTACCCTCTTTAAGGAAGACAGCAGATCCTTGATACCAAAATCTAATAAATTTATAAGAAAAATCAATTATAAACCAGTGTTTTTTATGAGTATGAATGTAAAAATCCCTAACAAGCCTTAGCAAGTTGAGTCTAATGATATTTAATAAAAAGAATACATCACATTCCAGGAAGGAGGTTACTAACACCTGAAAATCAATCAGTATGACTTGTAACATTAACAAATGAAGGAGGAAATAAAATGACTGTCTGTCTTAATGGACACAAAAGAAGTAAAACTATAAAGTTCAAAGCCCATTCATGATTGGAGGTGGTGGACCTCTCGAAAACTCAAAGTAGGAGTGTACTTCATTAGCATGACAAAGAAGTAACAGATACTTACAAAAAATTACTAGAAATCTGAGTTTATTAGAAACATTCTCTACAAAAATCTATTAGAAAAAGCTAATGAAGATCCAAATAAATTCTCTACAAAAATCTATTAGAAAAAGCTAATGAAGATCCAAATAAATGGAAGGATATGCCATTTCATGAATGGAAGACAGTATTTCAAAGATATCTGATCTCCCCAATATATATTCAATTTCGATTAAAATCTCAATATAGAATTTGTTATGTACTGGTAAGTGGAATATTTAAGACAAGTTAGAATTAGTGTACAGTAAAACAAATAGACTGATATACCACAACGGGGTCCAACAACAGATCCAAACACAAATGGCCACTTAAGATGTGCAGTCATTCTGCAGTATAGTAGAAAAAGGGCCCTTTTTTCAGTAAATACAGAACTATATAAATTTTCTCTCATATGGGAGAACAATTAGTTTGTCCTCAATTGCCATCCTAAGCCAAAAAAAAAGAAACCCAAAGAATTGTAGATCTTAATGCAAAGGTAAGAGTAGCACTTTTGCAAGAAGTGAGAGTATCTTCAGGACACCGAGGCAGGCCAATAAAACACAATACTATAAAGGAAAACATTGGTACAAGACTTTTGTTCATCATATTTACTATCAAGAAAGTGAAAAATGCAAACCACATATAAGAAGAGATTTGCAATACCAAAAAAAAAAAAAGACCTTACTACAGAACTTGTAAAAATCTACTAAGAAAACATACTTAATGGGCAATTAATAAAAAGACCTAAAAAAGTACTTTGATGGCGAATAAGTATAAAAGTATTCACCTCATTATCAAGAAAATATAAACAAAGTCACCATGACTTGCTACTATACATCTACTTAACCTGATTTAAAGGATACAAAATGCTGTATATTCCCAGGGGAATTTAATCCCATGCTGCTAATCCTGATGCAGTATGACAGTTACACAGCTGTGTTCATAAAATGTTAATTTTGAAAGATAAGTATAATTTTCTGTATGTATGGTTACAGTAGGCAGCCTCTGAAGTGGCCTCCTCTGAGCCCATTCTCTTAATATTCATAGCCTGTACAATTCCCTCGAGTGTCACCTGACTATATTGACTCAGTTCTAACAAATTATATATAACAGAGGGGATCACTTCTGTAATTGGGTTAAAAGAACTGTGGCTTTCCTTTTAGGTTTTCCTCTGTGCTTACTCTCTCACTCTCTTTCCCCACCACCACCATCATTGTAGGGAAACCAGTTACCATGTCATGAGTTTATCTCAAAAAGAGATGGCCCTGCCATAAACTATGTGAATGTGCTTGGAAGCAAATCTCCTCACCACCCCCAATAAAGCTTTCAGATGAAACATTAGCCCCCAAACACACAGAAACAGTGAGACATAAATGTTAATGGTTTTAAATTGCCATATTTTAGGGGTGATTTATTATGTAGCTAGATAATTACCTTCATTTACTTACATACAGATTCACATTAATGAAAGACCTTTCAAAATGTATAAATTCATATTTGGTTAGTGAAATTGTAAAAATACTTTTAAAAGTGACATTTAATACATGGCATTTGCAAAGTTATATGCCAGTATTGGATTTTTAGTAAATTCAGAGCATTAATCACCATTCTTTATTTTTTCAGATTTATCACTTTGAGTTTGTCTCTGATAATTGATCGTATTTTTTTTGGTCAAGTAAGTAACGATATATTAAACCATTAATAATTTAATCATTTATTACACTGAAACTTCAGCCTGACTCTTTAGTCTATGAATATTTGAGAACATAGGCAAATCATTCTATAAAAAATAAGATGGGATACATTAAAAAGATACTAGTATGTGTGTTGGTTCAACTTGTAATCTTTATATAATGGTATATGTCTAGTGGAAGTTCAAGAATCTGTTTTAAGGTATTTTTATCACGTTATAATATAATTAAGGTTAAATTTTTTTTAAGAACTGGGGTATAGGCCAGACGTAGTGGGGAGGGTGGTGAGAGAATTCAGGTAAGAGTGGGGAGCAGAACAGACAGATCGACTGAAATATACTGCTAAGGAGAGCAGCAGGTGAAACAGGAGAGGTCTGCTGTGCCATGTGGGTCGTCCATCTGGCCGGGCTGCTGTTGCACTTTAACCCTTTGTACCAGCAAGGAGGCTCCAAGGTTAAATTTTTTAATGACTTTAGTTGACTTAATCTTTCAGAATTTAAATTAACCAGAATACTTTGCATGCATTTGGTTTTAGATCTTAATATCATGACTATTTGGTTTCTATAATTCCCTGACAAAATCCTATCACTTCAGAATTTTAGAATCAGACTGCCACACTTCAAAGCCTACTGCCTTAGATAATAACTACATGATCAGACAAGTTATGTGTGTTTTTCTTACCATACATAGTTTCCCTTCCTGGAAATAGTGGTACCTGTCTCATAAGATTGAAGGATTAAATGTAAGCCACTTAGAAACAATGCCTAACACAAGCGAGAACTTTTTTAATATTAGTTTTTGTTGCTGTTACTATAAGTCTACATTGTGCTATAACTCAAATTATGTTTTTGAAGTTTTATCTTAATAAGTAATATGTGCTATTTTAAGGTATTAATTTAAAATTTTTAGTACAGGTAAACCACACTGTCATGAAAATTATTTTTAAGGATTCTTTAAGTGTATGTGAAACTTACATACTGTCAAAATATATATAAATCTTCATACTTTCTTGTGTGTCAAAGCATAGCATCTGAAAATCTAACTAAGAATACGCTGCTACTTTAAACAATAAAAAAACCTGAAACC
>NW_004567124.1:14915287-14953797 GCF_000260355.1 Condylura cristata | reverse complement strand
AGTCCTGATATTTTAATGTCAAGATTCTCCCATATACCCTAATGCCAAGGTTCATACTTCACACTAACACACTAACACATTTCTGTTTCTTTTTCCTTCAATTACACCAGTGGACTTTGGTTCAGTTTAATTTTTTGAAATTTAACGTGCTGCAGAACTTGGGAGCATTTTATGGTTCTCATCCATGGCATTGGTACTTCAGTCAAGGATTTCCAGTTGTGTTGGGTACTCATTTACCCTTCTTTATTCATGGATGCTTTCTAGCCCCAAAGAAATATCGGATACTTTTGATGACTGTGCTGTGGACACTGCTAGTATATAGGTAAGATTTTTATTTATTCAAAGTTTTTTTTAATGTTACCTAGAAATTAAGTTGTAAGTTGATTATCTACTTCTTTTAAAAAGATTTATTTATTCATACATAACTGCGGTACAAGCCAGAGGTATAGGGCCAGTGAGAGGCTTTACAAGCGACAGAATGGGGAGCAGAACAGGCAAATTGACAAAGTACACTGCTGAGGAGAGCAGTGGGCTAGTCAGGAGAGGTATGCCACACCATGTGAGTCACCTCCAGGGCCTGAGATGGAACTGGCACTGAAACGGCTGTGGCCAGCTGGTTGTGCCACCAGGAAGGGGCTATCTACATTTTTCAAAAAATAAACTATTTTTAAAGATGCATACATAAACTCTTATGATTTGTTAGTGATGCTTATTTAGTAAAGTAGTAATTATGCTGATGCTCATTTATAATGAAGATTTTTGAGGGCCTCTCTAGTGGCACAAGTGGTTAAGTCTCAGCACTATGAAGCTATACATAGCCACAGCAGCTTGAGTTCGATCCCCTGCCAGGGAAGCAACCACATGGCAGAGCAGTCTGCTCCTGTCTCACCTTCTCAGCAGTGTAGTTCAGTAGCTCTGCCTGTTCTGCTCCTCAGTCTGTCTCTGGTTAATCCTGTCACTCCTGCACCTCTGGCCTGTACCCCAGTTCTTATATGCAGAAAAAAAATCTTTAATAAAAGACTTTTGATATGTGTAGTTTGCTTAACAAATGAGATTCAACTTTTTAAAAATTGAACAGAAACTACCAAAAACAAATACCACAGAAACTATCAAAATTTTAAGTATCAAAGGACCAGAGAAATGCATTTTTATCCCAAATTTACTAATTTTACTTGGATTAGTAATAGAATTTTCTTTTAGAGCGTAATTGTTCTATAGAATTGCATATTTACATCAAAAGTTAGAATTACTTTTAACAGATAATCTTGTAACTAAAAAGTAATGAGTCTCAGTACTAGGAAAACAGGTGTCACACTTTTTTACTTACAATTTAAATGCATTAACTTCTCAAAGTACCATTGAAATGTGAAGAAATAATATTCTCTTAATATCCTTATTATAGCATGTTGAGTCATAAAGAATTCAGATTCATCTATCCAGTTTTACCATTTTGTATGGTGTTCTGTGGTAAGTATTTTTATTCAATACATACATTTACATAGAAGTTAATTAAGACAATGTCATTCAGCTTTAAAATATGACTTCCAATTAGGCCAAATGAAAATTGCTTAATTATAAATTATTTTACTGAAGTAAATCCTTTTCCTATATCCTGTAATGTGAGCTAAAAATTAAGTTTCCAATATCCAAAGCATCTTTCCATGGTTTTTTTGTTTTGTTTTGTTTTTAGCTGTTTGGAATCTTTCTTTTAAAGAATATATGTATCCACTCTAGAATGGCTATTTTACAGTCGGTCTATACAGTTCTTCATTTTCACTATTCAAAAATATATTTATAGCTGTTAAAACTAGTTTTAGTGCTTCATACACATCCACCTCTTTAAGACTCATTCTAGTGCATATTCAGCTTTTAATGCAGTTCACACTTATGATTATATTGTTTTGACTTCTTTTTTTCTTCCAAACCTTACAGTAAGGTTTTTACACATTACTTCTAAAAATTCTTATATCATTCAGTTCTAGAAAATATGGATTTTTACATAGTTTGTTTTGGAAAAATTATATATTGAAACTTAATATTAAAGTTTAATCCAGAATAAGTCATTACTGGCTTCCTTTGAATATTAACCACAAAAAAATCACAGGACTGGGAGAAATGAGGTTGGGAAAAATATGTAGTTAATGGTTTCAAACTTTGCAGTAGTATCCGTTATTATGTAATATGTACTTTCTCTATATATTTAATGTCTTAAGTAATGAAGCCAAAGCTAATTTTTATCATTACTTTATAGTCTTATTAGTTATATAGTACTTATGAATTTATAAAAACTCTCATATATATTTAAGTCTGGGCATCTGAGCTGGCACAGCACTATCAAGCTTTTATTAGCAACTGTGGCCTGAGTTCCATCCCCAGGCAGGGAACTGACCCACATGGGGCAGCAGACCTGCACTGTCTCACCCTGTTCCCTTCAGCAGTGTATTTCAATGTATCTATTTGTTCTACTCCCGGTCTCTGTCAGGTGAATCTTCTGAGAGCTGGCGAGGGGTGGGCGCCGGGAGTGGGGAGAGCATGGGCTGCCCCTCCCACGGCGTGACCGCTCCACCACCCAACCCCCACACACATACTGGCCTGTACCCAGTTCTTATATGCATAAATAAAATCATCTAAAAAGAAAAAAAAAGTATGGATATCTAACAGCTATTTGGCAAGAATAGATCTATTTACTGCAGAACACATCTGTTCATAAATTACTTTTGTTTTCAATTTTACAACCACTTTAATTTTAACTGTAATTAAGCACGGCTCCTGTCCAGGTGCACACTGCTGTTCAGTGTGTGTGGTATGTTTGTGTAAGTTCAAGTGTGGTTTTATTTATATGGGTTTTCCCAGCTTCCACCATTCCAGCCTGTTTTGTATATCTAGTCTTTAGAGAAAGACAGTGTTTGAATCATTATTCCCAGTCCTAATGATTGAGATAAAATGCTGGCAAGGGTTGAACAGACCCTGTTTCTGTGGGCAATAATCTTTGTTCTGTATGTCCACTCAGGAGGAGACCCAAAGGACTGAAACAGCAAAAAACCCATTCTCCTGGGATGTGATCTTTACCTCCATAGGTTCTTTAGTCAGAAGATCAATGCCCAGGAGAGTTTATAAGGCCACTAGAAGTCAGAGTTCTAAAGCCAGCAAATATCAACAAAAAAAACTAATCAGTTGAGTAGTAAGCCCCCATAGGAAGAAAGAAGTCTCTGGAAATTTAAGAATGTCAGACAGTAGTTAAAACAATTTCTGATGTTTTAAATGGTCCAGTTTTTTTTTTTCTAATTACATGAAATCTTGGGTTATATTGCACCTCATCTTGTCTTCCTGTTTTGTATGACCAATTTTAACTTGATTTTACATAGTTATATGACAACTCTATTGGCAATTGCTACATAATAAGTCACCTTAAAACATAGTGACTTAAAATGGCATTCTCTATTAGGCTTAACTGTGTAAATATGATCAGCTGCAGATGGGGTAGGCATCGCTGACCTAGGTGGGGCTCTTACATGTTTGGGGTTCAGTTGGCTGTAGCTCAAAGTACCGTGCTCTTAAGTGTGATCTTGCTCTCCAACAAGCTAGTTAGGGTACTTCATTTAAGTAGGGTTTCAAGAAGCTTAGCAAAAATGTATAAAAACTTTTGAGGTCCAGGCTTAGAAATTGGGGCCCACCTCCTTTTGGTCAAAGCAAGTCAAAAAGCCAGGCCAGCATCAGTCAGGGATTAGAGACAAAAATGATAGTAACCTTGTTTTAAATGTGTAATAACTTCTTGTTAATCTGAATTTCCCTTACTCCTATCCAAAGTAGGACTTAAATCTAGGAAACCTACCTTCTTCCATTGACTCTGATCCTTAGTAAACTGGGTGTCCCAGTATCCTTATCTGTAAAAGAAAGGTGCCATTGATATAAAATACTGAAATGCTTAGACTGAATCTGTTATTTGTGATGTTTCCAGTATGTGCTATCAATTCTGGGTTGGGTGTCTGTGTGATCTGATGTTACTAGTGGCCATTGCAGACTTCTCTGATTATGTATTATTTCAAGTCATCTTTTAAAGTAGTAAAAACAAACATGGTTCCCCTATTCTTCCTCCCATTTCTCCTCTCAAAGGGAATTACACTCTGTTAAGGGGTTATTTTGATATCTAACTCTACATAAAATACTTGTAATATCCTTAAAGCTCTCATGGCATTATGTATTCTCACTATGAAAAGTGAAAATAGTTTAATTTTTTTAGCAAAGTAGCAATATAAAATTCTTCCTTATACCTCCCTTGGTCTGTGCTCAGTATTCTCATTATGGTTTTTAGTAGTTCAAAATTCCTTTCTCCAACTCCATTCTCCTATACCTTCCATCACAGGATTAAACTTTTCCTTTGCTTTTCTCAACTAATGTGGCTATTAAGGGACCCTATTACCTTTCCCAAGGAATATTTGAAAATGAGGTTAACTCAGACCTGACTGGTAAAATTTGGCAAAAAAAAAAATTAAGTGTTTTTTTTTTTCAAATAATTGTTGCCAAAACCAGAATGCAGTTGGTATCTCTACATTTGATGGCATCAATAATGTACAGCTCTCAACATTCCCATCCTTTCCATTTACCATTAAGCTTACCTTAGGAAGAAGAACTCATCAGTCACAGAAGAATACAGCCAAGATTGCCACTTATTAGCCAAACTTTTTAAAAGTCATGTATATCAAAAAGAAATAATACATAGTGATTAGGAGATACTGCCAAGAAGCCAAGCAAGGTTTTAGATTTTATGCTAGTGAATTGGAGTGAAGTACAATCTTAAAATTTTGACAGTATCTGATAAAAATTACTTGCTTAGAACCCAGTTTAAAAAAATGGCATGTTAACTCATGCTAACAAGTATCATCCTCTAGGCATCTAGCACCATTCCAAAGATAATCATCATTCTTAGAAATTCTTCCAGAAGTTTTCTATGCAGCTACTGTTAACTATCTTTTTGTAGGCCCAGATAACAGAAGCAAATTAAATATTCTAGATGTGATTTAGCTTTGGGCAGGCAAGAGTGACTTAGATTCCTGAGAGCATGTTATCTAGCATCTGGCCAGTAAAGGCTGTCATGTAGCTTTTGTAACTTGAGCCTACAATGTACATAAAGTTTTTGCTTGTCAAAGAGGTGACGTACTTCACTTTCACCTTGTATTTGGTGATCTGTTAATGCCTGTTATGCCTGTGAGTACAATTACAAATGGAAGAATTTTTGGAATTTTACAGTTTCAATAAAGCTAATTATAGTTTCCATCCTTTTTAACAATGTCCTCATTTCACAATATACAAATTATAAATTTAGATGTTTTTGTTTTAAATTTAGTCTTCATTTTCTTGAATTGCATTTTTATTACACTAGTCAGAATATTTATTGACAGTTATTTCAGGTATGATGCTACTGAATGGAATGAACTGTAGGGATCTAAAATATTCAGAAGAACAGAATTGAACATCTAAGACTATTTTGCCCAAATTTGATTTTTAAGTGGGTTAAAAATCAAATTAACTCTCAAATGACTAGTATTAAATGTCATAGAATGGATGAAAGCATTATATTCAGTCCAGTTTATTATCTTCAAGGCAGTTAATACAGATAAAAGAAACCTGTAAATGCACCATAGCTAATAAATATTTAGGTATACAAGAAAAGGTATTACCCATTTTTTAATTTGCTAACAATTTTAAGTTGAGAATTGAATGCCTTCAGTTAGTGATGAATACCAGATGTTACTCAGTTGAATGTCAAATTACTCCTATTTTTGTTTGAAACAATTCTTAGGACACCTTCCTGTTAGAATAATTAAATTGCAACAGCCCAATACTCATTTTATTCATGTTTAGTTACTTTTAGTTGAACCAAGTTAAGGCAGCTATAGAAGTTAGGTGATGGTCATGGAAAACAGCCTTGGCCCCACTGAAATTTCACTTAGACCATAGATTGGGTCCTGGGTACTCATATTCCAAAAGTACTATTACTTACTTCTGTGGAGGCAATGCACAGGGAGTATGAAACATATACTGTCTGTTCAATTTGGGGGTGGGGATGAAGGCAGGGTATTTGGGTTTTGCCACACACAAAAATTACTTCTACAAATTGAAAAATAAAATAGTTCAGTATCTCTGAATTTTCCAACACTATAGTGAAAGAAAAAAAACAAAGAAATAACTCCTTCCAAAAAGAGAGATCCCTGCCATTGTTCATAATGACTGTTAGTCTCCCAGGAATCCAATGGTGTATTTTTTTAGTTGTGTATTTTCTTAACACAATTCAAAATTACTGAGGTTTATACACACTGAAATATCCATTACCAGTGGCTTTGAGAGAGAAAATAACATCAATGGAATAAAAGGCCTATTTATTTAATAACTGCATATACCAAGCCAGGCACTGGATATACATTTTTCCTAATATTAGAAAAGGTACTGTTATACCATTTTCAGGTAGGGGAACTAATGCTTATTTAGCAATGTAAAAAAAAAAAAAACTACCAGAGCAGAGCTAGACTTCAACTTGGAGTTTCTTGGGTTACCTCCCTAGCAACAATCTTTTTACTACCTCAATTCCTTTTTCTAGAAAAAGGTCAAGACCTAGGAACAACAGATGATAATGGTCACAGAAATTATAGTAATAACCTGTTATCTGTTTGTGTCTGACAGCTTGTGCTATTTCCATGAAAAAAATTACAAATGTTTATAGTTAATATTCACTTAGCTTTTGATAAAATTGCCAATGTTAAGCTTCAACAATTTTATCTTTATATAGGGTATTCACTAAACCACCTGAAAACATGGAAGAAACCAGCTCTAAGTTTCCTGTTTTTGTCAAATATGCTCCTTGCCCTCTACACTGGTTTAGTTCATCAACGAGGTACCCTTGATGTTATGACTTATATTCAAGAACTCTATTACAACCACTCCAATAAATCTTCGACTTCAGTATTTATAATGATGCCCTGCCACTCTACTCCTTATTATAGGTAATAAGTTACCTACTATCTACACTACTGAGAAAACAAAACTACTTTTAAATTCCACTCAGATTCCTAGATTTAAATTAAATGATCATTGAGTATAAAAAACTTGAAAAGCCACTTTATTTATTCACTGATGAATTTTAAAGCCATTTGAACTATTTCAATGAAAACCATATGCTACTTTTAAGTAAGCCTTAATAATTTTTTTAATTCAACAACTAACATTTAAATTATTTGTGTTACAATGTTACAGGTATTTATTTATTTACAGGTATTTGTTAATGGTATTCTACTTGGGAAGAAAGCATTATCACTGATCTTTACTGTATATCTTTGCAAAGCACCTTTTATTTTTATAATTTTGAATTAATCTTGAATCATTGGATTTTAATCCAGATTTACTACTGGACTGTTCCCCTGGTCCTAAACCATTCTTTTTAGTTTCTTTAGTCATCAGTTGTCTCACGTATAAAAATAAGGAAATTCAACTAGGTGATATTCTAATAGTGAATTAAGTGTTTCTCACAAATGTAAGACACAAAATTGCCTTAACTATGGACAAGCATTTAAAAACATCCATTGGCCTTGTAAACTGTATAGTTACTAATTGCCCAAAAACTGTACAGGACAAAGCAAAAATCTTTTAAATAAAAAATTCTACATTTACTTAACTTAATCTGGCTTTAAAAACCTGAAAATTTTCCGTATGCACATTCAGTCAACTTTATATCAAAGGTGATTTTTAAAGTGATTTAACACTTGTGGGATACATAACTGAATCAATAATACTGATCATTCAAAGCCAAGTTTTATAAGTGGGATTGCCTAGCAAAAGCCACAGGCTATATTAAGACCTCAGGTGTCCTTTCAATATGAGGCTTCTCTCCATTTAAGAAAACGAAAGCTGATGACAGTCTTCTCTTGATGTTCACATTACTGATAACAGTAGAGGAACAAGGATTCTAGAGCTACCAAGATAATTTCCATATATAATTGTAGTGGTAGATGGTTTAGGCTTTGTATAGTTCATCAAATTCCTCATCTTAGTTTTTTGTTTTATGTTTTGTTTTGTTTTTTGCACAATAGAGAAAAAAAAAACATCCCTACTTTGTAATATAAAACTGACAATTTTTCTCAAGTGTTTTTTTGAAAAGCTTGTATTGTCAAAATAAGTCATTCAGTATTAAGACACTGCATAAATTTACTTTGTATGCACTTCATAGATAAAATAATGCTCTATCACAAACTTATTTCTAAAATGAGGTTTTATTTTTCCCAAGGCAAAGCTGTAAAATGGCTTCTGTATGGCCCAAGTAACTGCCTAAATTGTCAAGATTCATCAAAGATATATTTTTATAACATATAATATAGTCATTCTATGCAACAATAAAACCATTTCTTATTTAACTGTTAATCAGTGAGCATGTTGCTATTACTAACCTGTGTATAAATACATAAAAACAACACACACAGGAAAAACTTGCTAGGTGACTGTGTTCCATCCCCTTTCAGAGCAAAGAGCAAAACTCCTTTCTGGTTCATGGCCAGTTTTCTACTTGTCAGTGAAACCTATGGGGAGCTACTCTTTATTTACAAGTTACTTACCTGGCCCAAAGGCACCTTACATTCCTGGAACAGCATACTAATGTTACAGAATACTAAGGCCCATCCAAGCTGCTGACTCGCAGTTTAAAATGCAGTTCATGCCTTAGTTTGGCCTTGTAGATAATGCTTCTGCAGCTACAACAGGTTACCAGTGTGAGAATCAACATTCTTCAGCTTTGAGAAAAGCACGTTAAAGGTTTGCTCCTCACCTCAATTGGAATGCAGTTTAGATTCAGATATCACATGTTGTTATATGAACATGACATATCCTACATGTGGAAACTTTCACCTTTTTGAACATCTTATAATTATAATGGGAACTTTTTTTTCCTAGCCATGTCCACAACCCACTTCCAATGAGGTTCCTCGAATGCCCCCCAGACCTGACTGGAAAAAGTCAGTATCTTGATGAAGCAGATACCTTTTATCTAAATCCCTTAAACTGGCTATATAAGGAGTTTCACAATGATTCTACATTGCCTACTCACTTGCTCATCTTCAGCGTTTTGGAGGAGGTAAGGGAACATGAAAAAGTGAAAAATTCAGTGTTTTAATTTTAGCATTCAAGTGAATAAACTTGTTTATAGTTCCTTTTAACCCTTGTTTTTTGTAATTCATTTTCCCCAGACATAAATCAGCCCTGATTGTGTAACTATCAAGGTATATATGTTACTTACCATTGGTTAATTTTTTAAGAAATTGCCTCATTTTATTTTAAAAACTGTAGAAAAGCAATCAGAGTAGACCATTCTAAAATTCTTGAAACAGTATTCAGTAAAATGTAGTCTTTATTTACTTAAATTTTATTTACTTCTAGGAAATAAGTGCTTTCCTAATTTCCAACAACTATGAGAGAACTGCTGTTTTCTTCCACACTCACTTGCCAGAGGGACGAACTGGAAGTCACATATATGTCTATGAACGGAAATCAAAAAGGAAACTCAACAGAAAATGAAATTGTGAACTGTGTTTAGATCTTTCACAGAGAAAGGGTAGATAAGCTCAGATGCTGCTTAACTATTCAAGTAAACAGCAAGAAGCAAGATTTATGGAACTAGCAATGCTTTATCAAATACCACTACTGAGGGAATGTATTGGGGGGTGGGGGGAGTCACAAAATATACAACCACATATTAAAAGAAGGCCAGGTTTTAAATAAACACCTTTAGTTTTCCTCATGTTGTAGTTTTATTGTTTCTTCCACAATATTCAGCTGTGCAAGAAATTTCACAAGAGAACAAGTCAGCAAGCTCATAAGAAGGCAGCACTCTTCACAAGTCAACGGGCTCTTGAACCCACAAAAAGACAAGAAGCAAGTGTAAGGTTATAAAATGTTAAAGATGAAATTCCATCACAATGTACTTTTTTCAAGCTCTACTGCAAATTTAAAGTATCAGTGTTAATTTACACTTCGTCATGTATGATTTGAGCTTGCTTTAAGCTCACACTGAAAGGAAGTCTCATTTCATGCACAAAATCTGTTGCATGCCTGACTTCCTTAATAAAACTACAGTTGAACATTTCCAGTGCAAAAAGAAAGTTCAGCAAAGCTAAATTACAGAAAAATGCAGGTTAGTAAGCTTTCATTTGATGCTTCTGAGCAATAGTATAAAGTCATCAAACTGATACTTAAAAAATGATAAAAAGACATTGTTATCTTGATCATTTCATCTTACTTTCAACACAAAACACTGTACGAAGTATGTTTCTATTACAGTTTTCGAATTTAACTAATTATGGTGGTCAATATTTAGGATCAAAAGGTAACTGCCCCAAATCTATTTCAAGATTTGCCATGTGTCTTCCATTAGTGCGACCATATTTATGCCATTTACCTTCCCTTTTATAAGGCTGTGGCTGGGGGTGCTTCTGCTCTTGTTTTCGATGCCTGGAGTTTTCAATATTTACCATACGTTGCTTTTTATCTGGTCGACTGAAAGCAGTAAACACATTTTTCATCTATGTTAGAGTTAAATTTATTTAAACGAGAAACAGTATTAATGTTTTTCTCCATTAAGCTATTATCTGAACACCAATAAGAGGTTGTTAATCTCAAGTATTAATGCTAGTATAATTATACCAAAAGGACTGAGTATCATACTTCATTCCTAGGGAATTAAAAAAATATATATATATATATATATAGGCAAAATGGGGAGACACGCAAAAGATAAAGAATAGGAATGTGACAATAAAATAATGAGATGTGTTTCCATGATTTTCCTCCTTTCCCCTCCTCCATTAGCTTCCTCTCTGCAGGAATACTCACACATCTCTTACAAATATGCTCTGTCCCACCTAACCCCCCACCACCACCACATCTGCTAACACCGAAGGTTCATAAGAAATGTCTGTATTTACTGCTTCCCTGGTGTCTGTGATCAGGTTTCTGTCACCCTTCACTGAAGCAGTCCATAATGCCATCCATGGCCATGGCCACCCAAGCAAAGAAACATCCCCAATTCTTGATCTTCTAAGATTCTGACACATTTACAAGAGACGCTCTGGGTTTTCACACCACTCTCTAGTCTTGTCATTCTCAGCATTCTTCACTGCAACCCCTTAAGAGATCATCGTGCTTCCCAAAAGTCTGATCAACACCCCCCAGCCTTGACTATCTACGCTCACATAGGAAGTCTGTGACTGTCAAAAGGTACCTCCAAACAGTTCTTATTGCCAGCTCCCTGTACCCAAAACTTGGTATTCCTTGCCATAAAGATATTACTATCCAACAAGTAACTCAACCCAAAAATCTAGAAATCACTGTTATTTTCTATTACTTTCCACAAGAAATACCACTAATGTTGCTGTTGTTCATTTTTCTTTCCACACCTACTATCATACTTAAGCTATCATCAGCTATCTGTATTGTTTAAAAAAAAAAAAAAACTAGCTTCTAGTGTCACCCTTTCCAACCACTTCTCCAAACTACTTACAGTTACTGAAAATGCAAAAAAAAAAAAACAAAAACAAAAACCAAGTCCTTCTGCATAAAACTAAACCTTCATGATACCAATCTTTTCTTCTATTCATAATAATACCCAGCCTCCTTAAAAGTGGCAGAACTTCACATCTCCAAGTTCCTTTTAAATGAAATAAAAGTTCCCTTTGAGTGAACTGTCCTACCCCATGTTCTCATTTCTTATCGTTTTAAAAGGTGATCAATGGCCACTTCACTTATGAAGTCTTCCCAAGCATTTCCAAACAGACTGAAGCCACCTTTACTATGTGCCTCAATACCTCCATTCCATTACCTATATTTACCTAACTTTCCAATAGCTTGTGAGCTGCTTGATAGCAAGAATTTTCCATTTGTTTCCTGTGGAAACCTCAGTGCTTTGCTCATTATAAGCACTAGATAACTTGTTAATGACTAAAGACACCAAAATCAGTCTCATTATTTTATAGACACATTACATTTATTCAAAAAGATGTATAAATATCTCAAAGGTAAAAAATAAAAGTTGACATTTAAAGTCTGGCCATGTTTCCTATTACAGAATATAAAGCTGATGAGCAATAGATACAAAGTTATTTTTAGAAATAATATATAAAGCACACACTAGAACTTGCTAAGTTTGCCTCTTCGATCTTGCCACTAGCTTTATCCATATTTTGTAATAAATGTATAATTTAATTGGTAAATGTAACAGACAAAAGTGGAACATCCAAACTGTTATATATATAAACTCTTCTAATTTCAAGGTGAACTTTGTTATTTACTCTTACCTTCCTAAAAGGTGAGTAAATAAAATATTCAAGGAAAATAAATTCATTTAAGGTGATTATATTTTCATATAAAATATAACCAAAAAAGGACTAAAGTGGGATTTACATATCCTTAACTGGTAGAAAGTAAGCCATTTTTCTCAAGTCAAATTGGTTATATGAGAATTTCAGTTTGTAATAGCTACTAACCAAAAACTGTCTTTCAACTTACTCCAAATTCTCAGTGGCAATAAAGTATATCCTTTACAAAAGTAACATTCCAAAAAATGTATCAAATGATATGAATGCTATCCAACCAATAAATGTTAAAAACTATTATAACATGGTGCTATATAAACCGACCTGGGTCCATATGGAGGGGAAAAAGTGTGACCAAAGAGATGTGTATATATATATCCATCCAACTTCTCAAACACTCCATCATTATCTACTTGATATTCCTTCATGTCTTTAAGATAAACTTTAACATCATTAACAAAGTCAGTGAAGAACTTCTGGTCATGTATAAAGATACCATTTAGGAAAAACTTGTCGATGAATTGATTGAGTTCTTTCCAATGATGAAAATTATCCAGTTTGTCTAGTAAATACCTTTCAACTACCTGTCTAAATTCTTTTATCCCTACAGGACTCAACATTTTAACATTAAAAGCGTTGATGGATTCCTGTCGAGCACATTCAACTACACCAGAACAAGTCTTTCTGAATGAATTTTCATTACAGTCATGCTCAGCACTGCATTTTTGTGAATTTGTATTTTTTCCAAATTCTTCAAAGTGAGTTGTTTTTTCTTTCCTTCCCTCTCTTTGCACAGTAGGGCCTCTACTATTCTGATTTTGTGCACGTGCCTTATACTGTGCGTGTAAATATTCACTAAAAACTGTTGGTTTTTTAGCAGATTCTTCTTTTGTAGCACCACATCGTTTGTTGCCCTTTTCATCAAAGATATTCTTAGTGGTATCTTTGAAATGCCGAAAAGTAGATTTAACTGAATCTGAGAATTTTTTCAGATTTTCTTTCACAGCTTCTTTAGCCTGTTTAATTTTTTCTTTATGATGCCTCACAAACTCCTTGGTAGAATTCTTCATGGCATCAAATGTTTCCTTAACTGAGCCCAAAAATGTTTCCTTTGATTTATTTTTAGCCCTGTGGTTTCCTCTGCTGCCTTTTTTTTTCCCATCAGTTTCTTGTTTTCCATTTTGATCTTTTGCCTCAATATACAGTCTTTCCCACAAATCAGAACGCTGCTGTTCAAAGTTTAGTTTCCTCTCCAGTTCAGCGAGTCGTTCCCGTAAGGTTTCTATTTCCTTTTCTTCAGTCAATACATTGGAAGAGTCTGTGTTGCCGTAAGATTGACTAGAGCTTAACTGTTGGAGTTCTACCCTTAAAGCCATGGTCATTAATTGTTCTCTCTCTAATTCCCTTCTCAGCATCTTTGCTTCTGCCAGTAGAGTCTCCCTTTGATTAAGGAAACTCTGTGTTTTCAGTTTTTCTTCTTCCAAATGCTGCTTAAGTTTCTGATTTTCTGTAACTAACTCAGTTCTTGCTCCTTTATCTTCCAAAATCCTCATCTGTTCTCTTAGTTTCCTTAGCTCTTCCTGTAATGAAGATAAGGCTTTTTCTTCCTTTTCCAGTGATATCCTTAAATACTGGTTTTCAGTATCAAGGTTGTTTCTCTGAGTTTCAAAGGACAGTTTCTCTGCTTCAGTAAGGGTCCAACACTTCGCAAGGTTTTCCTTTAACAACTAAATATTTTTAAAGAAAAGAAAAATGTCAAGTGCTTTAAAGGCTGAACTTAAATCTTTAAAAAAAAAAAACAAGTACTCCATAAAATTTTAGTGTCTATTTTGACAAAGATCATCTATTATGTAGTACTTATATAAAAATTGGAAAATATAAGTACTCATAAGGAAGAAAATGCACAGCAGAGAGCAACATCAAAATAAGAATGCAGTCATACTTCTGATTAGCGTTTCCAATAATCATGAAATCTTTATTGGTTTCCAGATCCATTTATATAAATTAGGAGAAAGGGAAATGGGTGCTCTAACTTTTCACTACACAACACCAATTTCTTCTGAGAAGGCTCTCTAGCGAGAATTTAGGTAGGACTAAAAGGTTCTCTGATCCTTGGATCAGAGAGATCATATTTTAAAAAAGTTAAAATTAATGCTCAAGATGACTTCAGGTTTCAAAAAATTCTGTAAAATGTTTATAAAATTTATAAATAGTTTATAAATACATGTTTATATACAATATACATAGAAACAGTCTGTAGTGTACAATTTATATCTTACCCTTTAAACAAAACATTTTCAGTAATTTCAGCCCTATCTGAAAGATCTTAATCTTACGAATATTAGAACCTATCTAAGTAATTTCAGATAAATTATTCAAGTACAATCAGCACTATAGAAGTCAAACCAAATCGTGGTAATGTAACTATCTTCTCCAATTTCAAATTATCTTCTGAAAAAATTATAACCAGTTTAGTAATGTTTTTTGTTTTACATTTTAAAAGGACAGGTTTGTTAAGAAAAGGAGAAAGCAAAGAGGTACCTGTATAGTCACAGATCAGTAATACAAATCTTAAGTCAGCACCCTTGATAAACAAATCATGTTGAATCAGGTTTAGAGAATTTTGATACAGTTCAAGGTAGCCTTAAATGATCTGATTTTTCTTCCAATTTATGTACTGATAACAAAGTTTAACCAAAACAGGTTAATGAATACTAGCATTGTTCAGTCACTTAATCTTTTTTTTTAAAGACTTATTTATGCATACAAGAACTGGGGTACAAGCCAGAGGTGTATGGGGGGGAGGGGTGTGTGAAAGGATTCACCAGAGACAAAGTGGGAACAGAACAGGCAGACTGACTGAAATATGAAATACACTGTTAAGGGGAGCAGCAGGTAAGACAGGAGAGGTGTGCTGCTTCTTGTGGGTCTACTCCCTGACTAGGGATAGAACTCATGCTGCAGTGGCTATGGACAGCTTCATAGTGCTGCGCTTTAACCCCGTGTGCCACCAAGGAGGCCCCAATTAAACTGTCTAAGTCAGCAAAATGATAGTTAAATTGTGCTTTATTTATTACAACATATAGTTATCACCTTTGAATTAGACCCCAAAAAATCTGACTTATACAAGTAATAGCTCCTTGAAGAGGATGACAGTATTTTTTCCACTTGAAAATTCTCTTAAGTGGATTCTTCACAATCCAGTTTAATATGCAGAAAACTTAAAATAAAATAAAATTTTAAATTGTATTATCATCATTTCGTTGGCTTTCCCTATTGAGTACTTTCTTCTACCCATAAGATGTGAATGGAATAAAATAGGCTCGTGCAAGCAATATCTCTAAATGCACAAGCATAGGGAGCCACAGCATAAGTAGACTGATTGACTGGTTGACTGATTTATTTATTTATTAAATAACATTCCACATCTAGTAAATTCCATAATCTTGAAGTAAACCTAGTAAGCAGATCCTGGGTAGGTCTTCCATGAAGATCTCTCAAGGTCCAAACCACACTAAACAACTGGAGCCAAAATAATTGGAAGAACTGACTCAGTAAAGATGTATGTGGGCCAAGTTCCCTAAAAGCCAACATCATCCAGTAGAACCATGAAGTGAATTAAAAAAACAGCTAAGCCAACATCATTCAACAGAATCAGAATGCATGAAAGTGGAGAAAAAAACAGCTACATGTTTTATAACATTCTTTGGTCAGGTAGGGAAAGCTACACTTTACAATCAATTTCAGCAATGCCACCTTCAGAAAGATAATTCTGATGTCAAAGATTCTGTCTTCAAAAAACATAATGCTATAAGGGAAGGAGCCATTTACATTTCTACACCTTTCATAGGGAAATAATAGACAAGAGACCACCCATTTTGTTGGTCCTCATAAGCCCATGAAATGGGCAACACAGTTCTACTGGAATAAGTGACATTTAAGTGGGGAAAATAACATGCTAGTATCAAAACTAACAAGCAGTCAGAGAAAAAGGACTGATTATTGTCCTCAATCAAGACAATACTCTAAGAAATGCTACAAACTCTCATGACAAAAAATGTTTTATTAAATTCTGTAAGTGTTAATGTTTTATATATAGTGATGTCTTTATAACGTTAATATTTTTACATGCAATAGTGTCAATTTAAAATAACATTAATTACAATATATTTATTTATTAAGAATAACATTGTAAGAGTCAGATGAATGGAATTAAATCCAGTCTTGCCATTTGCTAACCTTGGGAAAGTCTTTAATAAAATGAAATTAAGACAAATACACAAGGCTCTCATGAGAAGAAAGAAAACTGTACGTGATGCCTTCACAATAGTGACTAGAGATAGAACTATTCAATCTACAATTACCAGTATTACTGATTCACCAATCAGTACTATAATTTGTATCTAAGTACAATTATTTTTATAAAATTTGTTAGTAGTACATACCTTATAATCTGTAAGTGACTCTTGTTCCTGCTGACACTGCAAAAGATAATCTTTCACATCATTCAGTTCATCTTCATGTATTTTTCTGACTAACTGTTGACGCTTCTGAATCTGCACTGTGCCTAAAAGTGAAAATTTTTATTCATATATAACAAATATTATGATAACCAACATTTTAAAATACAGCAAAATATTTGTTCTGCATCTTTTCATTCTTAACCTAAATAGAAACATTTTCTTCAAAGTATCAACACTTCACAATTCTATGAAAGTTCTGATTATATAAACAAAGAATGAATAAGTAAATTCTCATCAAACGGTAGTGACTGGATGTTAATGTAACATATTAGACCAACCAAGTTAATATGTTTTTTATTCTTTATAAACCCAGGGACAGTCAAGCAACCATCAGTTCACATCACCCTAACCAAAAAAAAAAAAAAATTAAATGTAAATCTTACTATATTGGAGATACTCATGTAGGTTATTTTTGAGGGATCTCTGAAGTACATGAAGTTTCATTCTCCCCCTTTGACAAATTAAGAAAAAACAAAATCCACTCCCAGTCTATAAATTAGTAAGGAAAAATGAAAACACCTATTTTTTTCCTCACTGTACTTTGCCAAAATGATGTAACACAAGTCCAAAAAGTACAGTGAAAACAACTGGCTAATAATGAATACCCACCATTCTTAAAGTCAAAATGTTAAAAATTCTGTACTGATAAGGACTGTACTGGGAATACTACCATGCCTATCCTAGAAATGAAAGGACTAATAAACCAGTTAAGGTTCTCTATATTTTAACCGTAAAATCAAAATGTTAGTTTGCTAAGACATGCTGTCTACATGCTGCTACATTCTGCATGCTGCTACATTCTACATGCATGAGGGGGAAAAAAACTAAATCAAAAATAAAGCAAAACACACTTAACAATCTTAATAATACATCTCTTAAATGCCATACCATTATAAAAGACATCACAGAATTCAGAAAAGATGCAATGATAGCTTACTATTCTCGTATTCTTAAGATAATTTTTAATTTGTTTGGTATCCTTTTTTAAATTGTATTTATTTATACATACAAGAACTGGGGTACGGGCCTGAGGTGTAGGAGGTGAGAAAATTCACCAGAGACAGAGTGGAGAGCAGAACAGGCAGATCGACAGAAACACATTGCTGAAGGAAGTAGCGAGCATGTCAGGAGTGGTCTGCCATGCCAAATGGGTCAGCCCCCTGGTGGGGGACTGAATTCATGCAGTGGTGGCTATAGAAACCTCCACAGTGCTACACTCTAACCTTTTGTGCCACGAGGTATAGCCCTTGTTTGGTATCTTGAAAAACACTGAAGAGGAACTTTTGCCAAATTACAGAATTGTTATCAGTTAACAGCTATGATATTGTTAGGATTTACTTTCTCTCGCTAAAGTTTGGTTTATAAAAGTATGGAAAATTTGAGTATTACTCAAAATATTCAGATTTTTTAAAATGTGGAAATAAATTAATCTGTAGTTCCCAAAATAAATACAAGAAAACCTTTTCATTTTCTTTCAAAATACCAATAGGGTGAACTATTTTGCCTACCATAAAATAACTTATATTAAAAAAGGTGTTCCCATCTGAATTCACTGATTATTACACATATGTTTGATGACTGACTCAATATGGCCATTTGTAATCTCACTGGGTATTTTTTCCCCCTCTGTCTTAACTGCCTAACTATAAAGTATTATCACCCAAGAAAAAAATCTTTGGTCTGTCTGGTAATGTCTACAAATATGACTCTATCGCATTAAACCACTTCCAGTTTTTGCTATCATTGCTGTTAAGAAGTGACAAAGTCTCTTCTGTGGATCAAGGCTCAGTCTCGCCAGAGCTTCTAAGCAATACATATAGCTGCCTGCTGAACCGTTATCTCTGTGTGTGGGGGGGGCGGAAATCCAAGCTTCAACATCTGTCCTAAGTCACTGTAGAATAAAACTGTAAAATACAAATTCTACTCACCATCTTCATCATCGAGAAAATCTCTTGCCTAACAAAAACCCCAACTCCAAAAGTAAAACAGTAAACTTTAGACTTAAAAAAATAAACCACCACTATCTCAGGCATACGGGTTCAAAGTTCTGTTTTCCATCATTATTTCATTGTCCCTTATTCACCAAACTTCTCTATAATTGTCACGACCCTGATCACTTATTACCTGGATTACAAAATTTCTTAGCCAACTATTCTACTTTTCCCCATACCACCTACCTTCTTAAAATACTGCTGTTAGGTTCACTCTATAAAAGCAAACTCCTATCCAGTTTCAATGATATTTTACAATAAGACAGCATCCCACTCTCCTAACCTTAACTCCAATATTCCAATTTTTAATCATCAAAATGTTTTTAAAACAAAATATACATGCCAATAATCCTAGTATTTTCTTTAACTATTGCCTAATTAAAAAAACAGCTTTGTGTCTGTTAAAAAACAGACAACCCTATTTCATTTTTTGAAGTGAAAACTGAAGTTCATGTTGTAAGTTTTCCAAGATCACATATTTAAATTACAGATGACAGTGAAAACAGTTCCCAGAATTCCTCACTTGGTTAAGTGCTGCTACACTATACCATCAATTTAGATATACACAAATTTTTCAAAAACTTACCATAAAAATGTCCAAATCCCATGCTGATTGCAATTACCAAAGCAAGTATAACACATTTATTGAGACCACTACCAAGTGGGCGTTTATACATCTCTCTGGATGGTTCTATTTCTTGTTCAACTGACCGGTCTTCAGATTCTGAACTAGAGGCCGTCTTCTTCTTAGCACGGCGCCGTCTAAAGGCAGGACTGGGCTGATGACTGGTTTCATCACTACTTGATTCATCATCGCTGGGCTGAGATGCAAATACTATTTTAAAAAGAAAAAAGTTAATAAATATTAAAAATTTTATTAGGCAAGAGCTTTCCCAGTATGATTTAGAATAATTAATGGCATCTTGACATGCCATTTTATACAAAAGAGTCCAAACAAAAACTCAATTTTTTAAGTTTATCAAAGCCAAAATAAAAGATTTCTTTCAACTGTACATAAAAGACTCTGTTAATACATTCTGTGCCTTTAAGGGTCTAGCGGGTTTTTATGTAAAAACTTCTTTGTATTTTGAACTATTAAAACAATCATTCTCATAGCCTATTTAAGTATTTTGTGATTAGAGCCCTAAGTAATTTATGCTAAACTGTTTAAGGAACACAGAGAAACACACAAGCAACTCCTAAGACTTCCTAACTACAGTAACTACCAAAACTTTTCTTGTTGTATCTATGACCAAGATCTCCTAGTTTCATTCCTAGCCTATGATTCCCTGATCAATGTTCAGGGCACTATAGTCTCACACAGGTTTCCAGAAGTCAGATGAGTCCTTCCCTTCGACTGCCACTCTTACTAGAAGGTTGTTTATTTTACCCTCTAGTAAATATGTCAGCATGAGGAAGTGACACAATAGCTATCTTCAATATTAAGGACTAGTCTGGTACTTCTTCACAACAAGAATAGCAAAGTACAACAAAATGGGGGAGGGGAGATCTGGGAGAGAACATCACAAGAAATCTCAAGTCCTAGAAACATTGCCACTGGAAAAAAAATCACCCTCAGCTTTTTCAAATACATACTTTCATAACGCTATTCCATTTGTCAATAAACAATATTTTGACACATATTAGGTAATAATTTCCACAGTCAAGCTAGAAAAGGTGTGAGGGGGTCAGCACTCTAATTAAGGACAAAACATGAACTTGAATTTGATAGAGAGCACCAAAACAAGTAACATTCATGCTTCAAAAAGGCAAATCAATTCTTCAGAAAACCAGATAATCATGCCACAAGAAAACGGGTTAGGCAATACTTTTTATAGAATGGATCACAAAGGATTCAGTTAACCTTCACACAACACAGAGAAGGTACTACTGAGTAAATTAATAATGAATATGCATTAATATTTAGTAAAATGATGTCGCTGAGAGTGATCTTTTGATCATGACGCTTATGCTCATACTGTTTATCTGGTTACTCTTGATACTAGTTTTCCCAAGATGCCATCGCCTCATCTGTGAGGTTACATTTCTTGGACAAAGAAAAAGAAAGGAAAACTTATGCAAAACATTACATAATACAAAAGCATTTATGATCATGACTGGAATATTTAACTCATATTTTCTGATAACATTAAGATGGGTAAAATGTAAAACCATTTATCAAAATGCCTCTAAAAATTTTTTAATTCTACATTGATATACTGTCTTCTTTGTATAATCTAAACAAATCAGCCAAACCCATATTAAAAATTCAATGTCCCTTATCTAAGGCTTCCATCTTTTTTAACCCATACGTGATAGCTGAAATATTTTGATTTTTAAACTTCTTTTAAACCTTAATTTGGCCCACAGTCAAAGATGCAAGCAATGCAAAGGCATGCAATAAGCTTAACCAGCTTTATTACAGAATCAATTTTGAACACCTGTTTAGAGTACTGCAGACAACAATAGATATTTTTAAAAGCATTTAGTAAATAGTAAATGTGACGAGGCACACTCAGCTCTAAAAAAAGGCTGACCAGATTTAGTCACACCACCTTGGAAAGCGAGTTGGCTAGGAACATGGTGTTTCAGCTGACCATCCCATCCCCTTATGCATTCAGGAATCTTCCACAGCTTCTCCCACCACCTTTCTTTTATAAATAAACGGGGGAAAAAAGATGTATGAAGCTTTAGTAAAGAGGAAAAAAAGTCAAAAGAGAACTGGAAGTACTTTTTAAAAGTATCACTTAACATTTTATCCATACTCTATCAAAATGTAATAATCATGCCCTTTTAAAAAGATATATATACAAATACAAACTTCAACTACCAACTTTGCTTTCTTGGAGGATGAGACGATCATATGGAGGAAGTAGGGAAGGTTCTTAAATCAACAAAGAAATGTCACAAGAATCTGATTTAGAAGAAAAACTAAAGTTGAAATCTAATAATGATGGAAAGAAAAAGGGAAAAACAAAGTAACTATAGATAGCAAGAATTAACAGACCAAAGAAAATGTAGAGTAATGGAAAGAGAACAAAAAACCAGGTAATTAATTTATATACGATACACTCAATATAGATCCAAATGTTTGTATTTTTTTTTTTAAAGATTTATTTTATTTGGGCCCTCGCTGGTGGCGCAGCGGGTTAAAGCACAGCATTAAGAAGCTAAAGCCACTTCCGCATGAGTTCGATTCCCACCTGCCCTGGAGGTGACCACATGGCATGGCAGACCTCTCCTGACCCGCCCGCTGCTCCCCTCAGCAGTGTACTTCATTGATCTGCCTGTTCTGCTCCTCAGTCTGTCTTTGGTGAAGCCTCTCGCCACCCCTGAGCCTCTGGCCTGTACCCCAGTTCTGTATGCACAAATAAATCTTAAAAAAAAAAAAGATTTATTTTATTTGTGCAAACAGAACTAGGGGTACAGTCCAGAGATGCAGGTGCAGTGAGAAGATTCACCAGAGACAGAGTGGGGAGCAGAACAGGCTGACTGACAAGGTACACTGCTGAGGTGAGCAGCAGAAGGGTCAGGAAAGGTCTGCCACTGGGATCGAACTCATGCGGAAGTGGCTTTAGCTTCTCAGTGCTGTGCTTTAACCTGCTACACCACCAAGGAGGGCCCCCAAATGTTACTTTTAAGTAATTTTTTGAAATTATCTTTATTGGAATAATTCCATTTAGGGGTGGAGGAGAGAATGTAATGGATAAAAGTATACCTAATAAAAAATTCTTCTTAATTGTGGGTTATGTATGTAATAAACTTTAACACCTATTCCCCAGAAAATCTCAATTCAGAAAGGAGATATAAATTATAAATTGGAATAATGTGCTCTAAAGTGTCCCAGGTCCTGAAGAAAATGAATAGTGTATATCACTAATTTCTTTTTTTTTTTTTAAAGATTTTATTTATTTATTCATACAGAACTGGGGTACAGGGCAGAGATGCAGAGGGTGAGAGGATTCACCAGGGACAGAATGGGGAGCAGAACAGGCAGATCTACGAAGTACACCACTGAGGGGAGCTGCAGGTGGGTCAGGAGAGGTCTGCCACGTCATGTGGGCACCTCCGGGGCAGGCGGGGATTGAACTCATGCGGAAGTGGCTTAAGCTTCTTAGTGCAGTGCTTTAACCCGCTATGCCACCAGGGAGGGCCCTTATTTCTTAAATGACTACTTGGTCCTTTTCTGAAAATACTCTAGCCTCAATATGACCACCCATCTGTCCCACAAATATTCCTCTTAAAAGGGGAAAAAAGAGTCAAAGAAAGACAAATGACTACCAAATAAAGCACACATCTTAAATTTAAATAAAATGGGATGACCATAAGAGATTTTAAAATCAATTATCTTAGTTCTGTAAATAAACATTTTATGGATACCAATCAGTTCAAGTTGAAATTTCCCTCTAAAAGCAAAGAATGCCAAATAAAGTATTAAAGTATTTGAGGCACTTTAAGTTCTTGTCTACAAACTATGGATATACTATGTGTATCATTATAAATAAAAATCTTAATATTTCTACTTTTTGGTGTAATGAGTCAATCTCCCAGCTTTAAAATTTTCTAAATACCAAATATATTTGCATATGTATGAAATAACAAATTTCCTTGGAAACTATATTTTTTTCACTTAAATATAAGATATAGTACTTATGGCTTTAGCAAAGGATTGTTGTTCTCTAGATCCCAAAGTCTAGGAAATACAAGATAGAACAGATTCTATTTAAAAATTTTTCTTGCATGTTACTCAAATATATTCAAAATTTGAGATTTATTTAGAAAATAAGCCATTACATATTATGTGGCCACAGGAATCCTTAAGTATCTGTCAATGTACTTTTTCTGAAGTTCTTACCAGCTTCTGGCTGACAGAATGTATACTGGCTGCTAGAGGAAGAGCCCATGTTAAAGTCTTCTGGATTCTGTGCTTCTTTAACAATTATAGCTTCTTCTTGACTTCCAATTTCTTCTAACTTAGGTGGCTCAAGGGTAACAATATCAGAATCATCACTGACAGTTCCAAAATAGACATTGTCTTCAGGGAACATCTCTTCTTCTCCCTGAGGAATTAGAAGTTTAGAGGCAGTAAATTCAACAATTATTTAAGAATCTTATATTTTCTAAACAGTTCAAAGTATATAACAGAATTTAAGCAGTATGGTAATTTGGGCATGAAATAAAAGTTATGAGTCCTGTCCAATAGGAAGGATTATTTGATAGTAAGCTCACATGGGCCTCCCTGGTGGTACAGGGTTTAGTTAAAGTCCAGCTATCAAGCTATTGTCAACCACTGCTGCATGAGGTATTTCCTAGGCCCCATGGAGCAGCAGACCTCTCCTATCTTGCCTGCTGCTACCTTCAGCAATATATTTCAGTAGATAACACCTGCTCGCTCTGCTCCCCACGCTGTCTCTGGTGAACCCTCTCACCCTCCACACCTCTGGCCTACACTCCAGTTTTTGAATGCATAAATAAATAAAAATGAATCTTTAAAAAAATAGTAAGTTCATGTTACCTTTAAAACATCATCAAATAGCCCTTGGCAACTCTCTCAGAATTACATCAAACTGCTGCCTACTTGTTTTAATGGGCTCAGAATCAATCACAACCACCTAATAACCATAGAAAGGTGGGATTTACGCCATACTAGCTCCATGGGTTTATTTGGCAGGAAGCTCATCAAAGGTAGATTAATTTTTTCTAATTATGTATGTAGTAAATTTCAACTGCTATGACATGTAAAGATCTTCTTGCTATCTCTTTTTATCTACAAGTCAAGTTAAAAACTAGAGGTCACTAGTTTAACAATTCCTATTTTACATAAACCTTAAGAGCTTAATTTCTCAATGTAATTCAAGAATGTAGCCTATCTACAAAATAAAGTGTATTAGAGGTTATATGAATAAGTCTTTAACACATTATCAAGACACTACTTTTCTAAATTAAGCCATCTCAATCAGTCAAGAGTTTAAGTAGAAGCTAACTTTAATCTTAAAGCTGATCAATCTGTGAGATCTTGAAATTTTCAATACAAGTTATTCAAAATTCAAATAATTATAGAATGCACAACTAGGAATGGAAGCTGTGATCTAGAAGGAATACCATTTAACCAAGGATATCTATTTATCCAAGGATATCATATATCCACAGAGTAAAACACAAGTTTACCTCAAGAGCTGACTTCATTTGCTCCAACGATGGATAAGCAGTCTCTCCCATTAATACTGTGCTACTTTGGCTGCTCTCTAATATCAAGCAAAGACCAAATCAATTATGCTTTACTAACTTTAAGTAGTCTACACATAATATAATCTGGACACATAAAATACAATTTCAATGCAAACATAATCCCTACCGTATAATACCAGAACACTTTATCCAAGGTGTTTCTAAAAACCTATCAATAAGTAAAGTCATTTCTTAGACAAGTGACAGCACATTTCCTGAATTTCTCAAAATTTACTCACAAGTCCTAAAAGATGATTGTCTATGCCTGGTAACACAATGATCAAAACTGTGGATTCATGTTATAAATTCCTTACAATAAAAAACAAGGATGCAGAAAAACTAAGTAATGTCACTATAGTAGGTAATATTTTATAAAAAATTCCTCAAAGATGGTCCTCCATGGTGGGCAATGAGTTACAGCCAGCACTGCAAAGCTGGCTGGGCACTACGATCCTGCCCCGAGGTGACCCACATGGCCAGGATCTGTCCCGCCCGCTGCTCCCCTCAGCAATGTACTTCCTCAATCTGGTGAATCCTCTCATCACCCCTGCACCTATGCCTTTACCCCTGTTCTATATGCATAAATAAATCTTTAAAAAAAAAAATCAAATGAACTCTGGTAAACAATGCTTTAAAAAAAATTCCTCAAAGGAAAATAATGTGCAAATAAGAATTTAAACTATATTGCTGTTAATAAAAGTGGCTATGTTAAGAGAAATTAAAAATATTAAAAGATTTACAATGAATATATTTATGTAAAAACCATATGCAAAAAAAAACCAAATGAATACAATACAGCAGGTTATCGTCAGGGAAAAAAGTGATAGACAATTTAAAACATTTCTTGCTAAGAAAAATATTGGATGGTTTCACTTATAGAAAGAATATAGGAGAACCAAATAAGTGGTCAGGAAAAGAGTAACAATTGTAATAAAAAAAATTAGCAGGTAATCTGTGAGAGTGGGGGAGGCAAAGGGATCAAAACAGGGGAGAGAAGAGCAGAAGCGACCATGGTGATGGCTCACGAATGAACTTGTGGTGGGAATTTTACGGGCAATATACAACAATGTATAAAAATTTTTTAATGATAAAAAAAAACAAATTTTATTTACTTTATAAAACTTTGCCCTGTAAAAATTATAGTTAAATTTTAATTATCTTCTGTTGAAATATTTTTATATTTTTGTAAAAAATTAAAAGTTTCTTGCTCATCAATTTTTCTCTATCATATATATTGAGTTTTCTTATGAAACTTAACTCCTCCAAAATAACAGGAGGAGTTATTGGGGGAAGGGAAGAACACCATTTTTGTTTGTTATTTAGCCCCCAGAGAGAACATTATTTTGGAGATAAGACTCAACAGGTCAACTTGGGGGCAAGTCAAAGTTCCTAGGAAGTATAATTTATATATATATATATATGTGAAATATGAATTTCTTAGGATAGTCCATCCATAGCTTTTATATTTTCAAGAGATCTCTGACCCATGAAAGAAGAGAAGTGCTGTTCAAATGAGAATAATTAACATAGCTTGAAAACAAAGATTAACAAATTTTATCTATTACATTTCTAGCTTTGATATAGCCTCTTCATTCTCTCGAGTAAATATAATTCCATATTTTATGTAATAGTTCTTGGTTAAGAAGTAATTTAAATTTGAAGATAAGAGTATACTATTAATTATTTGGGTGTCATATTTCTCTATATAGTTATGTCGGCATCAAATCCCACTGGAAGTGTTTATAATAAATCCCTGTGACAAATTAATAACTGTGTTTGTCCCTAGATTTAATCAAGATTAATAATATTTGGTTACTAGTTTCACATATAGTGTCAAAAAGCTATCTGGAGGCTCAGGTAGCTAAAGTTGCAAATAAACTCTTGGGCCAGTTGGTACCATGGGCTCCTCCAGGTGCACCGATCTAATGAAGGCAAGATTCATAATGGCACTCATACATCCTATTAAAAAAGTAAGGAAATCACATTTTTAAAACATCTTACCTCCCTGCTCTAGCTGTAGTACTTGTAGTTCTCCTTGCTCTAAAGTTGAACATCCTGGGGTAAGCTCACAGACGTCACTGGCTGTACCTTGTTCAGAATTCACCATCTCTATATCAGACCCCTAGGGAAAAAGCAATATTCAGTTATTTGCCTATCAGCCGCTTAAAGCCAGGTTTGGCTCAAGTAGATGCTTTCATTATCAAATGTTCCAGATACTGCCATATACCAAGGAAACCATATTTGACCTATCTTTTGTTTAATTTAGTTCACAAACACCTATGTAGGGAAACAGTAGAACAAAGTCCAGGGTTTAGACTCTTAAGTCCAAGAGTTGAATGTTCTAAATTACTCTGTAAGTCCAAGCAATAAATTTGAGTTTCTAAGTTTTCTATACATATGTATTTCTATTAACTTACTTATACTCATAATTTATAGAACTCCTTAGGTCACTCACTTTGCTAGGTACTTGTGCACTATTAAAATATCCTCAAAATTAAAAAAAAAATCCTCAAAATTACAGACTATTCAGAGAAAGTCACATTAAAAAATTTTTTTCTTCTTACAGCAATGTACAGCTAAAAATGTTTAAGAGTAAGGACGAAAATGATTAATAAACTTTCTTTTATTAAGACACTGTACTTTTTATTCTTCCAAGGTTGTCCTTCTTACCTTGATGTCAATCTTTTCTTAATAAAATTAGATTTTAAGGCTTTTCCTCCTATATCTTAACTAGCAAAATAAAGTTAATCAATAAATAATACACCTCCCATCAGCCCCCTCCCGCTATTTTTCCTATTGTGTACTGATCCATAAATAGAAAGATCTCAGTTCTCATATAACTCAGAACAGCAAAAATTAGCAGAATTTATTAAAACAGTGGGTTTTTTTTTTAAAGATTTATTTGTGCATACAGAACTGGGGTACAGTCCAGAAGCTCAGGGACAGCGAGAGGTTTCATCAGGGCGGGTGGGGCGCAGAACAGTAGATGGAGGAAGTACACTGCTGAGGGGAGCAGCGGGCGGGTCAGGAGAGGTCTGCCACGCCATGTGGTCACCTCCGGGGCAGGCGGGGATCGAACTCATGCTGCAGTGGCTTTAGTTTCTCAGTGTTGTGCTTTAACCCGCTGTGCCACCAGAGAGGGCCAAAACAGTGGGGTTTTAACTGAGACCTAAAGATAAGTCTAAATAAAGACTCAGGGGTTTCCTAGAGAGTCAGAAAAAGGGAGGCAAGGTAAGGGGCAGGACTGGAGTTGTAAAGGAAACCAATTCAGGCCTAAATCAGAATGTTGGAATACGAAAGAGAAAGGAAACGTATGCAAAGTACATTAAAATAAGAAAGAGTAGAACTTGATAAATAAACGTGGAGAGAAGAGGAATAAAACTATAAACATAATCTACTCTATAACAACATATCTCTAATACATAATAGCCTAATGACACACTTGGGTAAGTGCCAGGAGCTTGCTGTCTTGCGCCCCACCTTACAAGCACATAAGAAAGACTCCTACAGCTGCCTTGCTGGCATGCTGTTAATTATATCCTTGAAGGAGAAGTTGTTGCTATGGGAGTTGATGTAGGCTTTGTAGAAAACAGGTTAAAAATAGAAAAGTCACTTATTAAAAAGAGAAAAAAAAACCCACTGGTTAGTACAGCTGCTATCAAATTTTGAAACTTTCATGCAAAAAACAATCTTTCTTTTTGGTTAACACTGTTTTCTAAAAGACTAACAAATTGCTGAAGCCTTAAATTATCAAAGTAGCTGTAAAAACACTACTGAAAAATGTTATTAATGAAAGAAAACAAATAAGGCTTAAGAAATATTAGAGCAAACCATAAAACTTAAAATAGGTGTAAATGATTTTTAGTTTATTGATTCTATTTAACAGTATCTTCTGATTTTTCTATAGTGGCCATACACTGACAGTGTGAAAAAATAAACTAATGCTTATTATGTAACACCATATTCAAATAATAAAATTCATTGTCATAGAGTTCTGGTCCTAGTCCTTTTCCAGTCAAGTTCTGCTAGTAACATATCAAATCTACATGGAACACATTTTTTCCATAGTTTCTTTCTATTATGTTTAAATGTAGGCTCTGATAACTTTCTAATTACAGAATCTTGACCAAATTACTTGACCTCTTTAAGTTTTGGTTTTCTTAACTACAAAATGAGAATGAAAAAACAATGTACGCCACTAAGGGTTGTTTAAAATTATATGAGAGTATAGGTAAAATGCCAGTAATATTGCCTCAATAAATATCTGCCTAACATCTTAAAGGTGAGGAAAATAATGCAGACGACATTTGTTCATGTTAGCAGTGAAGTTTAATATGGGTAGGAAAATGTTTGCGCTCTAAACAATGGAACTTTCTGCTAAAGCAAGGAAAAATACCAGCCTTCAAAGAATCCTGCCAACACTGTAATATTATGCACTGCCTTATAAAAAGTCTTAAACAGCATACCTCATGATTGATGACAGTCCAACCACAAGATGAATCACTGTCACTGGAATTTTCAGACATTTTTCAAGTCTACAAATACAAACACATATTGACATGTGGGACACACTTTTTAAACTTCTATAGGAAGAGCTATAGGTGATCCAATATGAAAAATGGCTTACAGCCTTTCAGGTGAAACTGAAACCACCCACCCAAATTTAATATACAGGACATGACTGCATACCTAGATGAATAAATACAGCTAAATTTTTAAGACAAGAAAAATTTTCTGAGCTAGATCTATCTATTTTTGTAATTAAGAAGAAAGCTGAATCTGAAAGAAAACATAAGATTTGGACAGGTAAAACAAAAGAAAAGCCCAATCACTGGGGGAGGAAAACAAGAATTGAGAGACTGATGTCTAGGGAACCAACAGCGAGCAAGCTTCAAAGTGTGTTCTCAATGAACAGAAAGAAGTGGAAAAAGGGTTGCTGAAGAAATCGAGTTTACAGGGCAAGCCAAAATTAAGTTTATTGTGTTAGCAATATAAAACATCTTACATTTTTAAGAAGGGTATGAATATAACCAAACAGTTTTTATTAGAATAACTATGTCAGCATTAAAACGGGGAACTAAACGTTGGTTAGAAACTTGAGGTCTTGGACAATAACCTAGACTCAAATCAGTAAATACTAGCTGATCTGTTATTCCCTTTCTATCTGAAACTCCTACTTAATTAAAATTCAAGGCCAAATTGATTAAAGTGAATGATAACATACTGACTTTGTCCTATACATTTAAATCTTATGAATGCTTCTATTATTGCACATATATTGAGAACAAATAATTAAATCTAGTTTACAGAGGCTGCTCTACTAGAACTCTATCCAACAGACAGCTTTAATAAGGAACCAGTGTTTAAATAAAAATGGGAGTAATAAAGATCCAAATCTTCCAATAATGGTTCTGAAAACTAGATTAATATTTTAAAAACAGAATATAAAAGAGATGGCTGGTGGCTAACTGCATAAAAATTAGCACTTAAAATCTAAAATAAGATGACTGTTTTGCTTTTAATTCAGGCTAGAGCATTTTCTAGTAAGTTCACCTCAAGTCATCTGACTTTTTATTTATAAATGATTTTGGGCCCATGCAGTTTGTATCTTTATAAATCTAAACTTTTAAAAAAAAACTATTGCAGTGAATTTTTTTTTTGTCCAAGAGATTATCCCCTAAGGTTATACTTTGAAACCAAAATATAGGAGATAAGCCAATTTTATATCTTACAATTTTATTTCAACATTCCTTATTAGTTGTATAAACCCCAATTTTTCATTGAACCAGTTTTCACAAGGTCAAAAAAAAAAAACAACTTTCTTACTATGACTATGTTACTATTTATATCTAAATTGTCTCATAACAAGTTAAAATTTTTGAGTTAACATATATGAGACTAACAGACTGAGCAACTAACTTTTCAGAAAAAGAGACTGGTCAAAGGAGGCTTTAAAAAATGAGGTAAGGTGCTTTTTAAATGAGCCAGACAGCATTTTTTAAACGGAGTTATTTGCTAAAACCTAAAAATTGAGAGAAAGCAAGAAAAAAATTTCTTTGCTACCAAAAAAAGAAGATACAATATTAGAAGTATTTCCCTAATAGGAAAGCATTATTGTTGAACAAGAACTAAGACAGAAAAATTAAATATGAAAATTTCTAAGAAAAGCAATAAATCTAGCATGAATGGAGTGTTAAAAAAAATCAGATATAAATCTTTTAAGGTGAGGAAGCAACTAAAGATTCCCTAAACCTGGTGAACTCAAAAGAATCAGTGCAATGTTCCATGAAAAGGACAAGTTCCTAAATTTATCCAGTATTGAGAAGGAGAGGATAGAAAAGAGGAGACTTAGGAGAGATGAGAGGACAAGAAATATTTAATGACTGAATAATCAAAATATAGAGAGAAGTGACTGTAGTATAACTCCCAGGTTTCTGGTTTAAGTGGCTGAAGAATTAGAAAAAGTATTCTATATGAAAAAAGAAGCAGGCAGGGATTTGATATTTTAAAAAGTTAGCTGAAGCCTAAAAACTATTTTCTTTACTCACTATGTGACTGAGTTTTTCCTTCTCTTTGCACACCCCATTCCAAGTTCCTCTCTCAGTAGCTTACATTCTCACTGCAGCTCCAAACTCTCAGGGTGAAAAAACAAAAGAGTGTTTACCAGAAAAGAAAGGGAAATAGAGTGGGTAAACTGGGTAAGGGGGTCAACAGTATGGTGATGGATGATAAGCAGACTTCTGATGATGAGCACACATGCAATATATACAGATGTGGATAGTGGTGATATAGCTAGATAGGTGGAGGGTGTGTGTGTGTGTTTTGGGTATATATGTGTGTGTGTTCTGTGCACCTGAAACCTATAAATGTTACTTCAATTTTTAAAAAGTGAAAAAGCACTATAATCAAAAGAAAATTTTTATAAAATAAATTTCTGAGGCCCACCCTAAACACATTAACTCTGAAAGCTACCACTGTATTTGGACTTCCCCACTACAAGCTGTGGCCTCCAAAATGATGTCATTAACATTCCTTAAAATAATATTTTATAATAATATATAAATAATAATGTTAATATCATTAACATTCCTTTAAAATGTTAAGATTTTCATACTGTCTTCAGGACAATGCCCAAGGCCTTGAATGCCTACTATTTTATCATTAGCATCTCATTTTCTTTCCATTCATTGTCGCTACCTCAATCTTTTCAATTCCCCTAAAAGACTTGGCTTCACTTAATTATAGACTTAAGCACAATTTGATCAGTTCCCAAACCCCCTTAGCTCAACCCCAAACCCCTGTCCCCATTCTATCTCTGCTAATGACCCCACCCCCAAATATTAGTGTTTCCCATTTTACTACTTAAAATAGAATGCTGTACTCTGTTTATCAGTCTCTTACATATTCCCAACACATAATTGTTTATTGGCCTCTTACATACTCCCAATACACAACACAGTGCTTGACACATATTAAGCATTCAATAATGAAAGGTGAAGAAATGTCCAGCTGATGATACCCTTAATGTCACAAGTCTAAACTGTCCCTCAAAACAACTAAAAGCTCTGGAAGACCTAAAAGTCTCTTTTCCCATTATTGTGAGCATAGCAAATGCATAAACCCTTCCCATTTTAATGGTTTTAGTAGTATTCATTTAGAAATAAGCAAAATTTATGGGAAAGTTAGAAGGTGTAACAAACCAGTTATAACAGGAGATGATAAACTCAAAGACTTGTTCTATGACTTAGGTTTCCTTTTATTCTTCAAGATAGTTTTTTTCTCTAGTTACATAGTTCCCATTGCTTTTGAACTGTAGTTTTCTCAGGCATTTGAAAACTGAAAGATCTTCCTGTTTCTGGTATCTCAGAATACTATTCATTAAAAAAAAAAAAACCAAAACTTTGCTACAAGCAAAAGCCAAAAATGAGATCAAAAATCCTAAATTAGGATACCAAAAACTTCATCACAAAATCTAGACAAATCTAACTCCACTCCTTCACATACCTCACAACTTCCTCAATTCCCACTTGCACTTGAATTATGATGATACCCCTCTAACAAAGTTCACCCTGCAGTTTCAATTCCCTTCAACCCTTCCTTCACAAGTTGCCTATACTTAAATTTTATCCTACGACATAAATTTTATCACATCAATCACCTAAAAACTAAAACTCCTATAAGCCTCCAGAATGTGAGACAATGATTTAAAGTGACTTCATGAAAAATCACATGGAACGTTTTTTCACATGCTAAGACTTTATTTGTAAGACTTCATGGTAGAGAATGTGACAAGTATTGCAAACATATGGTTTAAATATAGAATATAGCACAAATTGGACATGTTAAACATATAAGCTTAGCCCACAGATTATGACATAAATTATGAAGCTATCTATAGTAGGAAGAGTGATTCTATACTAATAAAAACCACATATTCTCTAGCAGGAAGAAGGCCTAAGGTTAATACTATTTTAAATTCATTCTTAATTAATTTGTTTACCACTGAGTTCCTAACACATGTTAGGTAATGAAAATGTAACAATATACCAAGAAAGGTCTTGTCCTCCAGGGTTTCAAATTCTACTGGCAGTTGACCATGTTGAAGTTTGAGGCCTATATACCAGGAAAATACAACATCCTCACTACCTTACTACCTCACTTCCACTCCTGCTGATTATCTTATTCCCTCTAAAAAAAACTTCCATTTTCTCCTTCTTGAGATATTCCTTATTAATGAATTTCTCCCCATTATAGGAACCTGCATTAAAATCAACTGTCTTGTGCTTTTCATCTTCTACACTACAGATATTTAATTAACCATACAAACAGGCAAAATACAATATATTTGATGGCTTATTTCCTACAACAAAGAAAATACAGGAAAGAACAGAAAATGCTGAATTGGAGGGACTTAATTTTGAACAGGATGGTTAAGAGAAGCTTTACTGAAAAAGGTATATTTGAGTATGGATTTGAACTGGTGAGAATCATGCAGTTAAATGAACTAAGTAAGAGTGCTTGGGAACGAAGGAGTAAGGTCAACCTTGGAACCAAACTCCATCTCAGAAAAGCAACAAGGAGTCTTCTGTAGGAGAGGAGTAGCCTAGCAGGACAACAGAAGATAAGTAGACAAAGATATTACAGGGTGGGGGGATATAACCAGGCTAGGACTTCAGATTTTTACTCTAAAACTTTACTCTGAAATCATAGGAAAATTTTTAGGAAAGATATAGAAAGACAACCCAGGTGGCCTTACTGAGATAGCACTGGGCAAAAGCAGAAATACCATTTATTTGCAACTACAATAATCCAGGTGGAAAATGATATGGTTTGAATCACAGTGGAAACAGTAAGAGGGCATATTTTACATGTATTTTGACGATATAGCCAACAGAGCATGGGGTATATAAGGGATGACTTCTGACCTACAGAATAGACTTGCCATTGAGAAAGGTAAGAAACGTATGAATAAACTGGATTAAGCATGTTAGATTTGAGATAGCAATTATCACAGTTAAGTAGAAATGTCACATAGACAACTGTCAAGTAAGGGAGTGTTGAGGGCTAAAGATGCATTTTACAGCTGTCAAAACTAATAACCGGACAACATATTAGTTTTACCTCATAAAGTACAACTGAAGTGAACGTTACCTGATACGATGGTGCCCCTCATCATTCCTGAGCAGCTACATTTTACTATGGAAAAGGTAAGGTTTCTGTCTAGAAACCTTAAATTCTATCTTCTAGAATTAGACATGATGAAGAAGAATGGGGGCATTATTCTCCTACACGTCTATAATTCCAATGTAAACCAACCAATGAGCTGCCAGCAAAGTGCTGCTGTACTGTAAATGTAGATGACAGCAAATCTAGGCAGCTTTCACAAGCCTATTTCTATACCATTTTTCAAAAGTTATGGAACTTTTCTCTCTCCAAAAGGATATGTTTGAAAAATTAAACCAGATTTCATTTTAAAAAGAGAACTAAGATTATCTCCAAAAACAATTCCACAGACATTTTAAATGAGGCTATCTTAATCAGAAATCATAAACATTACATTCAATTCATTCAACATGGATTTATGGAACATGTGCCAAGAACTATTTCCAAGAGTTTATATTCCAGAAAGGGAGTAGAAAGCAAGCATAAAATGTTGAAAGCCAGTTGGTGGCAAGTACTGTGAAGAAAAATAAGCAAGAAGGGAGAAAACAATACAGGAAGTAGAGGAGTAGGAATCAGAATTTTAAATAAAATTAGAGAAGCTCTCCTACCAACACATGAGGGTACTTATTCTCCACCTCACCAATTTCATAATGATATTCTAATTTCAATTCATTTCCTAGGGATGGGGCAGGAATCTTTTAATTTGTATTTCACACATGATTTATAAGGGCTGCAATATCTTTTTCCTGTGTTTACTGACTATCATTTCCTTTTCCATGAATTACCTAATGTTCAAATGTTTACCTTCTTTGGGGCTGTATTCATCAGTTTGCAGAATCCTGATTACTGAATATATTTTTCCTATGATTTTTAAAATGCCACACTTTGTGATATGCACTTATGAATTAGTTTCTATTGACCCCATTCCGTTCCACTTAGCTATATTCCTACACCAATATGTTATTTCAATTACCATGGTACTTATTTTCTATAGTTTCATTTTCAACTCTTTCCTGGTCCCTCTGTAAAGACACAATACCACCCTAAAAACTACATAGAAGCAAAGATGAAAATGATTGCAAGTTACAACTTAATCTGCTAGAATTTTTTTCCTCATTCAGATGTCTTCCCCCCTCACCTGACAGTACAATGAAATCTAATTTCTTATGGCAACAATGAAAAACTTCCACTCTCTGGTCTACCTAGTTTAGCTCTCCTCCTGAACAATCTCATCTGGTCTGAGTAACCTACTGCTGTGTGTCTTCTGAACATAGAAGTCTAATATGTGAAAGTTCACATCTTCACTCAAGTCACATTTTCTGGAATGCTTCCTTTCTTCCTTCCTTACCTCTGATTTCTATGTTTAAGGCTCAGCCATCACACATGAAGTTTACCCAGACCCCTATTTCTGACACACTGGTCTATCACTCCTTCTGAATCTACAGGCTTTACTTCTTATAAACTTGTTTAGTAGTAGCTTGTTACTTTTTTCCTTAAGTTACTTTAGTAGTTAGCATTGAATTCAAAGCTTTGATAAAAAGATCCCTAATTTTATTATTATCTTTATAAAGCCATCAAAATTGTAACTGTGTTCTACTATTCATAAAAAGTCATAGGATGTACTTACCTTCTCTCTTGTTCTGTTTTCTCTATATGCAAGCATTAACTTAGATCAGAAACTACAGGGTCAGAAATAATAGTAAGCTCCAGACCTACCCCCTAAATAGGTCCTCTGTTAAACTGCTATTAATTATTAATATTTTTAAATCTTGCCTACTTTCAAAAGGAACTTACAGCCATTAAAATCACTAACCAACACAATGAAGAGAATGAAGTAAAAACCCATGATTATCTACCAATTTCACCCACAGCTAGGTTTGGGCAGATGTTGCTCACTCTTTAGCTCCCTACTAAAAAGATTCCAGTAGCAAGTGATGGAAACTGAGAGTAGAAAAATTTAGGATGGGAGTTCTCATAAAGACAAAACACCAAAGGTGGGGGGGGGGGGGTAGGGTTAATGAATGAACTAAATGGGTGATAATGAAAGTTTCCTGGAATCTAAGGTGGAGTCAAAAAAGATTATCAGCATAGGTGGGGACAGAGAGGCTTATCAGTAAATGGATCAACCCAACATGGCCCCTAGGCAATAAACTCCCAATAACTTCATCAAAGTACACTATAAAACACCCCTTGCTCTTAGCAAAACGCAGCTTTTGTGATTCAGCTCCTATCTTTTAAGACCTCCCACCTGTGTGTGCCCCTTTTTCCCCCTTCCTTATACAGATGAATGGAAATATCTGAACTCTTCTCAGAGGGACAAAAAAAAAAAAAAAACCCACACACCAAACCCAATAACTGAACCCCAATATCAAGGAAAAAAGTTTTTTCATGCCCAGTGCTACACTATCTCAGTGGTCCAACGGAATCTTACTAAGCTGCCACTGTTGGTGGTTCTATCAGATGAAAGTGAGAGACAGTACTTGCCCATACAGCTGCCACCACACCACCACCTACAATTCAAAGTTTTGCTCTGTGAGGTTTCAGTTACACTTCTCCAGGCACTTCTCCAGGTCTCAAAGTATCACATAAAGATATGTAAAGATATTTTGTGAGAGTTCACATCTTTCATTATAGTATATTATTATAATTGTTCTATTTTAGTATTACTGTTTATCTCTTAATGTGCCTGATTTACAAGTCAAATTGTTTCACAGATATATGTATATAGAAAAAGGTTAAAGACATATGTGTGTGTGTGTAATAATATGCCTGTGTGTTTGTGTATACAAACAAATGGGTTGATACTATTCACAGGTAAGGAAACCACTGGGGATCTTGGAATAGATCCTCCAGGAATAAGGAAGACTACTGGACTCTGTTTTTACTAGGAAACCAGCCGTCTTGATATAATATTGAAGATGATCTCGAGGTATTAAAGACAGAGTAAAGTCTGATCAGATCTATCCCAAAGGTGTCTTTAACTGTACAGCACTCCCCTGTAAGTGCTATGCCTTAACCTCACCACCAATATTAACTCTGCACATTGAGATGCCACTGGGTGACTTACACAACTCACATACAAAAAGAGAGCCTTAGTGAATTCACTATCCATGTGCAATTGTTAGTAAAGAACATGGTTCATTACATTCAATTATCTTCTTCAAAAAGAATTTTTTTTTTATGGTACAAATTGTCTTCACTGATTGCAAAGGAAGTAGACAAGGTAGGGTTAAGACATCTTGGTCTCCTGGGGGGTGTTCCAAAGGCTTTAGTAGTGGTTCTCAAAAGTGCAGAAAATTCTTTCTTATTTTAGTGTTAGAACTGAGCTTATCTTGAGCAGTTGGCTTAGGTAATTGAACAGTGTTCCCTCTTCACAACTAGCATTAGTTATAATAGCCTTAGCTAGAAACCTCACAGAGTATGTATTTTTGGTAGAATATTCTTGGTTTCACTATATATAATTCCTACCTCTGTATTCCCTCTTTTCTCATTTTTCTCTTCTATTTTGGTCACCTTTCTGCATTTTATCTACCTCTATTACCTACTTCTATTAGCTGCTTCACCCTTTCTGGCAACAAGATAAATTCATTCACTTACTTCCTTCAACAAATACTTATCAAGCACCAACTATACAACACTGTTTTAAACAAAATTTTTAAAATTTTAATAGCTCAAGGATTAAAACAGATTGTAAAGATTTGGCATCATGCAAAGTGAGAGGTAAAATATGTAGATAAGGGACCTTCCTGGTGGTGCAA
>NW_004567124.1:14894865-14913452 GCF_000260355.1 Condylura cristata | reverse complement strand
CTCCGGGGCAGGCGGGAATCGAACTCATGCGGAAGTGGCTTTAGCTTCTTAGTGCTGTGCTTTAACCCGCTGCGCCACCAGGGAGGGCCTAAACTTGATAAATTTGATGTTATAAAAATATTTTTGATCTGCCTCCTTGTGAAAGATTAGCACTATTAATAAAGCTTCAGATGACTTTAAGAGTGGCTGGTAAAACTATGGCTCAAAGATATAAATATACAAACTTTGACTACAAAAGGACTCAAAACAAGAAGGAAACTAGTGTTATAATCCTGGAGTAATGATCATCTTTTAGTAAACTTTACATAAAATTCAAAAATTGCCAAGAAAAATTTACTACATAAAAGACACTTGTTTGCCAAAACTCACTATAAATAAGTATGAATGATACACAGGGCACCTATCTGTGACATTCAGGACAGAGTTTTCAAAACTAAACCAATAAGAAAAATATTTTTAAATGAATAGAAAATTTAGCAAGGAACATAAACAATTTATAGAAGACATAAAAATGGATGATAAACAGGAAATTATTTTTAACATCACTACCAAAGATATACAAAAAGAAACAAGATTACTTTAATGCCTATCACCAATAGACAAAGATTAAACAGCTTAATAGGTTTGAAAATTTGGGAAAGTGGCCCTAAAGTAGAAATATATATTGCTATTGTCCTTTGAATCCTTTTGTAGTAATTATCAAAATTTTACAAACACCCAATTTATTAATTCCATTTCATTCCCCATCCATTTCATACTCTCTTAAGCATGAAAATATATATTCATATGTATAAGAATGGTTGAATGAAACAATTTTTATTATAAAATTAGAAAGTAAAAAATGTCTACCAACAGTAAATTTATTAAAATGTATGTACTATCTGTAATTAACTCAGTCATTAAGAAACACAAAATACATCAACATGTCTTGATATGTACTATCAGTAATATAATGAAAAACGCAAGTCAAAAAATAACGTGTACATAAAAAACATGTACAAAAAATTACATTAACCTACATGGAACATATTAAAATTTTAAAGAGCAGCTTTGAAATCTAAAAAATTAATATTAGATAAAATGTGTCTGCAAAATTTTCAATGAGTATTTATTACTTTTAAAAACAGCAGGAAAAAATAAACCTTGTTTAAAATAAAAAAAGCCAATTATAAGTAAATGACTCATACAAATCTAATCACCTTCTGGACGACCAGTTTTTTCAAAGCAATTGAAAAGAATTGGGAGAGATGCATAAATATTTATCATCTAAGATATCAGAAGTTTCTTGTGGAAAACTAACACTAGCGAAAAGACAGCATTACACAGGCTGGCTCTCGAATACACAGCACAATGTCATCAAGACATTGGTCCTATGGCTACCCTACCACTTGTATATTCATTATGTAAGTGGATTCAAATAAAACCATAGTTAGAAAACAGAATCACTTCATTCAAATGGAGTGGACTTTCACTTAGACACTGAAGCTATAAGGATAAATAAAACTTGAACAAAAGTAGTAATACCACTTTTTCCAAGCCCTGAAAGAGGCAGCAATATTCTCCCAAAGAGCAAATTAACCTTTTGATCTAGAACAAATTTTGCAGAAGTGAGTCAATGCACACTTTACAAGTTTTCCTTCTATGATGTAACATCCCTCAAATTGAGAAACAATAGCCACCATTAATATATTTGAATACAGAAGTATGCCCTTTATGCCTCAATCTAAAAGAAGCCATACCTTCAATAAAAATTTTTGAAATATACAATGTGAATTCAAAATTCGGGGGTGGGCGGAAGTGGGTTTAAAATATCTACTATCATGGAAATACTCCTTTCACCAGGTATTCTCATCCTGAGGAAAAAACCTGACTTTCTAGGATTGTTAAATCTTAATTTCAGAATGGCCAATAAGCCAACAAATATGTACACTTCAGTAGGCTCCATGCAGCCTCACTGGGCCACTGTAACCCGCTGAGAGCTCCCCCTTTTATAGATAATAAAGCTCCTGAGTTCTGGCTCTCTACTTGCTTTTATTCTCAAATTTTTTAATTAGTTTCACTTGTTAAAAATGTACTATTCGGCCCTCCCTGGTGGCGCAGCGGGTTAAAGCACTGCACTGAGAAACTAAAGCCACTTCCTCATGAGTTCGATTCCTGCCTGCCCCGGAGGTGACCACATGGCGTGGCAGACCTCTCCTGACCCGCCCGCTGCTCCCCTCAGCAGTGTACTTGTCGATCTGCCTGTTCTGCTCCCCACTCTGTGTGTGGTGAATCCTCTCACCCTCCGCATCTCTGGCCTGTACCCCAGTTCTGTATGAATAAATAAATAAATCTTTAAAAAAAAAAATGTACTATTCATATACTGACATTTTATATTTTAACTACTCTTCTCACAATAGGATAATTGGCCCCAATACTTTGCAACCGTCTTTTTATTTCTTATGGGGGGGCGGGAGGAACTAATAAAGTAAAAGACAAAGAGATTCTGTACATTTTATTGTTTTCCAGTTTTTAAACTTAGCATCCCATGTTACAGAATAATTAGATAAACATTCATTGTTAATTTCTAGCTGTTATAGTAGATAAAGTGTTGATATAAAGGTGTTATTTGCATAAACCAAATAACAGACATAAGCAGTCATTACCAAACCATGAAATAGCTATTTCTTTACCTTTTATTTTCATTTACTTTTATTTCCTGGCTGAAAAAAGAAACAAGAAGTTTTAAATGAAAACATTTATGGCCCAACAAAACTTAATACCTAACACCTAACAGCAGTTTCAGGCTCTCTCAAAACTAGTTTTAAGGCAATTTACCTGGAATTTTGAGGTCAATGCTAATGAGATAATCTGCACAAGATGCCTCCTTCCTTATCCAGAAAGTTGGGGTTGCTTGTTTGTTTGGAGGTGGACAGAGGATGAGTGATCATCTTTCTCCTCTTTTACTAATAATCTTGTCTTTATGACTTTATATAAAACCGTTCTTTTTGGTAGATAAGATGCTACCTGTTTGGTTAATCATTGGTTAAATCCAATTAGCTCTCTTAATTTACTCAGCTGCATTTTGTTATAACAATTCTGAAAATGTCAGTCTAACTTGAAATCAGTATCAGGGATTAGATGCTATAATAAGCAGGGTTAATTTTCCCCGAAGGTGTATAAACTCTAAACTGTTTTTGAAGAAAATCCAATGCTTACAAAAGCAATGGACCACTTAAAGAATGTAAGCTATTATATCCAATGTAATCTCACTGTTCATGACATCAACTTAAAATACCACTTTAGAACATAAAAAAATAAGTGGTGATGTATATCTGAAGAAATGCAAACATATTCTCCTTATTACAGTGCCAATGGTATCTCAATTTAAAAAATAAATCTAGAGACCAAGTGAATAAAATATTTACCTTAAAAAAATTTAGACATCCACTTCCTCCTGTTAAGGACAACTGATGGTCTTCCTTATACGTTAGATGTACAATTAAAACATATCAAAACCAAAATTAAAAACCCAAACAATAGAGTACACTACAGTTTTCAGCACATCTAATATTGTAGTACAGTTCCAAGCCACAGTCAAGAAAGTGGCAGGTTTCCCTCAACCTAGAAACAGTCAGAAATATCTACCAAAAATTCAAATGAAGATCTCATTTTTCACTCCTCAAACTACCCAGTCAAAAAGTACATATTACATTGACACCACATCCTAAACATATAATTTGCTTTGTGTAACTATTAGTTATGCAAGCCAACAATACTTTGCATGAGGTAAATGACTCTACCACTTACAAAGTGATTATCATTTCCACATTTGATTTGAACTTCACAAATACCCTATGAATTAGGGCAACTGGCTATTACAATGTACAAATGGAAACAAAAGGTTAACACTTAAACTCAACATCATTAAACATTAAACATTCTGACTCCAATGCTCTTTTTACATTTCATCATCCCACCAAAATGATCCAGAAGGTTTAGGGTAATGATTTATGGACAGGTGCTAAAGAAAAATTAGATTTAACTTTCCACAAATAACAGAAGAAAATTTTCCTTCAGAAAATCCTACATGCCCCTGAGAGGTTTTCACACATTAAATGTCCTTTAAAAAATTTATTATTTTCAATCCTCCCCACATTATAAAGCTAAATTTCATCTTAACTCTCAAGTTGAGAGTATTTTTCTCAATTCTATCTGATGCACGATCTCATGATCTTTAAAACTAATTCATATTTTTTAACTGTTTTAATCTAGACAAAACTGCATTACAGCCAGGAAGAAAATTTTGAAAATGTAAGTTATCACTTATGACATGGCAACTTCCTCACCTTAACCACACACAAACACAAAAACAATTTGGTGTCTAGTAGTTCTGCATTGTTAGATGAGTCTGCATTTTCAGTTTTAAAGTACCCAAGGCTTAACATGCCTTATTATTTACATGTGCACAAATTTCTACTTCTTTGTTCTTAGCAGTTCATACCAAATTCTTACTCTTTAGCCTGAATATTGTTGTATACAATTACCAATTACAGAACCTAGACAACAGTACTATGGAACATACGAGTAAGACATACATATGAATTCGCGATCTTTCTTCTGTCCTGAAACAGACCCAAAATATATAACAAAATACTTGAGCCAACAAAGCACACCAAATATATAAAGTTAAAACACAGGAAATATTGAAACGAAATTGAAATCTGGGGGAGAGAAGCAAAGTTACAAAGACAATTTAAGATATGGATATTTTATTAAAAGATAACACATTTGGACTTAAGTCCCCATTTTTCAAGACTGCTAAGTATAAAAACGCACAGAACACTGGTACAGAATAACAATGTGGCCTTTCTTTAGGCCAGAAAAAACAATGTGGACTAAGTATGCTACTCACTCTTGCTTGCACATCATATCCATAATCAAAACCCATAACAAAAATGAGCATAATCCAAAATATCAGACATAGACGACACAGTGATTCAATATAAGTTTAAAGCACTTCACTTTATAATTGCTTAACAGCTCTATTTCCATTGGCAAATGTTTGTAAATAAAAAAATTTAAATCCACATATTTCCCATCAATAAGCCCCACGTTGTCAACTAAAGTTTACAGGAATAATCAAGCACTATCTTAACTGAGGAGAGGGTAAGTATTTTTGCTTGGTTTTACAGTGCAAAATGAAAAATAGATCAAAATAAGATGAGTTGTACAAATGCTAACAATTATTGTCATGTTTGTTTCTCCGTCCAAATATGTTTTTCTTTTCCCTTCCCCACAAATAACTTACATTTAAATTTGCTATTCATATAATCTGCGGATGAGGTAATGAGCTATGCCCATATGTTTTGGTGTTGGTGACAGTTTGCTTTTTAAAATAATTTTTAAAGAGTCTATGTAACTGGAATTGCTGCACCTGTATCCTTTATAAAAATTAAATGTCTTCTAAAGCAAATCTGAATAATCTCAAAATGTATAAAAACCCACTTCTAGTTACATCATCTAATCACTTTTATAACTGTAACTATCCTTTGAATCTTATTTGTACTAGATGTATATCACTTCTCGCTCTATAGTTTTAAAACTTGGCTTGCAAGATTTGCTTTCATGTTAAAATTTGTATTTTTCATACCCATTAATATTACAGGCCGCCTTTCATTAGCTTTTAAAATTAGAATCCCATTCTACGAATTAAAACTTTAAAAATTATGCATTAAAATATATCCTCTTAGTGGTGTGGTAACATACATCTAAATGGGTGTGAACCTATACTTCTAAATCAAATACAGTGTTGTAAACCAACGCTATTCGAAGAATAAAACAAACAAAAATTATAATAAAGTAAATAAAGCCCTCACTTTATACCTTCCACTTTAAGAACAGAGCTCAAAAAGGACTAATAAATCATTCACACTAGCATCCAAGAAGCGATAAATATCCCCTTGAGATATAAGGGGCCTAATAAGAAACAAACCTACAAAAGTAAGATGCACTAAAAGTGACATCTCAAGCACTATCCAGAACTAACCCGTGGAGGCAAATCTTAAAATTTGCAGTATTAAAGTAGTTACCTATTCGAGCTACGGGAGCTTCATTCCGTTTTTTAATAAAGTGTGGAGCAGTGCAAATTTCACCCAGTCAACAAAGTACCTTACTTAATTGGCCGAGTTCGTTAAAACTGGCACTCCCAATGGCAAAGAGCTGAATTCATTAAACAGATAAACACATAACGTGTCTAATGCACTGTTTCGGCAGCTGCTACCGAGGATTGGGAAGACCGACTTTAAAGGGGCAGAGATCGAAGGAGAAGGAATAAGAGAGGGAGAAGTATTAGTCATTATTTGCACGGAAAAAAAACTGGTGGGTATCTCAGCTGTATTTTAAAAAACATTTCTCTCTTCTATTCCTGGCATCACGGACCTCAAACGTCACCAAATGTGATGGGTCGGCTGAAAAAGCCGGCAAGATGACGCACACATCCTACCATATGGATTCTCATTTCATCAGAACTGAGAAGCCCTCCTCTCAATCCAGCCCAGAGACTGGAGAAGGGTCCGCCGCACGGTCAGCTCCCCTACAACCTGGCGCGCCGCTGGGTCTGCAGGCGGGGTTCGAAAGCTGAAGGACCGCGGGAGCCCACCGCTCAGGGGCCGGCTCCGGCAGCCGCCGCAGCCACTCGCGCTCTAAAAAGGCCCCCCCGTACGCCCGCACACTCCAGCTGCGGGGGGTCAGTCACCCCCGCTCCGAGGAGACCCCGCGACCGCCCCGCTGGGCAGATGAGACGGGAGTGCCAGCCAGGGCCCCGGCGAGCAGCCGCGACTCCTCTCCCGGGACCCAAACCCGCCCCAGCCGTACCTGAAGGGGCAGCGCCACCTCCGCCCGGCTGCGCTAGCTGTCGCGGCGGCGGCGGTCACAGCTCCAAGCGCAGTGACGCCTCTCATAAAAACAACCTGCTCACAAGCGTCCGCAGCTGGAGGCGGCGGCCGCCGGGGCGCCGCAGTGCATGCCGGGACTCGCAGTCCATCCGGCGCCTCATTCCCGGCAGTGGCTGGAGGAAGGACTACGACTCCCAAGTAGGAGAGCAGCCCGCCGCCGGAGGCTGTGGGAAGCAGGGGGCGGGACGCCGCGATCCTATCAACATCCGGGCCCCAGCGCTGGAGCGGCGCCGTGGTCGGTTGCTATGGAGACGGGCTGCTACAAGAACTTGAATGGCTTCGCGGTTTCACTCTGTGAAATTTCAATTGGAGGACCACTCCCTGGATTAGGTTGATTTCGTTTAGATACATTGATTCAGCCGACGGTTCACCTTCGCTTTGCTGCTTTAACTGACTGTGGTAAAAAGGGGGCGCTTCCCTGGGAGCTCGCGAGCCTTACTGCCATTCGCTGCAAGAAAAGACTGCTTTTACCGAAAAAATAAACAAGGAAGATATCAAGAATGACCGAGTGCGACTGGGTGGGTTTGGACAGAGGGTGGATGTTTTTGCATGTTGGTATTCTTTGCTATAAACTCGTGGTACCTTTTACTCTCACCCCATCCCCAAAACCACCTCTGTTTGGTTGCGCAGTTGTAAAGTGTGCATGCCTTAACACAGAATTGCCACTGAAGATATGAACATGTTTGGGAGGGGTCTGCAGCTCAGCCAATACAAGCTGCGGTGGTGGCTTTCAACTAGAAAAACGTACCTTGTTAAGTGTACATTTATTTACATTGTACCTTGTTTAAAAAGAGAATACGAGCTAAAAAGGGATTTGATAGCTTTTATCCTTAGTGTTGACTGAAACAGTAGAAAATTCAAGTTTCTCTGTCCCCCGATTGTGAACAAAAAAGATAAATAACAAGAATATTAAGACTAGTGGAACTGAACAGAGACAAAGAGTGACTCAAAATTGGACATCTTTGGTTTTGGTGTTGCTATATATTTAACAACTATAACACAACACTAAAGAAGAAAAAAGATTTCTTGATCTTATAATTACAGTTTCTGTAATGGGTATTTTTTATTATTGTGTGGTTTGTTTTTATTTATTTTTTTAGAAATATGTGTGATTAGTCTAAGTGGCCTGGCTTTCTCTATGGCAGCCTGAAAATTAGGAAGAAAGTTAATGCCGTTATTTATAGATTTTAATTCACAAAGGTACTTTCATGGGCTACTTCTTAGACTTAATTTAAAAATATTTACAGTTGTATTCACCTTTTTATCCTTGAGTAAATAACAGTTACTGACCAACTTTGTATAGATGGCAAGGAATTTAAATAACCTTTTATTATTCTTTGTATTAGGCTTATGTTTTGTTTTGTTAAGAAAACTGCAATGAGGGCCAATAAGTCCATATAAAATCTATGGGTATTTTGTTTCTAAATTGAGGAATACTTGTGAGTTACTGGCAGGCTAACCACTGAGGCAGACATTAACTTCCACATTGTATAGTACAAATTCTACTAACAAAATTTATCAGCTAATTTGTCTTATATCTAAACTGGATTTGGTTTTCTGTACTACATTTGGTCAAAGCCAATCAGAATTTTAGATCCAGTGGTAGAGGTAAATTTGAAAAGAGAATCCTATAAGAGATTGAGTTTAACCTAGGCAAACTGATTGACTGTCCAAAAAGTAAATAAAGTTGATCCTTCTCACAAGTCAAAGTACAGTCACCTTCTATCCTACCTCAGAAGCCTCCCCTAGGTTGAGAAAACTTAGATATTTTGAGAAAAACTAACATACAGAAATACCACTGGACTCTAGAAATGTATTATTATCCAAGTTAAAAGAAAGCTAAATGCTAACATTTGCAGCTTTTAACTCAAGATTTCAAAACAAGTATGTTTCTGAAATTAAGAATATTATCTTTGCTGACATTTTGGGTAAACCAGGAACTGAGTTGAGCTGAATTGTGCTAAAAAGGAACCGAACTAATCTGACCGAAATTTAAAACTCAAAAAGTCTTTGTCTTCCCTTAAGCCCAATACTACTGATCTGTGAACTTTTTTATCTCCACTTTAGAGTTGGAGAAAACAAGATTATATTCTTGCTAGTATAAAAGATTTAGAATTCTGGAAGGTTCTCGGCCTCAGGAATCTACTATAGAGTATTCAAAGAAAAAGATCATCAGTGCACATGAAAAATCTTCTTTTCTATTCAGTCAGAGTAACAATGAATTTACTTCATTATAAGGAAATTTCTGATCTGTAAGGACTTAGATCTTCACTACTCTGGAAACTGCTAAGATTTTGGTTTGGGTTTTAAGTATCAAAACGTTTTGCCTACCAGCAGCAAGGCCTCTGCCCTCCTCTGCACAGACCACCCTTTGCAAAGCAGCAGAGGCAGCTCTCCCTGAGCTGCCCATCTGTGACTATGCAGAACTCGCTTTTAGCAACCTGTTTCAGGGACAGTTCTTTTTGCCTATTTGTGTTTATGAAAGTGTCCTTTTATTTTTTTCCTCCCTTTTTATAATAAACCTGCCCCTTTCTTCATAACTTAAAAAAAAAGAAAGAGGCCCTCCCTGGTGGCGCAGCGGGTTAAAGCACAGCACTGAGAATCTAAAGCCGCTTCTGCATGAGTTCGAGCCCCGTCTGCCCCGGAGGTGACCACATATTGTGGCTGACCTCTCCTGACCCGCCCACTGCTCCCCTCAGCAGTGTACTTCGTCGATCTGCCTGTTCTGTTCCCCACTCTGTCTCTGGTGAAGCCTCTCACCGCCCCTGAGCTTCTGGCCTGTACCCCAGTTCTGTATGCACAAATAAATAAATCTTAAAAAAAAAAGAAAGAAAGAAACCTTTTGCCTAAATGGGCATCACAGAGTAAGATTTTATTAAGGGCCTTGTCATGAGTAAATATGCTGTCCTTTGTGCTTTACAAATGATTTAAAATCACTTCATTTCCTAGGACTACATTTGAAGAGCCTTTGTATATGAATCCTCAAATTAGTATACAGAACCATCTAATTCATCTCCTTTATATTTACATACAAGGCAACTGAATCCTTGTAAAATACAAACAAGTTTCCCAATTAGTCAGCTTGGCATATTGTTGCACAATCCATGCAAGTGTCATTATCTGTCATTCTTATAGGGCTCTATTACCCTCCTTTTCTTCATATCCTACACTCCTTAGCCTGCCACCAACCAGAGATCCTCTTTAACTATCCTCTTTCATAAAAAGTGTGTGGTTCAGTACTAACACGTGAGATCCAGGCATCAGCAGCATTAGTATGGCCTAATCACCTGGGAACTTGATAGACATATAGAATCTTGATGTTACAGACCTGAGTAGAAATCTGCGTTTTAATCAGATTCCTGGGTATTTCATATGCACATAAAAATAGAGAAAGCATTTAAAAATATGGAAAGCATTGCACTTGAGAACAACACTATCATGGAGAAAGGATTTCAGGTTTCAGCTACCTTTTCAGTGTTATTAGGTAGTTGAGTATTACTGTAACAGGGTGGTCTCTTACACTACCAAGATTTTTGTTTCTGATCAACAAGGTCAATGTGGTAAAATGTCTTCAAGAGAATAATTTCTTTCAGATATATTCAGAGGCTTCTACATCATATAGTATTTCTATGTTTAATTTTTTGAGGAAACTTCCCTTTAAAAAAATGGAGTAACCCCCACTCACACTTAATATCTCACCAAACAGCAGTTTCAACTTCTCCCAAAACTATTATCTTTTCAAATCAGAACTAGTGAAATAAATCTCATGATAAAACCTTCTTCTTGACCTTGGTACAAGGTCTTTGCCTAAAGTAGTCTTTTTTTCTTTTATTAATAACCTTGTCCTAACCTCTTTCTAATTGTAACAACTTTGTAAGGGTGAGTGGAGGATAAGAAAAATAAATAAAACCTTCAATTTGTGCAAGCCCCTTGCAGAGTCTTTCTGTTTGCTTGGTGCAGTGTTGCCAGCCAGATTTATGAATAAAACTAATTAGATCTCTAAATTTCGATAAATTTTGTTTTAACATTTTGTACTGTTTTCTATATTGGCTGTCTTAACACTGCACAGATACCTTTTCTCCACACCCTCACCAGCACTTGTTATCTCTGAATATATTTCTGATAACAGCTGTTTAAATTTGGATGATTTGATTTTAGTTCTTTGAGCACCTTCCCACACCTGAAGGTGACCTTTGAAAAAATGTCTATTCAGGTCTTCTACCTAGTTTTTAAACAATTATTTGAGATTTTGCTATTGAGTTCGTTAAATAAATTCGTTATATATTTTGAATAATTAATCCCTTATCAGATATATGGTTTGCAACATTTACTCCTATTTCATAGGTTATCCCTTTATTCTGTCGGTAGTTTCTTTTACCCTACTGGAACTTTTCAGTTACTGTAGTCCCAATTGTTTATTTATACTTTTGTTGCTTGTGCTTATTTTTTGCCAAGGCCAATATCAAGGAATTATATCCCTGTGCTGTTTTATTTTCTTAGGAGGTTTACAGTTTCAAGTCTTACATTTAAGCCTTGAATCCACTCTAAATTAATTTTGTGAGTGGTATGAGATGAGAGATTAGGCTAAGTAATTTATTTTTCAGAACTTTATAATTAAGAATGATTTTTATGTGTTTATTTTTTAACAGGACAAGAAAAATACTTCAGCTTCAAACTCAGACACAGAGATGAAACCTGAACAAACGACTCCTTGTGTGAACCCTGGCAACCCTGTGTTTTCATGTATGTTGGACCCAAAGACACTCAGTACAGCTACCTCACTATCTAAACCTAAGATGATTATGTATAAAACCAATTCAAGTAATTATGGTGAATTTTTACCTATTCCACAGTTTTTTCCCTGCAATTATACTCCAAAGGAACAAATATTTTCAAGCCATATCAGAGCCACTGGATTATATCAAAATAACACTCTAAATACTGCACCTGACAGAAGCAGAACACTTGATTTTCCCAATTTTCAGCATACCTTATGAAAATATATTCCTTTGTACATTTAACAGAAAATATAGCCATGAAAATGAATTTTAAATCTAGGCTATAATACCTAATTCAGAAAATAAAAGGAGTTGAAGTAATAAAAAAAAAAACCTTTAGGAAATAAAGTATTTCAACTGACAATTGAATGACTTCTTAAATGAAAATGTGTTAAAAAAATAGTAGCTAAAAGGTAAAAACATTAGTATATCTTAGCATTATTTAGTACATGTACTCCAAAACATTCAAAATGCTTTCATGAACTAAGTATCTACCTCATATATTTATCAAGATGAAGGAACACAGGCACTGAATTAACAAAAATTCTGACCGGTAATTTCCCCCTTTTCTGTTACTTAGAACTGATGTCTTAGAACTTGGGGCAATGTTAGGAACACGTTCTGTCTTCCACTCTGGTCTTGTGCAGGAAAGAACTTGTGATTGATTCATGCACTTAGCAAATATTTGTCTTAACACCTGCTCATGGCAGGCACTATACCTTGCAAATGAAACAGGGAAATAAAAGACAATGTCTTTTATTGTTTCAATGAGTAACATTTTGGGACAAATATTTGGAGACTAAGCAAAGTACTAATAAACAACTATTTGGGTCAAAGGAAATTAAAGGAGAAACTTTTAAAAGCCTGGAGACAAATGAAAACAAAGAAGTTACCAGAGCCTGCAGGACACAGCAAAGTAGTACAAAATGATTTGATGTGTTTATGTTTTAACAGGAAGTTTATGGAAGGAAAGAAATACAAAAGTTAGAGAAGAAATGAGCAAAATAGAGAATTTTTAAAAAATATTTATTTATTTATGCATACAGAACTATGTACAGGCCAGAGGTGCAGGGACAGTGAGAGGACTCACCAGAGAAGAGTGGGGAGCAGAACAGGCCAACTGACAAGTGCACTGCTGAGGGGAGCAGTGGGTGGGTCAGGAGAGGTCTGCCACACCATGTGGATCACCTCCTCTGGGAGGGGGTTGGGTAGAACTCATGCTGAAGTGGCTTTAGCTTCTTAATGCTGTGCTTTAACCTGCTGCACCACCAAGTAGGTTCCAAAATAGAGATATTTTTACAAAACAATAAAAAGAGAGCCCTCCCTGTTGGCATAATGGGTTAAAGTACAGCACTGTGAAGCTGTCCACAGCCACTGCAGCAAGAGTTGGTTCCCCAGTCAAGGAGCTGACCCACATAACTCAGCAAACCTGTCCTGTCTTGCCTGCTGCTCCCCTCAGCAGTGTATATTTCAGTCAGTCTGCCTGTACTGTACCTCAATCTATCTCGGGTAAATCCGCTTGTCTCTGGTGAATCTTCTTAACCCACACACTTCTGGCCTGCACTCCAGTTCTTGTATGCACAAATAAGTAAATTTTAAAAAGCAATGAAAAGCAACAGTTAGTTCTTTGAAAATAAAAACAAAATAAATGGAATGGGTAGGGAAGTTTGGGTGCCTTGGTGGTGAGTGTGGTATGGTAATAAATGTCTGAATCATATAAGATATTATAAACCAATGTTATCTCAATAAAACAAAAAAATATATAAAAAAAATAAAAAAGTTAAAATAGTCAAACCCTTTGGCCAAACTCACAAAAACAAAGGGAACTGACATAAAATCAGAAACAAAAGAGAAGTTACAACAGATTACTACAGAAATATAAGGGATCATAAGAGAATACTATGACTATCTATCTGGCAACAAATTGGACAACCTAGAAGAAAAAGAATAATTCGGGCCTCCGTGGTAGCCTAGATGTTAAGTCTCAATGCAATCACCTGGATAGCCAGTTCCAACCCCAGTCAAGGAGCTACTCCACATATACTACAGCGGCTTCTCCTGTCTTGTCTACTGCTGCCCTCAGCAGTGTATTTCAGTAGATTTGCCTGTTCTGCCCCCGACTCTGTCTTTGATGAATCCTCTCATACCTCTGGCCTACACAGCAGTTCTTGCATAGACACATAAATAAATAAATAGAAATCCCAAAAAAGAGAAATGGAATAATTTGTATAGTAAAACAACATTCCAAGAGTAAATTGGGTAGAAGTAAGAAAATTGAATAAACTAGTCATGAGTATGAAAATTGAAAAAGTAATTAAAATGCTCTCAAAAAAAACCATCCTCCCAGGATCTAATGACTTCATCAATGAATTCTGCCAACTTTCAAAGAAAAATTAATATCTACTCATTTAAACTTTCTTGAAAAGTTGAAAAGTAGAGAAAATTTCAAATACATTCTTTAAAACCAACATTACCTGAAACCGGAAAGAGATATTAGAAGAAAACCATAGACCAATATTGCTAATAAACACAGACAAAAATATCCTCAGCAAAATAGTAGCAAACTAAATTTAATATAAACTGTGATCAAGTGGGATTTTTTTCCAGGGATTCAAAGAATCAATTAGTGTTATATACCCCATCAAAAAAGGACAAAAATCATGACCATCTCAAAGACGCAAAGTCCATCTCAAAGAAGCAAAAAAACACTTGACAAGATTCAAAATCTTTTTATGGTAAAAAGACTCAACATAATGAATAAATTTCAACATCACAAAGGCATACCTTTAAGAACAGGAACAAGTTAAGGGTGTCCACTTGTACTATTACCATACAACATAGTATTGAATGTTCCAGTCAGAGCAATTAGATAAGAAAAGTAAGCAAAAGTTAAGGAAGAAGTAAAACTAACACCATTTTCAGAAGACATAAAAATATATATAGTACATCTCAGATTCCAGTAAAAATTATTAGAAAAAATAAATGAATATAGTAAAGTGGTATATTACAAAACTAGTTGTGTCTCTGTTTGTAAAGAATGAATGAGCAGAAAGAGATATTTGAAAAACAATTCCATTTCAAAACCATATCAAAAAGAAATACCTAGGAATAAATTTGAATAAGGAGGTTCAAGACCTATACATTGTAAACCATAAGATATTGTTGAAAGAAATGTAAAGATGTTCTGAACTCATGGATTGAAACAATTAACATCATTTAAATGTGTATAATAAACTACTATACTGATTCAATGCAATCCTTATCAAAATTCCAATGATATTCTTCACAAAAGAAGAACCAGGCCCTCCCTGGTGGCGCAGCAGGTTAAAGCACTGCACTGAGAAGCTTAGGCCACTTCTGCATGAGTTCGATCCCCGCCTGCCACAGAGGAGATCCACATGGCGTGGTAGACCTCTCCTGCCCACCCGCTGCTCCCCTCAGCAGTGTACTTTGTCGATCTGCCTGTTCTGCTCCCCGCTCTGTCTCTGGTGAAGCCTCTCACCCTCTGCATCTCTGGCCTGTTCCCCAGTTCTGTATGAATAAATAAATAAATCTTTAAAAAAAAAAAAGAACCAAAAAAAATTATAAAATTTATTTGTAACAACCACCTCAAATAGCGAAAATCATACTAAGAAAAAAGAACAGAAATGGAGGTATCATGTTTTCTTACTTCAACATATGCTTCAAAGAAATAGTAATCAAAGCAGATAAACAGATCAATGGAACAGAATTAAGGGCACACCAAGAAACCGATATACATATGGACAACTAATTTATAACAAGGGAGCCATAAAGATACAATGGAGTGAGGAAAGTAACTTCAACTAATGGAATTGGGAAATCTGGACAGTCACATACAAAAAAAAATAAATAAAATTAAACACTATCTAATACTATACCCCAAAATTAATTCCAAGTAGATTATAAACACTCCTTGATCTCTATCTTACAGATGTCTTTGGGAATTTAAGTCCACGGGCAAGGGAAACAAATCAAAAAATAAACAACATAAAACTAAAAATCTTCAGGCATAGCATAAGAAGCTACTTCACACAAAAAGGCATCCTACTATGTGGCAGAAGAGTTTTGCAAATCATACATCTAACAAGGAGTTAACATCCAAAATATACAAAGAGTTCATTAACTCAATAATAGTAACAACCAAATCCAATTTAAAAATGGGCAGAGGAACTGAATAGACACATCTCCAAAGAAGACATTTGGGTGGCCAATAAACACATGAAAAGATGTTCATCATCTCTTATTGTTAGGGAAATATAAATCAAAACAATGATGAGGTGTTACCTCACATTAGTGACAATAGCTATTTTTCAAAAAAGAAGAAATAACAAGTGTTGGGGAACATGTGGAAAGGAAGACTATTTCTCTATTGCTGGAAATGTGAATAACTGTAGCCATTATGGAAAACAGTATAAAGATTCCTCAAAAAATTAAAAATAGAAATCCATATGACTCAGTCATTCTGGTACTTACCCCACAAATATGAACACTAATTTGAACACCCATATACTCATCATAGCATTATTCACAATAGTCAAGGCCTGGAAACAACCTAACTATCTACTAGCAGATGACTGGACAGAAGTGAAATGTATAGATACACACACATGCAATACTATTCAGCCAGAAAATCTGCCATTTGCAACAATATGAATGGACCTGTTGGGTATTATACAAAATGAAATAAGTCAGAGCAGAAAAAAATACTGTATGACTTCATTCATGTGGACAATAAGGAAACAAACAAAATGAAAATTCTTAAACTCTACAAACAAAATAGTGGTGACCAAAAGAGTAGGGTGGGGGAAGATGGTAAATTGGGTAAAAGGGTCAACCATGGTGATCACAGTTACCATGGCGAAAGGTAATGTAACAGATACAGGTTTCATCCACTCAACCCCTATTCCAGATATTGGAACTACAAATCCCATCAATACTAATGAGAAGCATGCTGGGACATGAGAGTGGAGCTGAGCAGCCAGGTTAGGATAAAACTGGGCTCTCTTGGCCTGGTGGTTTGTGGCTGGTCATTTGGCTCTTGACCAGTTTTCAGTGTGCTATTGGAGTCCATGTCAACAGAACTAGTAGGAAAATCTAGTTATCTTGTATTTCTCTCTTTTTCTCTGGGTTATTTCTTTACCTTTCTCCTTTTAAATAAACCCATTATTGAACCTTTTTGTGCGTGTCCGCAGTACAACTGAATCTTAACAGCACGGGTGAAGACCCACAGACAAGCAACCCAATTCACACTGGGGTGTCTTGTAACAGTAACTAGACTTAGTGAACAACATAAAATGCGTACAGATGTTAATTTACAGTGCTAGATACCTAAAACCTACATACTGTGACAAACCAATGCTACTTCAATTAAAAAAAAATGTTTTTTAGTTGATCCTTGAAGATGTCTTGAGAGAAATTGTCCTTGTTTTAAATTTACCTTTAAAACATTTTAGAAAGGGGAATTTATACTTTAAAAATTGTGGTCATGACCTGAATAATAAACCTGTTTTTATTGTTAGTACCTGAGAGTAACTTACAGAGAGCTATGCCTTAAGGCTAGTAAACAAAGGGAATTATCTTAAACCTTTTACAAAGAGGAAGCCTATTGTGTGGAATTGGATGCATGATGCCATGAAACATTCCATTCATCAAACTCATTCTCCTCTGTCCTGATTCCATGTTAGCCACAAAACTTCATGACTTGGTTTACTACACACATCTGCTTACAAGGAAAAATGAACATCATATTATCAATTGTCTCATGAATATGCTCACTCAATTACAGGTTATGAATAAGCAGACAATCTACTTTGTCAAATCTCCTAACGTCAATTAATATAAATCCAATCATCTGATATGGATGAGGGTGCTCTTGTTGGGTCTTTGAAAGATTAAAGACTGAGCCAAATCAGTTCAGTGTGGTAATGAAATGCCTTCATGTTGTCAGGCTTCCTGGGAGATCACCTAACATTTTCTCCCAATGATACATACAAAAGTCTTTTGCCTTTATTCTCACATGGATGGAAAGCTCGCTTGTGACAAGTATAAACAGGTTGAGCCACTTTTTCAAGTAGGCCTCCTTTGGGCCTTGTCCTTTAGGAGTCCAGTTCTAACAAGACAACTGCTAAGGTGGTTTAGCTGAAATCCCCACTATTAATATCCAGTAGCTCAGTATCTGACCAAATTCTTTGTTGTATTAGATTAGTTTAACCTGAATCTCCTGAATCCTGATGTTTCCTGTTAAGAATTTCCTAATCACTGATAATATTGTTCTCCCCTACTCCCTCACCACCTCAACTTGTTATTTGCCTATAAATCACTTGTCCATGCCATATTAGAAAGTGGTCCAAGTTCTGCACTGAGGTCCTTTTCCTTTATTGCAATAGTACCTGAGTATATTTCGTTGCTCTTCTATTATCCAGCTCTGGTTTTGACACTAGAAACCAGGACAAAATATGTCATATAAATGTGTTTACTTTCCATTAACTATTAGATAATACTATCTATTTGGAGAATAACTTATTTCTCTGTGAGTAAAGGACTAAAATGTATAAAGGAAAAATTAGCCTAAACCTGACTTGGAACTTTTTGCTTTTTGTAATTCACCATCTCTTTATGACAGAAATGAAAGAAGTATGTATTGCTAATAAAATGTTTAAGCATTTTAAGGAGATAAAGACATATTTCATGAAGTCAGTTAGCTCTCCATCCTGACTCTCTACTGTCATTCCAGACACAAAAGGCATGTGAGGGCATCTTCATTTTAAAAATATGCTCTGATGGGCCCTCCTGGTGGCGCAGCGGTTTAAAGCACAGCACTGAGAATCTAAAGCTGCTTCCGCATGAGTTCAAT
>NW_004567124.1:14891420-14894765 GCF_000260355.1 Condylura cristata | reverse complement strand
GCCTGCTGCTCCCCTCAGCAGTGTACTTCGTTGATCTGCCTGTTCTGCTCCCCACTCTGTCTCTGGTGAAACCTCTCACCGCCCTGAGCCTCTGGCCTGTACCCCAGTTCTGTATGCACAAAATAAATAAATCTTTAAAAAAAAAAATGGTGTGATAATGACCTAATTATTTACCATTTCTATAAAGCATTCATTTCAAAAATACTACCATTGCATGCAATATTTTTATATAGCCTTGATATTTGTTCATAATTAAATGTCAGAAAGTAAGCTGTACAATAAGCCCGTGGGGATTGATTAAAACTGAGAGGGAAAATGCACAAAATGAAGAATGATGTAAAAAAAATAAAAGATATAATAATAATAAAAAAAAAACAGTACACTAAGGACTTAGGTATAGTAACCACGTAGAGGTAGGGAATTAAAGATCTCTCCAGTATACATTTCTTCAATGGCTACATTTGGTTTCCTACCCACTTGGTACTGTTAAGGTTAATTTGTATGTCAGGATCACAAAACCAAGTCCCCAGTTCCTGGTTGGGGACAAAATCTAAACTTAAGTCAGTCCTCTAAATACTTGTCAAAAAATCTAAGATACACTAATAACAATTCTCCAGCTTAGATTTAGTTCACTTACCTTACCCTAGAAAGTAGAACATGTTAACTTATAAGGGAATACTGATCTGTTAGTGTAACAGATATAGGTTTCATGGACTCTACCCCCATATCAGATACTGGAACTACAAATCCCATCAATACCAATGAGAAGCATGTTGGGACTTGAGGGTGGAGCTGAGCAGCCAAGTTGGGATAAAACCGAACATGTGGGTTCTGGGGCTCTCTTGGCCTGGTAGTTTGCGGCTGGTCATTTGGCTCTTGATCAGTTTTCAGTGTGCTATTGGAGTTCAAGTCAGCAGAACTGGTAGGATATTCTAGTTAACTTGTATTTCTCTCTCATTTCCTGGGTTGTTCCTTTACTTTTCTCCTTGTAAATAAACCCATTATCGAACCTTTTTGTGTGTGTCCACAGTACAACTGAATGTTAATCGTGCAGGGGAGGACCCACAAACAGACAACCCAGTTCACACTGGGGTGTCCTGTTTTCACACTGCCTTTTCTAAAGCACAGTACAACTCACTCTTTCCCCTAATACTTGGAGAATAGTGATTCACTCCTTGAGAGGCCCTGTACTGCCCCAATCCAGGACTGTTCTTTTGAATAAAGAACATCAACTTCTTTATTCAAAATACAGCGGGTTGAGGCACAGCACTGCAAGCTGTCCACAGCCACTTCAGTGTGAGTTTGAACCCTATCCTTGTAGGTGACCCACATGGTGCAGCAGACCTCTCCTAGCATGCCCGCTGTTCCCCTCAGTAGTGTACTTTGTCAGTCTGCCTGTTCTGCTCCCCACTCTGGTGAAGCCTCTCGCTTGAACCCCAGTTCTATATGAATAAATAAATCTTAAAAAAAAAAGAACATCAATTTCCTTACTATTACTACTGTAATTATTATTTTAATAAAATAATTGGCATTATCAAAAATTCAAATGACTACAATAACAAGTTTTTCTTATCTTTTATTCATTGGTTTTAATGATAATGCTATTATTTGGGAGGCGTATTTTATCATAAGGGAAATGGACATATGTATCAATAGTTTAACTCTAGCACCACTTTAATCTAAGACAGAAATTCCTTGCAAGCCATAGAAGATTGCTCAAAAAAAGATTAGTATCATAGATCTTTGATTTTCAGTGGGAGACGGAAAAAAATAGGAGTGAAAATTGGCAAAAGCTGGGGAGAACACAGTGGACTGAAGTGGAAGACTATGGATGCTTTGGCGGTGGGTGGGCTGTGGTGACTACATCTGGCAGGTCCAGGGAATCCTATTCTATCAAAACACAGAAAGGATGTAAAATAATGGTACTTTAATAATAATAAGAGTCAAGTATACTTTTTTTCATACATACAGAGGTACGGAGGATAAAAGGATTCACCAGAGACAGAGTGGGGAGAGACAGGAAGATTTACTGAAATACACTGCTGAAGGGAGCAGCGGGCAGGTCAGGAGAGGTCTGCCGCGCCTTGTGGATCACCTCCAGGGAGGGGATCAAACTCATGCTGAAGTGGCTTTTAGCTTCTTAGTGCTGCGCTTTAACCCACTGCGCCACCAGGGAAGGCCTAGAAACAGTTGTTTTAAGAAATCATCAATAAAACAGTTGTTTGTGAAGTCACTCAGATCATGAAGAATGAAGTTTATGAGTTGTTTTGCTTAAGCATGAATGATAATTAACTAATTATACAAAAGCATATCTTAAGCTAACCATTATATCAGTTGTTTTCTTTAAGCACTTAACCTCACCTTCCTCTTTTCTTCACAGAAAAACCTTTGCCTTTGTCCTTAGGACAGACTGCCTCATTTCAAATGAGACCAATAAATGTAGTTTCTCTGTAATGACTCCTGACATCATTTTTTATTTTCTTTTTCTGGTTATCCTTCCCTCCCTTTTCAACTCCCTTTGTTTCTATGGTGTATAAACTATTTATTAACAGATAAGGCCTACACATTTATTTCTTCTGTACACACCAACAGTGTGGCCTCTGGTCTTGGTGTTCTACCCTTGGACGTGAATGCTGCAGAAGTACAAGAGAAAGGTACAGTCTTTTCTCTGTACCTTGATCTTCAGTAGCTCCAGGTCTTCATGCAACTTGTCCAGACCATTGACTAGGGCTTGGGTACATGGTACATTTTCTATCCTTCATGCCCTTTTCTCTGTTCAAGAACCAGTAAACATTCTTGAAGGGCATGGATTCTGTATCACACATTCTACCTGACCTTTAGTGAGTTCTCCTACCTTCCAGGAGATTAATGTCTGCCTTCCTCACTTGCAGATGAACATTATCTTCACCCTAAACTCTTAATTGCATTACAGAGAAGGTTATTTTTTACTACTCATCAATATTGGTGTTGAGTACTTATAAAATGTTCTGGAATTTCTAAGGGATCTCTAAAGACATGGCAGGGGCATGTAGGCTGTAGGCCTCTTATGTAAGAGCCTGGCTCCATTTAAAAATGGCTCTACAAATGTCAGTTTTTCATACTGTTATAATATTTGTCAAAAGTTTTTTTTTTTTAGAAGTAAAAGTTTCAAGGTTGTAGGACTAGGGTATTCTTTTTTTTTTATTTAATTATTACAAAAGTTTATTTTTACATCATTTTGCACATTTTTTTTTTCCATCTTGATTGTAATCCCCACGGGTTTCCCATCACCAAACCACCCGTGTGCCACCACCATAGTCTCATGCATTTCCCTCCCTTCCCTCCCCCCCGAGCCCCGTTTTTGAT
>NW_004567124.1:14824763-14890930 GCF_000260355.1 Condylura cristata | reverse complement strand
TTAAAAAAAAAAAAAAAAGCATTGCAGCCCTTCCTGGTGGCGCAGCTGGTTAAAGCACAGCACTAAGCTTAAGCCACTTTCGCATGAGTTCGATCCCTGCCTGCCCCGAAGGAGACCCACAAGGCTTGAAAGACCTATCTTGACCAGCCTGCTGTTCCTCTCAGCAGTGTACTTTGTCGATCAACCTGTTCTGCTCCCTACTCTGTCTCTGATGAATCCTTTCACTGTCCCTGTACCTCTGACCTGTATCCCAGTTCTGTGTCTAAATAAATAAATAAGTCTTAAAAAAAAAAAAAAAGGCATTGCATCCAGGGGCCTCCCTAGTGGTGCAAGGGTTAAAGACACAATGCTATCAATCTATCACAGTCACTGCAGCATGAGTTTGATCAATCCCCTGCCAGAGACCACCCACATGGCACAGCACAACTCTCCTGTCTCTGTCTCACTGGTGGATACCCTCAGCAGTGTATTTAAGTGCATCTGCCTGTTCTGCTCCCCGCTATGTCTCTGGTAAATCCTATCACTTCCACACATCTGGCCTACAACACAGTTCTGATATGCATAAATAATAAAATCTTTAGAAAAAGAAAAGTATTGTATTTAAAGAAAAAGAAAGAGACTTGAATGATAGCAGATGACTAAATAGTATATAGCCATCATCCAGTTTTGTTTTTCTAATGATCCTCTAAATATAACCTTAGACTTGATACCACAACTACATGCAATAGAGATGTACTATTTTGTTTAATGATTTCATTACCATGGTGATACAACACACAAGTGTTATAATTCTATGCCAAAATCATAATATTCTGAATTAACATTTCACCTTTGTTGTGTACTTTTCTCCCATTGTAATTGAAAGTACTAGAAAATAATCTCACTAGAAAACTTACCAAAAAATGAAAATGAGTCTTCACCAGATAGTGTTATAAAATATGATCAATGTTGGGGAACACTGCTTAACAAGTTTTCCTAACGTGAAAACTGAATTAGTAAACAACAGGTGATAGAGAGATAAAGAGATACTAAAGGAAAGAATCTGTTCTATGCATGGGGAAATTAGTGAAAACATCACTATTGCTTATATAAACATCAAGTTTTCGAAGGATTAGCCAGTATATTTAATACATATAAAAATACTTCATAAACACCAATTTTTATTTTAAAATTCTACCTTACTTATGAATCAACAAATGTTCTGGCACTCACCACATCAAGAAATACTTCATTAATTATAAAGGCAAACTGAATACAGCAAGAAAAATATATAATTCAATTATGTATTAATATGAAGAAACAAATAATTAACCTAGATTATTTTTATTTTGATTTACTTACTCAGAAATTATTTAAGTCAAACATTTCATTTTCTATAGATTTATACTATAATCTGTGTATACAACTAGAGTACTAAGCAAAAGTGAATCTGCATCATCAGCCATAAGATGTACAAAGATTTCCAGTGCCTCCAGTTACTTTTGAAAGACTTAAAACAATACTTACTTAAGTAATACTTAAATGATACCTAGTTGCTTCTATAGTCATTGAGAATTTAGTTCGGTTCCTTGAATTATATTCCGAATCTTCTCAGCATCATTTTGTACAACTTTGTTAGATGGGTCAATCTTAAGTGCAGCTTCATAATCCTGTAGGCCTACACATACATGTGCCAATGATGATCAATAAAATACTTTATAAATATTTGTGTTATCTAGTCAGTATAAGAAAAAATAACCACCAAGAACATGGCTCAACCACTGGGTTTTAAGTTAGATCAACACTTTTTGATAGACATGGTAGTATTGCTAAGGGATTTCAGTTATTTCAGAAATAATAATAATGGTTTCACTCAGAGTTAAGAAAGAAACAGTTACTTTAAAATGAAGAACAAATAAGCTAATAGTTTAATCAATGAAATGAAAGGGCATTTTTAGCATCTCAACAAAAATAAAAAATGGCATATTATTTAGACATTCTAGATTTTTTCAATAATTTTGGTAGACTCAATCCATACTTTATATAATTCATACACAATAGTTTATAAATTTTCTGTAGTTATCATAGCTAAAGAATTACTCTGAGGAAAACTGGTTAAACCAGCATTATAAACTGGTTGACAATTTGTTTGGAAGTAAGGAAACCTGAATTCCAAGTGCTATTGATTTGTTATATACTTTCAGACAAATCACTTAATTTCTCCAAGTCTCTATTTTCTCATCTTTAAGACAAAGGGTCCTTTTAGTTCAAAACAGTCTAAGATAATATGCTTCCTAAACCATGATTTATATTGTTGCATTCCTGTCTTGATCATTTTTATCCTCATGAAGTTATATAAAATACTTTTTTTAAAAAAAAGCATGAGGCCTATAAATTTAACTAGGATGCTTAGGTTAGAAAAATCTCCTAAAAATTGCAGGAAAAAAAGTGATGTTTTTAAATAATAAAATTTTATAGGTTAGCATACATTTCCTGTCAATGCATCACCAAGCACAGTACTTTAGGTCTTGAATGAAGGGAAACTGAATGGACATCTGGATAGAGAGGGATGGGAACAGAGACTTTGGAGATAAAACCCTAGCTAGTACTAAGTTTTGCCTTTGGTGTAATGTAATTGTAAATGTCCTTGAATATATAAAAGATGAAGAAAAAAACTAATTCAATTCAATTCAAAACTAAATAAATGCTATGGTTTCTAAGCATATGAGGCTATATACCAAACCTCTGTATATTCTCACAAACATTCCAACAAGCAATAATGATGCATTGTAATAGATCAATTATTTCTGAGAGTATGTGCATATGACCATAGAAGCTAGTTTTTAAATTTCCATTTACTTTGTGTGTTGTTAAGTCACTTCCTAAGTGATTCCTTTGTCACACATCTTTTTGTAGAAGTTACCTGATATTACAGCTTTTTCCTATATCTGAACTTGTTCACACCTTAATTTAACTTATTCTACAAAAGTGAACTTTAAATATTCTGAAGTCATTTCTTATTTTGTCAGATAAATTACAGCCATCAACAAAACAATATACTTAAGTATAAAATAATGGAGTGTTAACATGTCATGATCTTAAATAATCTCAAAGTTTTTTCAAGATAGAACTTGAAATTTAAAACATTTCTATCAATTTCTTACCTTCTATATACAATTCTAATTGACAGAATGCTGTCCCACGTCGTACATGTGCCTTCATTCTTGCATTAGCATTGTCTGCAACAGGTGGTGTTAATAGTTCTAGTGCCTTACCAAAAAAAAAAAAAAAGGGGGGAGGACATAATTCTCTAAATTTGAGCAAAAACATAGTAAAACTCATAACTTTAGGCCTTGAGCCTTCTTTTTGTCTGGAATGCAATTGTCCAGTACATCACAAAAATGACCAACATAAAGGAAAGAGGAAAGGCATCTGCTTTATGTTTTCTAGGCCTTTTAGAAAACAGCTGTTCCTTTGGCCATACACATGCAATACTGCAGGAAAGGCACTGTTTAAACTCAAGGGGATAGGTGCTGTTCAAACAGGAATACCCCACACATATTACCTTGGCAAAACTGGAAAAGTCTACATTGTTACCCAGCATGCAGCTGGCAGTGATGTAAAAGTAAAGGAATTTGAGCATATTAAGCACTGTAAGTGCCATAGTAGCTTCCTGAAAAAGGTGAAAGAAAATGATCAGGAAAAAAAGGAGTTCAAGAGAAAGGTACTTGGGTTCAACTGAAGTGCCAGACTGCTCTACTCAGAGAAGCACATTTTGTGAGAATCAATGGGCAGGAGCTCTAGGATCCATTCCCTTTGAATTCTTGACATAATAGGTATAAAAAATAAAATTAAAAACCTCTGGACTATTCATAAAGGTCCCCACCTACCTAAATTTTGGCTTGGCTGGTAATTTATCACATACATGTTTTTATAGGAGCAATTAAGGAATAAATCAGTTGTTCTTGTGAGATTCATACTTTACCTGTCCCCAAAGGTACAATTTGGTTTGCATTTTTTTTTAAGATTTATTTATTTATTCATATAGAACTGGGGTACAGGCCAGAGATACGGAGGGTGAGAGGATTCACCAGGGACAGAGTGGGGAGCAGAACAGGCAGATCGACGAAGTACACTGCTGAGGGGAGCAGCGGGCAGGTCAGGAGAGGTCTGCCTCGCCATGTGGATCTCCTCCGGGGCACGCAGGGCTCGCTCGAACTCAAGCGGCTTAAGCTTCTTAATGCTGTGCTTTAACCCGCTGTGCCACCAGGGAGGTCCTTGGTTTGCATTTTTAAAAATCTACTACTTTACCTTTAACAGCAAGAATGATTGAATAGCATGTATGATCTTTTATATTTAAACTGGGAGATTCTGTTTATTTGTTCAACAAAGTGTGGTAGTAAAAGGGAAATCTGATCATAAAGATATTGTCAAATCTTCAAAGTAAAGAGAATTAGTTGTTTTCTCCATATTGTTAATTTCAAAGAACCACCTAAGAGATTCTATGTGATTTTCTCTTAAAAAAATTACTCAAATTGAAAAAAAACAAACTAGAATTTCCAGATAATGACAGGAAATTAGTAGTGAAAATTAACATATACTGACTAACTTTGAAATTGGGAAAATGATTGTTGGGAGATAGCTTCCCCAGTGACTGTGATAGCAATTAACAAGGGAATATCACGTTTTTTCCTTCTACCATTCATAAGTTTGCAAAATTTATGAATTTCAACTATACACCTAGGCATTATAGTAGTGATTAATAGGTTTTCTTGTCCAACTTTAAGTATCATCAATTCTTTGATGATTCAAAAACTATTTTTTCAGTAAAAAATGTAATATGCAAGATAATTCCTAAATCTTTACATCTGGGACCCTCCCTGGTGGCACAGCTGATTAAAGCATAGAACTACAAAGCTAAAGCCACTTCAGCACGAGTTCAATACCTGGCCCCTGGAGGTGACCCACATGGCATTGCAGACCTCTTCTGTCCCGCCCGCTGCTCCTCTTAGCAGTGTGCTTCATCAATCTGTCTGTTCTGCTCCCCACTCTGTCTCTGATGAATCCTCTCACTGCCCCTGCAACTCTAGCTTGTACCCCAGTTCTGTATGCATAAATAAATAAATCTTTACCTCTCATTGTTTAAATTTAACAGAAGATAAGGGCATCATTTAAATCAATAAATAGGAGGATAACATTTTTTACCCCATAACAATACATTACTTTAAAAATATATAAATATATATACCTTAGACGAATCTTCGATGGCCTTGTGTAAGTTTTTTAGCTTCAGATGGCAAGCAGCCCGATTCAGATACAATAATGGAAACTTACTATTTAGTCTAATGGCTAAATTGTATGCATTAATAGCTGCCAAATAGTTTTCTGTTGCAAATAATTTGCTAATGAGACAAAAACAGAAAGTAAAAACAGTATAAGTGTTGAAAAAACTATCAGAAATAATATGCAATGATATCTGGCACACAGGATGGGTTACCTACATTTCTAGTCCTTGTATTATGGACATTGTAGCTGCAGTCACCACCTTTCCCCCTGCCCCCCTCCCCCAACATCAGCATGTAAACTGAATGGAAGCCATCCCATCCCTTTCAGTAGTTTAGGCAAATTGGCATAGTTCCACCCTCACTGGTAGAATAACTAATAAAAGAATGTGCTTGTGACCCGAAATGGTATTTTCCTAATGAAGACTGTAACTGTTTCCAGGGAGAATGAAAAATCGGGAAAACTCCCCCTGCTGGATGCAAATGAAGAAAGCACACAGACCAAGTTACAGCTGACTATTTTGACCACTATGGCAGGAGCTGAAAGAAGAATAAAGCTTATACCAGAAAGGCACTACACCTTTAGCTTTTCAATTTTATAAGCCAACGTACTCCTCTTAACATAAAGTTAAACATAAACTTTTTTTTTACTGGCAAACAAAAGCATCTTAATGGGTATATATATTATTAATATATTAGTCAACCCTCCAAAATTTTCTTTAAAATATGAAAATATAAATTATTAAAAGATTATTTGAAGTATAAAGTTAACTTTTTTCCCACATATGGTTCCCAGAATTTTGAAAAAGTCACAAACATGAGAAACTAGAAATTATTTTGTCAAGTATAAAAGTAGTATAAGTAACCTTTAATTCACTTCTAGTAGATTTTACTTCAAACACCACAGTTCTATATTATTAAACAGAATTAGTTTACAAGAAAAGTAAAACCATGAAAACAGTTGGTAAATCATGAGTAAAAGGTAAGTCAGCCCAACCACCATGCCATCAAACCTAGGACTGGCTCAAATTCAATATAACCTGCACAAACTAGAAGCTAATTTGGGGGAACAGTTTGTTTCTGAAATGCTTCAATATCAGCTAGGATGTTTCTTACAATAACAGAACCCCAACTGAAAGCAGTTTAAGGAAATAAATGACTTCACATTTTAAAAAAATCCAGAGATAGGCCCTCCCTGGTGGCGCAGCGGGTTAAAGCACAGCACTGAGAAGCTAAAGCCACTTCCGCATGAGTTCGATTCCCGCCTGCCCAGGAGGTGACCACATGGCGTGGCAGACCTCTCCTGACCTGCCCGCTGCTCCCCTCAGCAGTGTACTTCGTTGATCTGCCTGTTCTGCTCCCCACTCTGTCTCTGCTGAAGCCTCTCACTGCCCCTGAGCCTCTGGCCTGCACTATAGTTCTGCATGCACAAATAAATCTTAAAAAAAAAAAAATCCAGAGATATTAATGTAATCCGATTCAAATACCAAACATACTGTTCAAAAATTCTGATTAAAAATATAGAAATTTACATGGAACCATAGAAAGCCTCAGTGACAAAAGCAATCCTGAGAATAAAGGAAACAAAGGCATCACATTGTCAAACTCCAAACTGTAAATCAATGTGGTATTGGAATAAAAATAGACAAATGAATCAGTGGAATAGAATTGGAAGCTCAGACATAAATACACATATCTACCAAACTTAATTCATGATAAAGGGCCTGCAACCATATAACAGGAAAAAGAGAGTCTCTTTAACAACCGGTACTGGGAAAATTAGAAGGCTACATGTACAAGAATAAAGTGGGATTATTATAACTCTATACACAAAAAGAAATTCAAAAGGATAAAAGACTTGGGTATAGGCCCTCCCTGGTGGCGCAGCGGGTTAGAGCTCAGCACTGTAAGCTAGCTGTAGCCACTTCAGCGTGAGTTCAATCCCTGCCCCTGAGGTGATCCATATGGTGAGGCAGACTTCTCCTGACCCACCCGCTGCTCCCCTCAGCAGTGTGCTTCAGTCCATCTGCCTGTTCTGCTCCCCACTCTGTCTCTGGTGAATCCTCTCACTGCACCTGCACTTCTAGCCTGTATCCCAGTTCAGTATGCATAAATAAAAATAAATAAATCTTTAAAAAAAAAAGAAAGACTTGGATATGGTACTTGCAACAATAAAGTACAGAAGAAATGGCAGTGCATTTTACAATATCACTGCTAAAGGTGGAGACAGGGACTATGGAGGAAGACTATGTGTGCTTTAGCGATAGGTACACTATGGTTGCTAGGCCTGAAGGGGGAGATCCTATATTTCCAAAATACTAAAACAATGTAAACCAATGGAACTTTAATTAAAAATAAACACTTTTTAAAAGCAGCAGTCCAATGAAATAACCCTGAACTGTTGTCAATCAAAATTTGTCCCTGGACTTGGGATAAAGTTGCCATCTTTAGTCACATGGGCAAGCTCCACATGCCTAACTAACTAAAATAGGAACTCAGTCAGCAAGGGTTAAACAGGAACAACAAATGCTAGCTAAACTATGATGTCTACTATAGGCTTTTTTAAAAATTACAGTAACTTATAGATCTTTTACCATTTTTACCATTTTAAACAGCTCAGCAGCATTAAGTACATTCACATTGTGGAGTGGTGTGTCTTTTCCTTCTCTTAATGTCCTTGGTGTACATACGTTTTTAATTTGCCACATTCCAGCTTACCAGTTTTTCTTTTTGCCTGTGGGGTTTCTTTTTGGTTTTTGTTTGAATTTTGAAACTTCAGTGAGCAAACGTATATAGTACACCAAGCTCAAGAACACTTTGTGGTATGTCACTAGGTCAAGGCTTGGGGATAGACGTGACAGAATTACAAATCAGGATATACATAAACAGATAGAGGTGCCTAGTAAGGGTAAACTGGTTCCCTCATCACACAGCAGTATATGAGATGGGGATCCCAAGCCTAATGGGGAACAGATGTCTAAGAGTCTTTGGGCATTTCAAGGTACCTGTCAAGACTTTCACTTCCAGCAGCATGTGGTACATCTTCCTCAGAAATTTATCATGCTCACAACCCTGAATTAGCCTTTGGGTACCTCAACTAGATGAAAGTTTTTAGCTGCCTCTGAAAGTGCTGCCCACTCACCTTGACATTGGTATAAAGTCAGGGTGAAAAGCCACAGGGTTGGTGCAGAACTTGGTGGCCAGGAAGCCAGAGAAAAGGCAACTGGGCTTTACCCCCTCACACACTTAGGCAAGCTCATTAAGTTGTGGGAGAGCATCTTGATGTAGTTGTAAAGTGCTCTTGCAACTGATGTTGCTCTGGAACTGATGTTACTTATGTTTTTGATGTCACATCTAAAAAATACTGACAAATCCAATGCCAAGAAGCTATCTGTGATTTCTTCTAAGAATTCTATAAATCTAGTTCTATGTTTAGGTCTTTAATCCACTTTGAGTTCATTTTTGTATATGACATTAAGGGTTCAACATCATTCTTTTACATGTGGACATCCAGTTTTCCCAGCATTGTTTATTGAAACAACTGTCCTTTTTCCATTAAATAGCACCCTGTTGAAAATCATTTACGTGGTACCATATATGTGAGGGGTGTTTTGCGTTGCTGATTCCACAGATCTACATGTCTATATGTATTTTAGATTAATAAGGATATTTAAAGAACAATTTTTTTTTATCTTTAACATAAGTTTATAATTTTATAAAAATGCAAAACTTTTATCACAAAAAAATTCTTCCAGTTTCTCAGGGAAGAGTTTATAAAGACTAGTATTAATATAACCACTAAAAAGAGGGATAGTAGCAAGAAAGAGGTAGTAAAATTTTTAAATGTTTACATTAAAATATGAGTCTAGGGCCCTCCCTGGTGGTGGTGCAGCAGGTTAAAGCACAGCACTAAGAAGCTAAAGCCACTTCAGCATGAGTTCAATATCCACCCAGGGAGGTGACCACATGGCACTGCAGACCCGCCCACTGCTCCCCTCAGCAGTGTACTTCATCAGTTGGCCTGTTCTGTTCCCACTCTGTCTCTGGTGAGTCCTCGCATCGCCCCTGCACCTTTGGCTGTACCCTAACTCTGTATGCATAAAATAAATAAATCATAAAATAAAATCAAAAAGAAAATACATTTTTTTTAAAGTTCAAAACCACGACAAACATCCAAAACTTTGCTCAGAATGGTTTTCAGAGTGAGAAAAAGCCAAATTTTAAAAAAGAAAGGGAAAGAAAACTCTGTTTAAAGGGCAGTAATCTTTGAACACCATGTTTAAACAGAGAAGTTAAGAACATTATATCTTCTCTGTTGTTGCAAATAAGACAAGATCAATGAAAAGAATGCTGCAAAAGCACTCACTCATTCAACACAGGTTGCATTAAATGTACAATAGCAAAAGCAAGACAATCACAAATACTTGCCATTTTTTTGATAAACGATTCTGCACATTTGTAGAGGGAAAAAGCACGCTGGAACTGGTCAAAAATCAAACATTTTGTTCAAGAGTTGGTCATGGGGAAAAAACACAAAAGGCAAGAATGATAAAGAAGCAAAGTGGAGGCCCTCCCTGGTGGCGCAGCGGGTTAAAGCACAGCACTGAGAATCTGAAGCCACTTCCGCATCAGTTCTATTCCCGCCTGCCGCCTGCCCCGGAGGAGACCACATGGCCAGCCAGACCTCTCCTGACCCGCCCGCTGCTCCCCTCAGCAGTGTACTTCGTCAATCTGCCTGTTCTGCTCCCCACTCTGTCTCTGGTGAAGCCTCTCACCGCCCCTGAGCCTCTGGCCTGTACCCCAGTTCTGTATGAATAAATAAATAAATCTTTAAAAAAAAAAAAAAAAAGAAGAAGCAAAGTGGAGAGAAGTAAAGAAAAGGGCAGAGAAGCAGAGAAATCAGGAGTAGCTGGATTTAGAACAGCAATGGGACAGCAACACCCACACCAACAGAAGGCTGACAGCTCCATTTTTTGGGCAATAAGAACCACAGCAGCCACCTGTCCCTCAAAGGACTTTGAAAGTCCTGTTTCTTTCAGCCTTTTACTGAAAACATTCCTGGGAAACTTGAGAATTTCTAATGCCGAGGGTCAGTGTCCCTGAGAGAAGGCACATTAACCCTGCGCACGTTAGCACTTAGGATGAAGGGTGGAAAGGATACTGTGCACTAAATAAAATGACCAATAGGCCATCATAGATAGGTACTGGACTGCAATAGAATATTAGGGGCTAGAAATGAGTAACTGGAAAATTTACTGCTTATAATAAAGCATCATCTTAGAATATGGATTAAACTTATTTAAGTCAGGCAAAAGGAGGGAGCATAAAAAACTCTTTTTCATAGAGTACTGAAAAATGCAGCAGAGCAAGGAAGATTTGGCAGCTCCGTCCTGAAAGCCACAGGTCAAGAAAGGGACTGTTGGGAGACAGTTCTCATTAGGTCTCTGAAATTTCTGCACGTCCTACATCAGACGCACTGACAGCTTTTATTTGGGATTATCTTTTTAAAGACGTTTGTGTAGCACACAGCCTTGGAAAAGTTTTGTGGACAGAATTTGCAGCAAAGGGCAAATTTATTTGTTGCTTAGTATAAAAAAGATAACAATTTTCTTGTGGGTCACAACCTGGGCAGATTTGCTAACAATTCCCTTATTTAAAAAGATGTGCCCCTTAAGTTTGGCCTTCTCAAGTGCTGTACAAACATGAGCCTAACTCAAAACTAGCTCCATGGAACTTGAAGAGACAGTGGAAACCAACATGAAGCTCATGTTGCTTACTGTATCTTGAATAATAAAGTCCTTTTCCCCAGACCCATGAGTCTTCCCTCTGCCAGCTGCCACAAAACTATGGCAGGCTATTCCCTCACAGTTCTTGCCAAGGGAATAAACCCAAATTTAACTATTAGAAAGAAATTCAACTGGGCAAATGGAACTGTATTCTGGGATGGTAACAGGTGATCAAAAATCAGCATCAACATGAAACAAAAGGACATCCAACCCGGCAGATAGAATCTAGCTATAGAAAATTTAGAAACAGAAAGCTTACAGAGTTTTAGATTGACATGGGTTGGTGCTGGGTTAGTCTGTTAGCAAAGAGCAGGTTTCTACACACAAAACTAGGGCTCAGGAAATAAACCAAAGTAGAATCTCAGTCTTTTTCTTTTTTTAAGATTTACTTATTTATGCATACAAGGACTGGGGTACAGGCCAGAGGTGTAGGGGGGTTAGAGGACTCACTAGAGACACAGTGGGGAACAGGAAGACTGAAATACACAGCTGAGAGGAGCAGCGGGCAATACAGGAGAGGTCTGCTGCACCGTGTGGGTCACCTCCCAGGCTGGGGATTGAACTCGTGTTATAGTGGCTGCAAATAGCTTCATAGTGCTTCAACCTTTTAACACTACCAGGGGAGGCCCCTGGAGGACCAGAAGACTAGGAAGGCTATAAAATCTGGCCCTGGAATTAAGTACCTAGTTTAGTATATTGTGGGGATTGACACTATTTGTTTAGGTTGATTTTTTTTTTTAAGATTTATTTATTTATGCAGGGCTCTACCTGGTGGCACAACTGGTTAGGAAACAGCACTGCAAAGCTGGCTGCAGTCGCTTCAGTGCAGGTTCTATCCCTGGCCCTGAAGGTGACCCACATGGCACACTAGACCTCTCCTGACCCACCTTCTGCTCCCCTCAGCAGTATACTTTGTTGATCTGCCTGTTCTGCTCCTTAGTTGATCTCTGGTGAAGCCTCTCACTGCCCCTGCACTTCTGACTTGTACCCCAGTTCTGTATGCATAAATAAATCCTTAAAAAGATTTATTTATGCATACAGAACTGGGGTACAGGCCAGAGGTGTGGGGGCCAAGAGGACTCATCAGAGACAGAGTTGGGTGCAGTACAGGCAGAACTGAGGAAGAACACTGCTGAGAGGAGCAGCGACTGGGCCAGGAGAGATCTGCCAGGCCATGTGGGTCACCTCCTGGGGTGAGGATCGAATTCATGTTGAAGTGGCTTTAGCTTCTTAGTGCTATGCTTTAACCCACTGCGCCACCAGGGAGGGCCTGTTTAGGTTGATTTTAACTATGAAACAAGGATTTGTTTATTCATTACTTTGCTGTTCCTCTTCTTGCCCCTCCTTCCGTTCAATTAATCACATGCTTCAAACCAAACGCTGTTCTCTTGTTCAAGTCAAGCAGAGCTCTCTGAACAGTTACTGAGCTATTCCACAGGCTGAGAGTCACTCTGTCCTTGTAGCCCCCCTGAGGACCTGGTAAAGAAACTTCCCAGTGACAGCAAAGAGGAGGAGGCTTCATATAATCTCAAGGCAATGTCAAGAGCAAGTGAAAACTCCCCTGAAAGGCCAAGTGAAGGTACTTCCTTGGGAGGAATTGGGCCAGCTTATAGCACAGATGTCCTCAAGAAAATGTGAAAGTGACTGGGTTTTGGCAGCAGTGAAAATTTTACAAGGTTTAATAGACTCAGACCATCTGTATATCATCTGCTCAATACAGCACCCAGGGAATTGCTTTATAGGTAGTGAAATTCTGAAACATAGATCTTTAATCTGCAAGCAACTGATAGTTGGGGTTCCCCCGACACCCTGTCTGACCTGCATGTCACACAGACCCAGCCATAACAGGTGCAGTTCCCATAGAGGCCCCTTGTGCCTTCCTGCTTGTTGCTTGTAGAGTCTAGGATGACATGACTGGCTTTTGAAGAGCACTGAAGATTTCACAAGTGAGCTTGAAGAGACTCCAGATCTCCCTCAGCACATGATAAGGACTCTTTCAATGGATGGACAGAGGAAGAAATCCTATCTATTAGTAAAGGGGCCTCAGGAATAGACAGAAGTAGATCATGACTGATACTATGAAAAGAAACAATCTTCAAAGATTCAAATCCAGCCTTCACAAGAAAAGTATGTACAGTCAAGAAAACCCATTGACCATCTCCAGTAGTTCAGCAGCAGTAAAAAGGGGCACCTAGATAATCAATAGGGCAGGGTTGCAAATTATCACTTCCACTGACCATTCCATTGACAGAAATGTGGAAATAAAATCAGTGAGGAGAGTCAAGAGTAATGGCTGCAGTTTGTAGAGCAAAGACGGGATTTTGATGAGCAAATACACAGTCAGGCCTCCACTCTCTTCCTCAGATGAGCTGTCAAAACTTTAGTCAGTCACAACTTGAATTTCAAGATTCATTAACAAACCCAAGCACCAGCCTAGCAAACCATTATTCCAGTTAATTTTGTCTTAAACTGCTCATCAGGAGCTTATCACTTATAGTGAAAACAATTCTGCATGGATCTGTTACATGGATGGTTGGTCTGGAATATGCTGGGTTCTCAGGAGGTTAGAAATGACTACTCATCATTCAGGGTGATCACCTAATCATGAGAAGTCTCCGTGTAAAGCAGATGATAAAATCAGTAGGGGAAGTGAGTTAGAGAGGGACACATATTTCGATCCCCCTCCATGGGAGGGTGTCTTTATTTGAAGTAAAGGCATCGAATTTTGGGTCAAGTATAAAGAAGTTGGGTCTAGAGTTGAGTCATTCTCTTGGGCCAACCGCCTCCTCCAAGACATCATCTATCTCCTTGAAGAAATCTTGGGGCAGGGAAATGAGAGAAAGGCAGTGAAGGAAGCCCTTGGTTCCAAGTGTTCAGGTGATAATCTCATGTCCAGGCGTCAGGGATTTCTCCCTCAAGGTAACCATTTTTATCCTTCCTTCAATCTATCCCTCATTAGTGTTGTGACTCCAGGCATGTCACTTCATTTCTATATTTGATATATATATATATGCTCCATAAAATATGGATCACAGCCCCTATGCTGCTTACTCCACAGTGCTGAAAAGTTTCACAATAACAGATTCCCCACCCCCATTATAAGCTCTTACTCATGTCAAAGTGGAAAAGTTAAGTTCCCTCCTCTTATCTTGTAGCTTTCTAGTGTCCTCTTTGTAGGCAACCAATACTACATTCCTTACTTATGTATCCAGGTATTTAATGATCACACTTTTTAAAAGAATTTAGTACTTAGACCAAAAACAAGAAAGAAAATTAAGACATCAAAACTAGGATAGACAGTGATTTTGTACAACAATAGTAATAAGGGGAGGGGGAAGAGTAATACAATGATGGGTGATACATTGTAGAATTAGATATCCTTAATTCACTCCTATCCAACTTTAGAATTTTCTGTAGAGAGTGAGTTATGAACCTGTTGTGGGGGAAGAAGGAACTTTAAGTCTAGGGTTAGGACAGAGTCCAAAACAACTTAGGCTAAAAATCAAGCACAGAGTATTATCAGTGTGACAGAAAAGTGGTCCACCTACTTTATATGATTATAGCATCTGGAGGAAAGCTGTGATGGCTATTAAAGTTATTTACAGATACTGAGTCACATTAGGCTGTTTAAGTGACATCATACCATGCACATATCTAAATTAGACCATGAGACTTTTAAGTAAGACGTTTCAGTAAAATGCTATCTGATACAGTTGTTGGAGGAGTGACCCTGGACTTGTCTGGTTTGACTGTGTGTTGAAGGGGAAGGGTGTCTCCTCCAGGTCCCTATGCCACTGCATGAGACAGCCCCACTCCCGCTTATATAGGGGTGAGCAGTGAAGAGCCAGGTTAGGGTCAATAACCCTGGCCCCTTCTGGACCTGCTATCACTACTATTAGGGGAACCAGTTCAGATCTGGGCTCTGCTAGCTGGGGGGTGGGATGCCACAAGGCTGACATGCTGCAACAGCTGCACACATCAGTGCAGTAATTGGATCCACTGACACCCTGGTCCTGCCCTTCAGCCTTGAAAAGGGGCTGGGATCAGCAACCTCAAAGGCAGTGGATGGTGCCACTAAGAAGGTGGAGATTTTAATCCCCTTCCTGAGTGGGAGATGTAAGAGGGTAGTTGTTGGGAGCAAGGGGAAGAGCAGAGAGACCCCAAAGACTTTATAAACAGGAGCAGAGGATGTTCTTGTTCTTTTGGTGGACAACATTAACTTGACCTTTGGTCCCTACATTCCGACTGCTTCTGATGTCTACTGCTTCTGATCTCTGGCTAGATGTCAGGCCTTCATGTGAGGCACCAGGTCACTGCTCCTGATCAGTAGCATCCCTTTGATCCTACAGGTATGAGGATGACTGCAGGCTGTCATTGGAGGGACAGCTGCCATGTTCCACAAGTGACTTTTGGCTTAGACACTGCAACATGGACACCATCTAGGCTAGGACAGACTGCATTGGCCACATACTGACCTATAAATTTTCCTTCTCTCTTCTTCTTAGCTCCCAAATTTTTCCTCTATAAATTAAACTCTATTACTATTATTCTTCCCTTTTGGAGGCCATGCCCCATAACTGTGTGGGTGAGAACTCACCAACTGGGTCATCCCCAACCCGCACCCCAATTTGTTCAGTGTCAAAGTAATTGGAAAAGGAAAATGCTTTCATGAGCAAATGAAATTACTTAAGCTAATGCATTTTCCTAGTAGTATACCTGGCATTTAAAACTAAGGTACAATAGTAGAAAGCTAGGTAACAAAAAATAAAAACACACTGTGGCTTGTTCTAAGAAATTTTGTTTGAGTAGGTATAATCCCCTAAAAGTCTTGCTTGTTTTCTATGAAAAAGATGTCCCATATGTTTAAATAAAAATAGGAGAGTTGGACTGCTTTTGCTTGTCTAAATATATTAGAAGTCTAACACAAAACAAAACCTCTGGAGATGAAAGTACTTCACACTTTGGCTTAAATACAACACATTGCTTCTTAATCAGTTTCTATGACTGTACCTATCTTTTGTACTGCATTACAATGCTAGAGAGGATACATTTTTCTTTAACAAGTATTACCTTTTCTGTTATTTGTTTGTACTTGGCACAATAATTAATTGAACTTTGCCCTGATTTTCTGGGTGTCATTAGTCACCAAGTTTTTTTCCATCCCTCTTCATTTTCAAAACTCTAACTCTCCTCTTATTCTGTTTCTCTTTCTTTTTCTACCTAATTGGAATCAATAAGGCACAGGTACAAAAACAGCAGAGTCTAAAATAATTATAACTACCAGTCATGCCTGACTGCCACAACATACACGTTGGCATGAGTTCGCTGCCAATTCATCGGATTTTGCCAGCAGTCAATTATGTACACAAATAGAAACACACATACACAGTTTTTTGTTGCACTTATTCAAAATTCTCAGCCTGACTCAATCTACTCTTTTCACTCTTTTTTTTTTTTTTAAGATTTATTTATTTATGCATACAGAGCTGGGGTACCAGCCAGAGTTGCAGGGGCAGTGAGAGTCTTCACCAGAGACAGAGCGGGGAGCAGAACAGGCAGACTGATGAAGTACACTGCTGAGGGGAGCAGAGGGCGGGTCAGGAGAGGTCTGCTGCATCACGTGGGTCACTTCCGGGATGGGCAGGGATTGAACTCATGAGGAAGTGGCTTTAGCTTCTTAGTGCTGTACTTTAACCCACTGCACCATCAGGGAGGGCCCTACTCTTTTCACTCTTAAATCTAAATGATGTTATTAGTGTATTTTGGTTTTAACACTAAGACCAAACACTATGTATGACCATTAGCCAGTCTACTATCCTCTAATTCAGTTAGTGGCATCACAAAATGAATCATTTAAGCTAGAAATCTCTCCCACAACTATTCTTCCCAATAAATCAAGAAGTTCTGCTTATTTTTTACCTTTTAAATATTTCTCAAATTGCCCCCTCTCTCCCCTTACAACAATGCTGTAGTTCAAGGTTTTGGCCTTGGTTCCTATAACATTTTCCTCCATCTTACAGAATAAAATCTAAGAATCTTAACCAAGCACTCAAGACTACTACCTATTTTCTTGGCTCATTTGTCATTTTTCCTAGATCAAAATATTATGCTTTCGCAAAAAATAAACCACGCATAGATCTTGACCTATTTACAACTCTATTTCTTATCTCTGAGCTTTTGTTCAGTCTGCTTAACCCAAAATTAATGGCTTTCTCTTGAAATTCCTACTTACCACTAAGAGGAGCGCAGGAGCTGCATTCTCTGTGAAGCCTCGTGTGAAACTACTTTTCTTCCCTCCTGGTGAGACACCCTGCTTTTCTACTCTTCTTTTACTTTGTTCTTATCTATGTATTAGACTTCTGATACAATAGTATTTGTGTTTATCTTTCTCCATCACTGATCTATGTAGGTCAGGGACTATTACATATGACCTAGTTACAAGCAAGCAATATATGTTTATTTAATGGCTAAATAATGGAGAAGGAGGAGGGCAGGAAGAAGAAAAGAGGAGAAAGGATTATGTAGAATCAGTGTGTTAGCTTCAAGCTTCCAACCTTCAGAAAAATTGCACACTCCATCTCAATTCTACAAATTAGTCCCTGGTATTATAACAGACAGGAGGGAAAAAAACATGACAGAATGGAGATAAGATAAGAAAAGAAAAACTGAGGTGTTGTGGTGGACAAATAGTACCTTCCCTCCACAAAATGTCCATATCCAAGTCCCCAGAACCTATAATGCTAACTAGCATGGCAAATGGACTTTACAAATGTGGTCAAATTAAAGATCTTGAGATATCTTAGACTATCCAAGTGAGAATAATGTAATCACAAGGATCCTCATACAAGAAAAAAGGAGATGAGATCAGAGTCAGAGAAGGGAAATGTGACTATAGAAGCAGAGGAGAGTGAAACAGTGGCTGACTGAGGGCCACATGTCAGAGCACAGTGGTAGCCTACAAGCTGGAAAATTTGAGGATGTAGATTCTCTCTTGAAGCCTCAAAAGAAATCCTTTTGGCATTCTGACCCCCAGAAGTGTAAGATAATAAATTTTGTTGTTTTATATCTCTAAATTTGCAATAGTTTGTTAAGGCAATAATAGAAAAACAATATAAAAGATATATAAATACATATAAATAAACTAGGAATCCAGAAGTTATCTACAACTATTTCTCAACCTCAAAATATATACTCAAATTGCCACACAGATGGTACCATAATTCACTATTTTTAATAACTGTAAGAAATATTCACATACCATGTATGAATAACAAAAAGGGGTACCTGGATAAATGATAATATAATTTAGAAACTTTTAAAGATGGATATGAATAATCAAAGATTTAGCTTTTAAGAAAAATATTAGGAAGAATTTATGTTTACTATAAAAGGGATCTAAAAGAGATTTTACTAAGCAATCTAAAAGATGTGCTATTTTCATTTCTATAACATTTAAACATAAAAATCAAAAAGAAGAGGCTTATTTGTTATCTTATTTAACTTTTTAAAACTGGAAGCCATTACATCTCTCCTGCTCACCTGTTCCTTTCTTTTTCTTTCTCCTTTGCCTAATATACCTATAAATACCTAATTTGCTTAATTGTACTCTCTTCCTAACAACACCACTACACACACGCGCATGCGCGCACACACGATACCTAAAAAAATATGATGAGTGCTAATGTCAACTTATATCATAAATCTCACGGTCAGAGTTAAAACAACTTACTTTCCTTTGTCCTTTAACCATTCTGGGTTCTTTTCTTCTTCTTTTAAGTCACAAAGCTCAGGAATGTCAGTATTAATTGCTCTTCGTGCTTCTGCTTGTTTGTGTAGCCACTGAAATGAGAATGAAATCTAATGAATACAAAAACATTGCTTTTACCAGCAATGTTTACTATTAGATTTTCCATCTTCCTACATAAAATGAAAATACTATTTCCTGTGAACTGAATGTTTGTGTACCCCCCTCCCCAAATTCACATACTAAAGCCTTAACAACCAACATGTTGTATTAAAAGGTGAGTCCTTTAAGAGGTGTTAGGTTTAGATGAACTTGTGAGGGTGGACCCTTGCACGAAGCATATATTACCACCCTCACCCACACTGATCTTGGATGTCTCTAAAACTGGGAGGAATAAATCCTGTGTATTACACAGTCTAGGCATTTTGTTATAACTATGCTACAAGATCATGGTGATTTTAAGCTTCCAGTTTTTATACATTTGCTAAAACACTATTAGCTGGTATAATATATAAATATAGAAACACTTTTAGTCCATATTTCATACACATTTCTGGTAGTTAATGTGATGATTATTTTATCTTTTATATATAGATTTTTGATAATGAAAAATAAATTATTTTAGTTATAATTTTCTTAGTAAAAATTTAAATGTACTGTTTAATAAGAATTTCATATTTATAAATTATTGTATCTTAAGGATCTTCAATTATGAAAATAGTTATTTTCATAATTGAAGATCAGTTTAAAAAAAAGTAGTTCTTAGAGCTTACATTACTAATGATAAAATATTCAAAATTATAGGACTCAGAAATTTATAAATGGATGAAAGATATTAATTCCAAAATGTCACATCACTTAAAAATCCCTGTAATAGTAAATTATAATAACATATTAATGACAAATTTCCAGGCCTTTCTCACTAAAACACACACTAATGAAAAATTTAAAAATCTATTCTAGAAAATTACATGTTTTATAAAATAAATGGTAAGTGTAAGAGTTTATTTCTTGATATAAGTAACAATTCTGTATATTACACGTTATCCTCCTTCAGCATTCTGAAGCCAAAAAATTATACAACATATATTTTTTCTCAGAAGGATATTCTAGAAACATATTCATGAAGGCCTTTAGTGTAATGAATACTTTAGAAATTCAGAACCAGTTTTAGTTTTAAAAGATTAAATAAAAGATATTTTCATTTGTGATCACTGCAGTAAGTAGCAGTTATTTTTACCTCTTCTTCTTCTGCTACTTGAGACTCCCGAAGGGCAGTTGGAAAAACTCGAGGGGTAAAGTTGATTTTAATACTGCCAGTAGAGCGAGGAGCAGGAATACTGTCTTCCTTTAACTTTTCAAAAAATATATTTTCTGAATTTCTCCCTTAAAAGCAATATTAGCAAGAAAGTTATTTATCATTTTCTAAGTACAATCAAGCTGCCTTTTAAAGTAATGAACATCAAGCTATTTCTAAAATCCTCTACAAATAAAGCTTTATACTTTGTGCAAGTAGAAATGAAAAAAAAAAATCCATGCTTTAAAACTATGGCAACTAATTTTTTCTTTAAATAAGTACCCCAACTACTTTTCTGGGGTTCTCTTTGTCAAATAACATAGTATCTAATTTATATTAGTCATATGGAGGGTACTTTAGGTCACTCCAAATCAGCTCTAGAAGAAGGCACTGAGTCAAAGCCCTACTGCCAATACCGCCTGTTTCCTCAATTCTCAAAGCAGTACCTGCTATAAAATTCCTTGTGATCATATAAATTTTTTCAACCAGTCAAGATAGCTAATGAAAATAGGCAAAAAATAAAAAGGAAAAGTTACATAGTTCTATAAAGGTAGCTAGATGTAACAATGGTTAAGCCAGTGTAGAGGAGAAATTAATTCATGTGCCAGAATATAAAGTATATGAATAAAGGGAAGAATAAGTAGCTAGAAAAATGTAAAAATTAGAACTGAACTTCTAGTGGTGAACATAATGTAGCATATATACATGTTGATTTTTTTTTTAAGATTTATTTATTCATACAGAACTGGGGTACAGGCCAGTGATGCAGGGGGTGAAAGGATTCACCAGGGACAGAGTGGGGAGCAGAACAGGCAGATCAACGAAGTACACTGCTGAGGGGAGCAGCGGGCGGGTCAGGAGAGGTCTGCCACGCCATGTGGTCACCTCCGGGGCAGGCGGGGATGGAACTCATGCGGAAGTGGCTTTAGCTTCTTAGTGCAGTGCTTTAACCCACTGCGCCACCAGGGAGGGTCTATGCATGTTGATTTTTAATGTTGCACACCTGAAATATTTTTTTTAAGATTTTTTAAATTTATTTGTGCATACAGAACTGGGATACAGGCCAGAGGCTCAGGGGCAGCGAGAGGCTTCACCAGAGACAGAGTGTGGAGCAGAACAGGCAGATCGACAAAGTACATTGTTGAAGGGAGCAGCGAGTGGGTCAGAAGAGGTCTGCCACGCCGTGTGGTCACCTCCCGGGCTGGCGGGAATCGAACTCATGCGGAAGCGGCTTTAGATTCTCAGTGCTGTGCTTTTAACCCGCTGCGCCACCAGGGAGGGCCACACCTGAAATTTTTATTATGCTATATTGCAATGTTCCTTCAATTAAAGAAATAATACAATGGTATCCAAAATATGATACATCGATTTAAAAGGTAATTCACAGTAGATGTACTGGTTCCCAAAATCATTATTATCCCAAGGTTCTTCTTCCCTGTTCTGTCACTCTTAGCATATGGCTTGCCTCTTAGTGATTCCAAGACAGGTATCACACTTCCTAGCTTAGATCTTCATCTCAGACAGGAAAAGCAAAGGCCAAATCAAGACGAAAAGACTGAGGTCCTTGATCAGAAAAGTAGTACTTGTCTATAAATTCTTAGATTTCTTTTTGCTTTACATCAGTCAGAACTGCATTACTTGCCTGCGAGTAGTTACAGGATAGTCCAGGGAAGTGAGTTTTATTTTCTTCCTTTTTAAAAACCAATTTAAAATTATTTTGAAAAAAAGATTCAATTTAGACTGAATTCAACTTAGATCCTTCTTTCTTTTCATAATAAAAATTTCAGATAATAGGGTCCTCCCTGGTGGCACAGCGGGTTAAAGCGCAGCACTGAGAGCTAGCCATAGCTGCGTCAGTGCAAGTTGGAGGAGATCCACATGGTGCGGCAGACCTCTCCTGACCCGCCCACTGCTCCCCTCAGCAGTGTACTTCGTCGATCTGCCTGTTCTGTTCCCCACTCTGTCTCTGGTGAAGCCTCTCACCGCCCCTGAGCCTCTGGTCTGTACCCCAGTTCTGTATGCACAAATAAATAAATCTTAAAAAAAAAATTTCAGGTAACATACAAAAGTAGGTAATTAGTCATCAGGCATTTTCATGCTCCAACTTTAATGATTAATTCATAGCCAATACCATTCATCTTTACCTGTAGCCACATCCACATGTCATATTATATTAATTTTTTTAAGATTTATTTTTATTAATTCATGCATACAAGAACTGGGGTATAGGCCAGAGGTGCAGGGTGAGGGTGAGAAGACTCACCAAAGCCAGAGTGGGGAGCAGAACAGCAGGACCTACTGAACTACACTGTTGAAGGGACCAGTGGGTGAGAAAGGAGAAGTCTGCCATGCCATATGGGTTAGATCCTTGGCCTGGGCTCCAACTCCTGCTGTAGTGGCTGCTGATAGCTTGATAGTGCTGAGATTTAATCCCCTGCATCACCAGGGAGGGCCCCACATATCATAGTATGTTAAGGCAAATCTCACATATCATTTTTTCCTCATTCTTGACCAAACTACTGTAATTTACAATTTTAATGTACAATACAAACTCCATAATTTCTTGAAATTCTCACCTGACTGTTACAAAGAGCTGAATCTACACTTTCATTCTTCATTGTCAGAAAGGATACCTAATTCTTCATCTGTCCATTGGGAGAAGCTGAATATTGAAAGTCATGAGAAAAGTGCCAGGGAATTCAGAACCACATAGTTGCATGGAATAACTTACCCTGTGGTCAGCTAGGGAAATAGTATGTACAAGGTTCATGCACACTCCCAACCAACATGACCAACTCTAGCATCACAGATACCTCTGCAGAGATACCTTCAACAAAATGAAAGGTGCCAGGAGTCTCAGAGCTCACATGTCAGCCAGTGTCAGGACAGCAGATACCAGGCTTTACCACTGGCTCCACATCATTTCCCCCAACATCATATTTCTAGACCCACACACATTTAGTAGGTATTCTACAAGGTCATTTAAAAAACCCAACTATAAATTATTACCACATTTAAAGAAAAATGTGATAACGTTTTTTTCTTTTACTATGTTTAATTCCCTTTATGCCCATGGATAAATTTTTTTAAACATCTTCAGAATATTTCTCATTTTTAAAATTGTATTTGGGTTCTAAAAGCACTTGAAAACATCCAATTTATTGAAAAATGTTTGAAATATGGAAGGAAGTATTCTAATATACCCTAGTTGGTATCAATATTTTGTTAGAAAGGCATTTAAAATGGTGGTAGTTGGGTTGTTAACTTGAATGCCGATATTAAACCACAATAAAATCTAAAAATTAAATAATGCTAAATGTTTAATGTTCACTATAAATAACTTTTCAACATGCTGGACCTCACTGTTCAAGTAGTATAGGTATACAATCTGGTGGAGTAAGATTACAGATCTATTTCAAATCCCATAGATTTACTTGTTTGGTAGTTGCTTTATCCTTTCTGAACACCTATTTCCTCTAAAATAAGAATAGCAAAGTATTACTTGATATTGACAAACAAAATCACGTTATATCATTAAATAAAGGCTAATTATTACTGTTCTATAAATGATTTACTACAAGCTGTTCCATTTCTAAATACACAAGGCCCAAAACAAAAATCAGATAAAATCAAACTTGTAGCTTTCCAATGTCGAAATATGTCTTTTCACCTCCTTTTTAATACAATAGGATCAAATGCCAGAAGAGCTCTTGTTTACTCAAAGACTAGTTTGCTTATTGTACTATTTTCCTCAGTCATGTAAGAAAAGAGGCTTTTCATGAAACTCCCAATTTTGTATCTCTAAGTAAGTAAAGAAATTTTCCTGACACCGATTAGTCTTCTCCAAGTGTTTCTTGGGCCTTGGTTAAACACATACTGAATATCACCTGCATAAACTTCAAAAGGAAGCATAAAAACAAAGACAACAGCGAGCCCACATTCATATTGTTTTGAAAATTTCACTACTTTGTAGAAAAAGATGTATCTGTCACCTTATTCTTTGTATTATCTTTTTATTCTCAATATACCAAAATAATGTCCCAATACTATTATTATAAATATATTTACAAAGCAAACCCCCCAATAGTAATATACATACTGCACCATAAGACTGGTTTTTTTCCCCAGAAAATATCAAGAAAATATCAATCATTGTACCTTTTGTAGCAAAATTTCTAGATGCTGAATTTTTAGTAAGGTTTTGGTGTTTTAATTTTTTTTTCTCTTCTTCAATTTGTTTTTCTTGTTGATATAATTTCTCTTCCCTCTGAATTCTTTTTTGTTCTTTTTGTTTTTCATCTTTTCTTTGACATTCTTTCCAGGCTTCTAATTCTTTAGTTGCTTTTATTCGTTCGTTTTCTTTCATGTTTTCTATTTTTTGCCTCTCTTCTTCTTCAATCTGTGAAGATTAGAATTACCCAGTCATTAAAACATATAAAATGCAACATGCTAAAATAAGAAATTCATTGTAATAATTAATAGTCTTTAGCTCTAAACTCTTGTATCTATAATCACATTTATAGTGAAAAAAGAATTAAAGTGGAAACTACAAAAATGACTTAGTTAGCAAAACCCACAGGTTTTAGTTTCAGATTTATCATTAGCTATTGATACAATATTAGACAATCACTTTCTCTAGCATGAGTTCTGATATGTAAAATGTGGGCAGACATTCAATTAGATGCTACCTAAATGCTTAGTAAAAAAAAATTTAAGAATTTGTTATTCTAAAAGTTAGGTAACGTCTCCTAAATCTTATGTACATACATACACATAAATACACTTATACAAACATTTGCTCTTCATTCTTCCTATTTACTTTGCCTTAGGTCTGAAATTGTGTCAAACTTCACCTAAGGAGTGAAGTAGAAAGGAAAAAGTAAGGATGAAAAGAATTACTGCTTTTGATGAGTGGAGATGTTTGAACTTTGAATTCTGCAGCCAGCTATCTTTGCACTAGTAGGTATTTGAAACTTCCAAAAGAAAGCTAAATTCAGTGACTTGAAAGCAGTATATCGCTGAGGAATATGCCAAGTTTTGTCCCTTTCAAATTTCCCTCATGAGGCAAGAATAAACCCCCTGTAAAACAGAGTAATTGATCAATGTATATGACTGATTCCATGTATCTCACTGCTCTATGATAACACAAAAGTTTTAGAGAAACAGTGTCTAACACAACCTTTCTCAATGTTGGTTAAGCTCTGTGTTATCCAATACAGCAGCCACTATCTAATTGAGCAATTAAAATATGGCCAGTATGACTGAGGAACTGAATTTAAATTTTTAATTTCATTAACATAAATTTAAATTTATATTTAAATAGGTAAACCTAGCATAGTCCTAGAATAAATGCTGGGTTGAAGGTTCCTAGAGGCTGAATTATTTTAGGATACAAAATTAACATTACAGGTACAACTATGTTATGAAGGGTGCTCTATACTACCTGCATGACCCAATACCCTTTTCTGGAAGACTGCTTTTCTCTTGAGTTATAAAACACTAATTTAAAAATAAATTTTACAAATCCTAACAGCAACTTCCTATGGTCTCAGTATTACACTTATGGCCAAAATTAAGCACAACAGATGTTAATTTCTAGGTGATCTAAGCTCAGAGAGTTGCCAACAGATTGGGCCAAGGAGACTCCTGACAATGTAAAGCATTTAAATGCCTGATAACAGACTGTGAACATGAAGTAAACACAGCCTGAAAGATGACAACTTTACCCTGTTTAATAATAATCTTGCTTTTTCCTTCCTTCTTTGTTCTAGCACATGGAAAGAGGAGAAAGTATATAAAGAATTAGCATACTCTCTTCATAATTCCTGTAAGTGGAGTGAATTTTCAATGAACTTTTAAAAATGCTAAGACTAAATCTTTTTTTTTAGGTTTCAAACATTTTTTAATATTTAAAAAATATATACTAGTATATTTTTTACATCACTTTGTGCATTTTTTATCTCAGTTGTAATCCCCGTGGGCTTCCCATCACCAAACCACCCTGTGCCATCACCATAGTCCAGTGCATTACCCTCATCCCACTGTTTTTGATCCCATTCCCCACTTCACCCCCATAAAATGTCTCTGGTATATAGCTGTTCATTATTATTATTATTTTCTCGCCTGGTCCATTATACTCCTGTTATAAGTGAAACTATTCAGTATTTTTTCCTTTTCTTTCTGGCTTATTTCATTAAGCATGATCTTCTCTAGCTCCATCCATGTTGCTGCAAAAGATATGTGTTTATTTTTTTTGGTTGCTGAATAACATTCCATTGTGTATATGTACCACATCCTTTTAATTCAGTCATCTATTTTGGGACATTTGGGCTGTCTCCATGTCTTTCTAATTGTAAATAAGGCAGCAATAAACATGGGGGCGCAGGTATCTTTTGAATCAGTGTTTTTGTGTCTTTTGGGTAAATATCTAGGAGTGGGATTGCTGGGTCATATGGAAGCTCCATGTTAAGCAGTTTGAGGAACCTCCAAACAGTTTTCCATAGTGGTTATACTAGTTTGCATTCCCACCAGCATTGCAGGAGAGTTCCTTTTTCTCCACATCCTCGCCAACATTTGTTGTTGCTAGGTGTTTTAAGATGTGCCATTCTCACTGGGGTGAGGTGGTATCTCACTGTGGTTTTAATTTGCATCTCCCTTATTACAAGTGATATCGAACATTTTTTCATATGCTTGTTGGCCATGTGCATTTCCTCTTTGGAGAAGTGTCTTTTTAGCTCTCCTGCCCATTTTTTGATGATGATGTTTATTTTTGTTGAGCTAAATCTTTTTTTGAAAAAATATTTATTTATTTATGCATACAAGAACTGAGGTGCAGGCCAGAGGAGGGAGGGCGTGAGAGGATTCATTAGAGACAGAGTGAGGAGCAGAACACGCAGATTGAAAAACACTGCTGAGAGGAAGAGTGGGTGGGTCAGGAAAGGTCTGCTTTGCCATGTGGGTCAGCCCCCTGGCCAGGGATTGAACTTGTGCTGCAAGTGGCTGTGGATTGCTTCACTGTGTTGTGCTTTAACACCGTATGCTACCAGGAAGGGCCCTGAGACTGTCTTAATTAACAATAATAAGACTTATAACCAAAAGTAAAAGGAAGTTTTGGTAGTCAAAATGTGGTTAATTTTATATACACACATATAAATATATCATATGATTTGGCTTACTTGAGACCCAGCTTCAGTTTTGGCATGTAGAGAGCTTAGATGTTGTCATTCCTATTTTATAACAAAAAAGGACAAACTGAAAAACAGTAAGTTGTCTGGGACCCATGAGGGAATTCAGCAACAAACATATTATTATACTAAAATCTGTAGATACAGGAGTATCCAGAAAGACACAAAGATCTGCTTCCTCTGTTGAGCAAGCAGAACCTAGTTGAGATATAAACTGCTAGGAAAATATAAATGATAATTCTGGCAAAATGCTGGAGTCTAAGTATGAACTAGCAACAGAGCAAAACTCCTATTGGCCACAGTCTTCATGGGTAACCCCAATTTTTTTAATTTTTACATCAAGAAACCCATTAGGTTGCCCCTGGCAGAAGAAACACTATAGCCAGGGAAGGAAATTGAGGCAGAGGATGAATATTATCTTTGGAAAAACAATTGTGACCATCATACCTCCAAAAGACAGGACCATGCGAAAGACATATTTAATTGAAAAACTGTACAAAGAATGCTTCCTCTTCCTTGTAATTTACTACCACACCAAATGGTCTTCAGGATAATGACAGTAAATTACAGAAGAAATGTATGACAGACTCTGCAAAGTTGAGAAGATGAAAGAGTCCAACTTAGAAGGGAAGGAGGAAAAGAGGTTATAAATGTGAAGCCTCTAATACCTACAGTTACAGTTAACATTAAACATGGCCCAAATTTTAGCCAAATTAAAATAAATCCACACACTAATTGACAAATAATCTGACTCAACATGTCTAGTTTTCAACGAAAAAAATTGCAAGATATGCCAAAAGGCTAGAAAAAAAAATACTGTAAACAGACAAAGCAATCACTAGAACCAGATCCATACAGCATAGATGTAAGAATGATCAAACATGAAATTTAAAGTTAACTGTTTAATATAGTAAAGACTCTAATGCAAAAATACCAGGTGCAAATATACTCATGTTTTACCATCCACATGAAGATATGTATCATTCTTATATGAGTTAAGAAAATTAAAATATTGAATCAATCTAAAGTTTAATATACTATTTTAAAGTTTCTCATGGAACATTGTTAACTGGAAATAAAATTCCAATAATAGATAAACAAATTATTTAATAGTCAAAGTGAGGATTCAAAGGCAGGAAGTAGTCTAATGGATTTTACTTTTTAAAGGACTATTCCAGCAACAAACTCAGTATGTTTGAGGAACAGCAAATCACTGAGATTCAGAATGTGATTATGGTTGAACGGGCTCCAATTCTAAGATGTGTGGCCCTAAATATATGCTGATGATAGAGGAAAGCAATGCAGGGACAGGGATGGGGAGGGGTCCCAGAAATGTTATAGTATGCTCATGTGGTCAACTTGTGAAACTTACTTATTTAGGTTCTTATATTCTGTAGAAATAAGAATCTAGTGTTTAGAATGGCATACATATCTGTTATAGCCAAAGCGTTTTACTATGAGCTTTCCCAATTCATGTGCTGAAGCCCTAACCCTCAAGGAGATACTACTTGGAGATGAGGACTACACAGAGGGAATTAAGGTTAAATGAGGTAAAAAGGGTGGACCCATGATACAATAGCATTAGTGTTCTTATAGAAAAGACACCAAGTCTAAAGCCATACCACCCTGAACGCGCCCGATCTCTTCTGATCTCGGACGCTAAGCAGGGTCGGGCCTGGTTAGTACTTGGATGGGAGAAAAGACACCAAGAACTTGCTTGAGCTGCACCATGTGGAAATATAACGTGAAGGCAGCTATCTACAAGCCAGGAAAAGTTTCCTCAACAGAAACTGAAATAGCCTACACTTGAACTTTGCAGTATCCAAAACTATGAGAAAATAAATTCTGTTAATTAAGTCACACTGTCTGTGTTCTTTGTTGTTGTTATGGCAGCTGGAGCAGACTGAGACTCTTTTCCCTTTGGCAGATTTTCAAATAGGTAAAGATGGCCCAGAGTAAACAATGAGAGCTATAAGGGAAAACCAATTGCTAGTTAATTCACAAACTAAAAATATCAAACTCATGAATAATTGAGAGGAACTTACTTAATATATCAGCAAATGTAGACATAGATTTTCTGTATTTCAGTTTACTTGTTATCTGGATTTTCTGTCTAACACATGCAAATTTGTAAGTAACTTGGAAACTACATGTGAAAACAAGGGTACAAGTAAACTCTTATTAGATTAATTAGCGTTTGTTCTCCTTGATCAAGTAATAACATAAAAAAGTTTGTTTTTACTATTTTTTAAATTTATTTATGCATATAAGAAATAGAGTATAAGCCAAAGATGTGTGGGTGAGAAGCAGGCTGAGAGGACTTACCAGAGACAGAGTGGGGAGCAGAACAGAGAGAACTACTAGAATACACTGCTGAGGGGGGCAGTGGGTGAGACAGGTGAAGTCTGCTGTGCTATGTGGGTCAGCTCCCTGGCCAGACGTCAAACTCATGTTCCAGTTGCTGGTGATTGCTTGACAGTGCTGAGACTTAACCCCTTTGTGCCACCAGCGAGGACTCTGAAAGTTTTTGTTTTTATGCTATATGGTTTCATAGCCTTCTAATAATTTGCGATACTCTCCTGAGGTTCTCAAGCTATTCATCATCACATTTGGTATCTTTTAAGGATTTAAGCTTTGGTTTACTGATGAAAAAAACTTTAAGTCAGTATTCAAGTTTACTCACACAAATATACTACTCAGATAGCTAATTTTATTATGATAGAAGCTTCCAGTTGACTGGACCTTAAATTTAAGACTTCAAGGATTTAAGCAGATTAGTGACTTCCAGGAATAACAGGAAATAGGAAAGTGGGAATGACTTTTAATGGGGTGCTTTTCTGAGATGATGAAAATGCCCCAAAATAAGAAGTCAAGAAGATAAATTTTTTAATTAACTAAAAATTGTACATTTTAAAAGTATGAATGTCATAGTGATGTATTATATTTCAATAAGTGCTATTTAAATAAAGGAATACCTATATAGAACAATGATGAGAGAAGTGGGGATAAGATCAAGCAAAAATAAAGGTTCTAGCTTATCTCAACGAATTTTTTTAAAGATTTATTTATGCATACAGAATTGGGATATAGGCCAGAGGTGGTGAGAGGCTTCACCAGAGACAGAGTGGAGAGCAGGATAAGCATATTAATGAAGTACACTGCTGAGGGAAGCAGTAGGCAAAACAGGAGAGATCTGCCACGCCATGTGGGTCAGCTCCAGGGCCAGGGATCCAACTTGCATTGAAGTGGCTACAACTAGCTTGCAGTGCTGCATCCTAACCCACTGCACCACCAGGGAGGGCCATATCTCAAAGAAATTTTTACAAGTTGTATGGAGTAGGGGGAGGAAATAGGTGGTTTTCAAGCATACATTGTGAATTAAAAATGGCATTGAGGAGCAAATCAACATGTAAGTATGTTCCAAGTCTTTCCATGTTAAAAATACAGAAGCTCTGCTCCTACTTTGCAGTGTCTTCAAACTCATTAGCCAGGATGAGCTTTCCAAAATACAAACCCAATTAATTTGATGTTCTTGCTGAAAGTACCTAAAGAAATCCTTCCTATATTTAGGAAATTTCTCAAAATCTTAACATTTTATTTCTCCTTACTAGGCCATATTCTGTCAAGCATTTATTCATACTGTCTCTAAATTTGTTTCTCCATTTATTCCCCAGGTACTATGACTTATTCTCTAGTACTGAGTATGGAAAACATTGTCTATTTCCTAACCATACTTTCAGGATGAAATATGAATCTTTCTAGTATTGTCTCTTTAATCTTCCTATGCCCTCTTAAACAATACATACTATTGTAACATCAGAATCTCAATAAAAAGGGGAGACTCAGAAAACATGGAAAAGAAGTGGAGACACATCTGAAAGAGACATGTGGTGAGAGACATGTGGGAAGGCTAATGTCAGTGCTTATCTTGATTTATACTTACTTTGATTTTGTGTCTTTTGTCCCAGACTTACCTCATCCCTTTTACTCTTTTCCTATGGTTTCCTGCCAAAAGGTGCTTTAGACTTGTGGTGAGCTTGTGGGCCTCACCAGCTTTGCTTTGGTCAACCCTACTAGACTAGGAATTTATCCATAAGAGGATGGGTTATTATGAGTGTTTCATTTCTCTTATTCCCTCTCTAGGTGCAATCTATCTATTAAAGATCTTTTACACTAAGAGTATGCTTTGTCTTTATGTGGTGAATGGCAGAATTCACTTAGACCATGCAAGTTTGGGGGTCCTGGGGTCTCCTTTAGTCTGCCCACTAACATTATGGTTTACTCTTTGCTTTGTTGTCTGTAACCTTCTCTAAATCACAAGTAAATTGAAAGTGAAGATTGACATCTTAAAATGAGTGAGCACTTTTCACAGATCCATAAAAATTTGTTCAATGAAATACCTGGAAGTTGATGTAGTAAACTAAGTTTTCCATACATAGACTTGAAGTAAAGATTGATTGAAACACATGTAAAACTTATGATCACTTTTTTTAAAAAAAAGATTTATTTGTGCATACAGAACTGGGGTACAGGCCAGAGGCTCAGGGGCGGCGAGAGGCTTCACCAGAGACAGAGTGGGGAACAGAACAGGCAAATCATCGAAGAACCCTGCTGAGGGGAGCAGCTGGTGGGTCAGGCAAGGTCTGCAGTGTCATGTGGATCATCTCTGGGTCAGGCAGGGGTCGAACTCATGTGGAAGTGGCTTTAGCTTCTCAGTGCTGTGCTTTAACCTGCTGCGCCAGCAGGGAGGGTCATTATGATCACTTTTAATATCATTCTATAATACCTGAGGCAATTGTTTTATGAGACTTAAAAGGGAGCCAATTGAATAGAGAGAGCCTGTGTTCCACTGGGTCCTGTTATATGCAGATGTGGACCAGCTCACTATCAGCCTACAGGTGAAAGAACCCAGGAAAGGCAATACTAAGGAGGTTTCGGAGAGAGAGTCACAGCTTTGATTTAACTATATCTGACAACTGCTCTTCCTTTGAATATTTTCTGCTAAATAAGTGAAATTCTCTTTATAGTTAATCCTTAGTCTTTTCAAGTCACAAATTGTTCTCATTTCTACATACATGTTCCCTTGAAATGTGACTTAATCTCTTTTTCCTAGCAGAAGTGTAATTTATTTTTTCAATTCTTGAATGTGGGCTTGACTTTTCAAACAACAAAGTCGGTCTTTCATGCATTGATAGATTAATAACTCCAAGGTATAGGGCAGGGGTTAGTTCCTGCCATTGCTGTTTTGTTATATTTACTTACAATACAGCACTACTATTTCACTACTAATTCGGTAAGGACTTATCTGTTGTCACAACTTTTATATTATTTTGTTTTAATTTTTTTAGTTCATGGAAATTTTTAAAAATTAAAAGATTGACAGCCATATCATCAAAAAAGATGGAAATCATCAAATAAACCAAAAGTAGAAATCTGTGGCTAACTCACCACATGTTTACTATTAACTAAGAAAGGACATAAAGTATATAATTATATTTTAAAGTCAAGTTGAAGAGATGAAAGAAGTGAGGAAATCTTTGCAATAATCAAGTGTTGATTACAAGAACATCAGTGATCTAACTGCAAAAGAAGTCAAGGTTCTTCAGAATTCTTGATGAGATAATGCTTGTGAGAGATTCCTCACTCATTTTAAAAATGTCAAAATGAAAATAGGGGGTAAGAAATTACTTGTGAGGGCCCTTCCTGGTGGCGCAGCGAGCAAAGCACAAAACTAAGAAGCTAAAGCCACTTTAGCATGAGTTCAATCCCCGGCACTGGAGGTGACCCACATGGCGCGGCAGACCTCTCCTGGCCCGCACCTGCTGCTCCTCTCAGCAGTTACTTTGGCGACCTGTCTGTTCTGCTCCCCACTCTGTCTCTGGTGAATCCTGTCATCGCTCTTGCGCTTCTGGCCTGCATCCCAGTTCTGTACACAAAAATAAAACAAATCTTTAAAAAAAGAAATCACTTATGAAAATCAGAATTGGTGCATCTACATACAGAGAAAATACTTTAGTGATTATCTAGAGCTAGGAGTTTGGGGAAAATCTGGAGGGGCTGCTAATGGGTACAGAACTTCTTTCTGGGGTAATAAAAATACTCTAAAATTGATGGTGGTGATGGTTGAAAAACTGTGTACTAAAAATCATTAATTGTTTTAAATAGATGAACTGTATTATGTGAATTATATGTCAAGAACATATTGCTGATTAAAGCCTGAATTTAAAGATCTTGACAGATAAAAGTATTAATTTATAAGTATTTAGTGTTAAATCTCTGTGATTTTTATTTTAAATAATCACATAATTATTCTAAGTTTAAAAAAAGTAGAACAGGTATGACATACAAAATTTGTAATTATTTTTGCCCCTCTCTCCAGAAATAGAACATTTTTCCTGAAATAAGTAAATCTATTGTCATATGTTTATATCCTCAACTATCAAACAGATTTTCAGGACTACATGTAAGTAGCAGATGCCTATATAGTTTAATAAGGCCTACAAACCAAAGTATTAACAACATGCTAAGAAGTACATTGTTTGAACTAATTATTCTTACCAGTTTACTATTAACTTTTTAATTACAAGACTTTTCTATCAATTTGCAAATTACCTTCATCATGACATTTAGTGTGAATTTTTGATCTTCCCGCTTTGCTGTAGCTTTTGCTTCCATAACTTCTTTTGCTCTTTCTTGGGCTTGTAAAATAGATTTTTCTCTTATTCCTTGCATCATCTGTTTGTCAGCTAAAATATGAATATCACTAAATTAGGATTATGGTTTTTTTTAAAGATTTATTTACTTATGCATACAGAACTGGGGTATAGGCCAGAGGTGTAGGGGTGGTGAAGGATTCACCAGAGACAGAGTGGGAAGCAGATTGACAAAATACACTGCTGAGGGGAGCAACGGGCGGGTCAGGAGAGATCTGTCATGCCATGTGCGTTACCTCCGGGTCTGGGGATGGAACTCGCAATGAATCGACTGTGCACTATTGCAGTGCTGAGCTTTAGCCCTCTGTGCCACCAGGGAGGGTCAGGATTATGATATTCTTATGACAAATTTGTTTAACTTGTAAACATAAGGAGGAAACCACTTATACACTGATCCAAGATGAGATTCCTTTTTATCCAATTTCATTTGGAGAAATGGAAACATTTCTCAATTTCAGACTGGCCAAGAAGCTAACATTAAAAGGTAGACAAGTAACTGTAACAAGTTACAGCTGAAGGAGAGAAACAAGAGCAAAAGAAAGGAAGAAAGAATATAAATGAGAGAAAGGAGGAAAATTAAAGAGTGAGTGAGGGAAGAGCAGAAGTAAGGGGGAAGAGGAACACAAGAGGAAGAGAGGAAGGGTAGTGGAATGATGGAAAGGGGAAGAAGGGCAAGGATAAGGAACAGAGAGAGGAGACAAGATAAGGGGAAGATGAGAACACATTTATCCTCCTTCCTCTGTTGAAAAATCAGAACTATTTTTTTTAATAAACGTGATCACAATATATCATCGCTATGGGATCTCCTAGAAGATAGGTTGAGATCATTTGAGATGATTAGTGACCTTCACAAATATAAATGTTAATTTATACATATGAAGAGTTTTCAGCATTAGGAGAAATTATAAACTAATATGACATGTTATATATAGAATTTTTCCATTCACAATTATTTTGATATTCAGTGACTTAATATTTTACAAACTGTGGTAGTAAATCAGTTTAGGTGAATAGGAACCAGGAAGGGATCTAGGCATAGAGAAAAAAATGGGGGTGGGAAGAAAACTTGGGGGGAGATTGACGGTGGGGATAATAAAATAAGGGGGGGATCAGACCCTACACAGGGATCCTTAAAAATTTAAGGGTCCTTAAACATTTTGTGCAGGGGATACCTTGGCAGCATAGCGAAGCCTTATCGACCCCTTCACAATGTTTTAAAATATATGAAACATATATAGTATATAGGACTACATATATAATGTATGGGATATATATGATTACAAAGAAAATCAGTTTATTTAAAATTATACAATAGAAACTAAATTTGTGATATACAAATAAATAATTCATTAATACATTAAATACTATACAGCAATATAGCTAATGCTATAATTTCTAAGTGGTGATGAAATTAAAAGATAGCAATAATTGTGATATGAAGATATTTGTGATTTCCCTTCATAACTGAAGGGAATGCTAAATTTCAGTTAGTGGCTAAGTCAAAAGAATGGAATTTTTACTCATCCAAGAGTTTGGCTGGGAATGAGGACTATGAGCCTCCCCCAACCCTCCTCCTATTTAGTAACAGGGTAGCAGACAGTTGGATCAACTTCAAGGGAAGAAACAATTGAAGGAATATCAACTTTTTTAAATAAAATGCTCACCACCTAAAAGAAATGAAGTGTATTGCAAAGGAACTTCAGTAATAAATAGAGCACAATATTTTGAATAATGCATCAGATAGGCTAGGGATATAGGCTGGAGATATACAATAATTCATGTGAAAAAATACGGCAAATAATTAATCTGAAATAACTGAACTGCATGTGAAACTGAGTTTGATTTCTATAGGCATCTCAAACCTGACTTCTGAAACAGAATCAATGTTCATTACTTTTTACAACAGTTTTAAAACTGTTTTGATTACTCTAAGTTAGAGATTGACAAACCATGGCTTATGGGACAAAACTAGATTGCTATCTGCTTTCCTACAGCCACAAGTTAAAAATAATTTTTACATTTTTAAATAGTTGAAAAGAAATCCAAAGAATAATAATACCTTGTGACATAGAAAAATTAGATGAAACTCAAATTTCAGTGTCAATAAATACATACTATGTATAGTTTTTTTTGTTGTTGTTGTCATAATGGCAGAGTTGAATAGTTGTGGCAAAGACCACGTGGCCCACAAAGTCTAATATATTTGGTCCTTTTGTAAAATGTTTGCTAATCCATAGGTTAAATGTAAAATAGAGAGGAAGAACATGATTAGGAGAGAGGTTCCTTCCCACTCCTGATAAGGTGACCTACAAGGTTAAAAAGGGAATTTGACATAGAAGAAAATAGCCGTAGGAGAAAATAACACGTTTTCTGATACAACCCTTTTATATATCCTAAAAATGTGGTGGATAAAATATTTCCTGAGTAAATGTATTGGTCATCAGCATGGACACACACGCGCGTGCGCACACACACACACATAGTTTCTCAAACCTGGTCGGTTACCAGGATCATAGTTCCTCTCTCCTCCCCATTTGTTTTTTTGTTTGTTTGTTTGTTTGTTTCATTAAAAAAAAAATGTGCCCTTCCTGGTAGCACAATGGGTTAAAGCACAGCACTGAGAATCTGGGGCCGCTTCCCCATGAGTTCGACCCCTGCCTGCCCCGGAGGTGACCACATGGCTTGGCAGACCTCTCCTGACCCGCCAGCTGCTCCCCTCAGCAGTGTACTTAGTCAATCTGCCTGTTCTGCTCCCCACTCTGTCTCTGGTGAAGCCTCTCACCGCCCCTGCACTTCTGGCCTGTACCCCAGTTCTGTATGCACAAATAAATAAATCTTTTTAAAAAATTGTATTTTTTTATATCATTCTTCATTTTGAACATTTTTTCAACTTTGTTGTAATCCCCAAGGACTTCCCACCACCACTTCACCCATGTGCTGCCATCACCACAGTCCTGTGTGCTCTTTCTGTCCCAGTTTTGATCCTATTCCCCATTTCTGTTTATTTTTAAGTAAGCCAGTATAATAGATGATGGTTTTGGTTCCAAAGAACATCAAAATTAAAATTATCGACAAGAGTTGAAATATATGAAAGTATTTTCATTTACAGCTAGGTAAAAAGTCAGAACACTCTGATTATGCTTTATGACACATTCCCAGGTTCATCCAGACTTCTGAATTAATCACAAAGGCAGGCAGGGGTAGGAGAGCAGTTTCTTGTTTTTAAAAAACTCAACTAATCTGATATACCACCATAATCACTACTTTCTGAGCTAAATACCATATCTTAGAGAAAAATTCTGTCCACTACTGGAGATTAAAAAATTAAATTCCCAGATCTCCCCTGGTGATGCAATGGGTTAAAGAGAAGCACTATAAAGCTAACTGCAGCCACTGAAGCACAATTTCAATCCCAGGCCAGGGAGTGACCCACATGGTGTGGCAAACCTCTTCTGACCTACCCTCTGCTCCCCTTAGCAGTGTACTTCAGTAGATCTGCCTGTCCCACTCCCCACTCTGTTTCTAGTGAAACCTTTCACCTCCCACATCTCTGGCCTGTACACCAGTTCTTGCATGCATAAATAAATCTTTTTGAAAAAAATTAAATTCCTTTGCAAGATACCAAGAAAACATTAGTATTAAGCATGATTACAATCTCCTCATTCTCAGTAAACCCTACTCAAGGCTTAATGCCCTCTGGCATTAATTAATACAGGATAATAGACATGAAGTACTAAAAAACATGACAAACAGAATAGGGAGGAGGAAAGTGGAACTAAAGCAGTAGAGAGGAATTATTTACCTATAATTTGATCTTGGCAGAATACTAAGTCCAGTAATAGAGGATCTCACTTTTTTATACACATTGCAACCCCTGGAAAGATTTTAAAAACTACCACTACCTGGGTCCCACTCCCAGAAACTGATTTAATGGGTGTGGGAGCCTATCAGTCATTTATATTATTTATCAGTTCTGCAGGTAATTCAAATACAGTGCCAGGGTTGAGAGCCACTGCTCACTAGTTACACTGCTAAGGCTTTAGTTCCAGCCTGCCACTTAAGTAACTGCATAGCTTTTGCCCATTAATCAACCCTTCTGTGTCTCAGAGCCCATCTGTTAAAAAATAAAAAAGGATACCTAAGAAAAAGACTGTCCTGAGAATTAATAGGCAAAGTCATGCTTAATATAAATAAGTGCTCAGGAAAGCCCATATCAGGAAGTCTTATGAATGGAAAATATAAACCCTCATGTTCTACTTAAGAGCTATCATTAATATGCTCTAACTTTTGAATAATTCAATCGTTAGGTTTTTATTTTAAGTGCAGCTGAAACACTCTCATTTAAATCATGCCCATGTCCCTTTTTTTCCACCCTGATTAAGCAATTGTTTAGAAATGCAATTTTTAAGAAGGTTTAAAATAAAAAAGCATAACCATATGAGAACATCTTTAATAAGGAACTTACCACCTGCTACAGAAAGGTTTTCCCACATGACTGCTTCCTTTTTATATAAGGTGAAAACAATAGTGTCACTGCCAATCTTGGCTTTGCTGCTCTCATCATCTATGGGAGCGTACAGAAACACTTCAAATAAAAATGGAGGATAGTTGACCTATTCAGAAAAGAGTAAATAGAAGTTTAGTTACACAGATTAAAGGTAATATCATTAAGAAATAAGTGGTGAAGGGCAAAATCATTTTAAGTGCCTGCTATATACTTTTACTCCAAGTCACAAAAGATTAAGAAGGTATGTAAGAGGGAAACTAGGACAAAAATGATTTCTGGTCTGATGACACCTATCTACAGATGCGGCGCCAACTGTGTGGGATTCGCTTTTTAAAAACATAACTAAAAGCCTGTGACGTTATCTGCAAAGATGTGCCTGTTGCGCTTACACAGCTGCACTCTCGCAGAAGTTCCGAAGCACCCTCAGGTAGTCGGCGGACACTACTTCCCTACCTACCTTCAGATAGTTTTCTGTGCAAAACACGTCCGCGTCTCTGACGCAGACGCCTCGAAGGGGCACGGAGATAAAGACCGCATTGTTGGTTTGCTGCCAATTGTAATCGTTCACCTGCAGAGGCATCCTGGGAGGTGGCTGAAGCGGCTGGGGCATCAGGTTAGGACCGACGCAGGGCTGGTTGCTAGGGAAGCCGGGGTTGCCACGCACCAGCCCTTCCGGGTCAGCCGGGCCACCCAGCGTTCACCTCTCACGGTGGACCCCTCTTGTCTGCTTGTGCACTCTAGTGGACGCTTTAGATCATTTGTCAATATCTTATTCCTTGCCGGCAGTCTGAGTGGATCTCTGATCTACTTAAGAAAAGAGAATCGCGCCTAAGAATATAAAAGAGTGTGAACTTACTACACAGGAAGGTGTGATCCCCGAGGGAAGCAGGTGCAAAACCCACACGCCTTGCAGCCTTGATCTTTTGTTTGTTCTGATGGAGGCTATGAGTTAACAATATTGGGTGTTCCTGTTTTCAATTTTTTGGGGGGCGGGAGGAATTATGTATATCTTGGCCTGGAAGCTTACCAGTACTACTGTGGCACTTCAAATGCTACCAACTGTTAAGACCACCAAGAAAATATGTAGAGGTTTCCTCCTCGGTTTGAGAACTGAGGAGTAACAACCTTATGTCTCAATAGACAAATGCCTGATTGCCACTCAACTCTAGGATGTTGGCTTTACATGAGACATCATACAATTGCTTAAGAAAACTTGAAACTTTTTAATACTGAAGAAATGTGACGACCATAAAATCTTACCGATGGAATGTAAGACCTATACATTCAGCACCCCACTGTTACCTATCGGTGACAGACCTGACTAAAATCCTGCCTCTTCATTCCCATTCCAGTGCTTTTTCTGCGGTCTATTTTCTGTGATAGTTTATAAATTGCTGAAATTCGATATTTTAAAAATTTAGGTTAAAATTGAGCATCTACATGACCAACAAGCATATGAAAAAATGTCCAACATTGCTTGTAACAGGGAGATGCAAATTAAAACCACAATGAGATACCACCTCATACCAGTGAGAATGGCACATCTTAAAACAACCAGCAACAACAAATGTTGGTGAAGATGTGGAGAAAAAGGAACTCTCCTGCACTGCTGGTGGGAATGCAAACTAGTACCACCACTATGGAAAATTGGAGCTTTCTCAAACTGCTAAAAATAGAGCTTTCAGATGACCCAGCAATCCCACTCCTAGGTATCTACCCATAGGACACAAAAACACTGATTGTAAAAGATACCTGCACCCTCATGTTCATTGCTGCTGTATTTACCACAGGAAATACATGGAATCAACCCAAATGCCCAAAAGTAGATGGCTGGATTAAAAAGATGTGGTACATATATACAATGGAATATTACCCGGTAGTCAAAAAAAGATGAACACATGCCTTTGCACAGCAACATGGATAGAGCTAGAAGGGATCATGCTTAGTGAAATAAGCCAGAAAGAAAAGGAAAAATACCTGATGGTTTCACTCATAGCAGGAGTATAAAGGACCAGGAGAGAAAATAATAATAATGAACAACTATATACCAGAGACATTTTACAGGGGTGGAATGGGGAATGGGATCAAAAATGGGGTGGGGGGGAGTGTACTGACTATGGTGATGGCACATGGGTGATTTGGTGATGGGCAGCCCACAGGGATTACAACTGAGATGGGAAAAGGCACAAAATGATGTAAAAATAAACTATTATATTATCTAAAAAAATTGAGCATCTACAAACTACTTGCCACCTAGGTATTTGGATTTTAAATTTTTCACTTTTGGAGGTTATTACTACAAATTCCTCCAGTCTCCTTGAGGAAATTTGAACAGCATCAGAGTTGGAATAAAAAAAAAAATCATTCCTTCCCCCAAACTAGCCTGCCTCTGTGCCAAGGCTTGCTAAGTGCTATCTTATCAAACTTTTTATATGCATTCAATTTTGTCAGTGGCTCAGCATCTCTACCCTTGAATGTTGGGGGTCTTCTTAGACTTCCCCTGCCCCTCACCTTGTTCTCCTAAGTGAAGAAGCCTAATGATTCTTTTTTTATGTTGCCATTTGTCTCCCTTTGGGCTTTTTGTTTGTTTGTTTTTTAAGATTTATTTATTTATTCATACAGAATAAATGAGGGTGAGAGGATTCACCAGGAACAGAGTGGGGAGCAGAACAGGCAGATCGATGAAATACACTGCTGAGGGGAGCAGCGGGCGGGTCAGGAGAGGTCTGCCTCGCCATGTGGACTCTTCCAGGGCAGGCGGGGATCAAACTCCTGCTGAACTGGTTTAAGTTTCTTTGTGCTGTACTTTAAGTTTCTTTCCCGCTGCGCCACCAGGGAGGGCCTGTCTCCCTTTGATTTTATTCCTACTTTTACCATTTTATTTCAGATTCTCCTGTGTCTTCAAAAGGAGTTTGTTTATACACTCTGTTATATACAATTTTAAAGTCTAGTCTAGATTCTCCCACTATTCTAAAATCCAAGTAATATAATGAAAAAGACACTTTGTGCTATTTGGGAATTTGAGGAAAGTGTTAACAATTCACTTCGTTAAGCACATACACACCTCTGCAGTGAAATTATCCTCCTGACAAGTAAAATCTTACCTTTTTACATGCTAAATGAATTATATCTTTAAAGAAAGAAAAATTTCTAGTATTAAATCATTACATCTACTTGTACCAATTTAAGACATCTTAACTTTTATGCAATGTTTCATGAAGCTGTACTCATCCAGTGTTTCACAAGCTTCAAAACTAATTTGATTTCAAAGTCTTAATCTGTATTTTTTAATTAGATTGAAAAAACCTGAAGAGCTTTAATCCATGCATAGATAAAATTTTGATACATAGCAAAGATAGCTCTACAAGTAAAGAAAAACAAAAGAAGGAATGATTTGAATACACTGATTTTAGGGAAATGGTTACCATGTGGAGGGGAAAAAAGAGATTGGACTTCTAAAAGCATATGGTGTGACACACAAAAGCATATGGTGTGACACACAAAACAGATGAACTAAAGACATAAAGGTTTAAAACAGCAACAACAAGAAAATGTATGCTCCTGGAGAGAGAAAAGAGGTTCTTAAATATTACACACACAAACACATGCAATAAAGGAAAAGGATTGAAACCTTGAATCAAATTAAGAACTGGTATTCACTGAAAGGTACAGAAATACGTAAATGCCCTTCAACCAAAGACTGTAGGAAAACCTGCAATTGAACAAAATGAGGTACTCACTGAACAAGGAACATACACCATTAGGTGCTTCAGTAGGAGGGTATTGGATTTAAGGAGATAGTCTAAGGGGGAGAGGTTTCCTTATAGATTGGATCCTTTGAGAAAATGAGAGTAATTCTATAATTCAGTAAATAAGTAACTCTATATAGCAGCTTCCTAGCAAAAAACAAGTCAAATAAAAACCTGAAAACAAGTCAAATATCTATCAATTGTTACATTCACCAGCAAAATATCACACAACAGTAAAAATAAATTATAGCTATATAGTGGATGGATGAGTAAAAACAGCAAGTCCTTAAGGAATAATATGCTGATAAAATTTTAAAACTGTACCTGTTTATTAAGGATTCCTGTATATGTGGTAAGATGATGAAGAAAGCAGAAAAAAAGATAATGGTTATTTTATAGGTAAAGGTCATAGCTAATAGAGCTCATTTCCACGAGATGTTTGCTAGAAATGCCAATTCCAAGACCTATTAACCAGAAGTTCTGGAAATGGGGCCCAAGAATCTATTTTAACAAATCCACAAGGCAATTCTGATACACAGTTAAGTTTGAGAACTAATAGGTTAAGGAATAGGTTTCACTGGGGTGAGGGAAAACTTAACAAAGCCAGAAAAAGATACAGTGTTCTCCATCATCCTGAGAAGCACACTGGAGCTCGAAGAATATTCTGAATCCAGTGGGTTTGTATTACAAAAGAGGAATTCCAGCCCTCTGTTCTCCATTCTTATAGGTCAGAATGAAAATTATCAGTAGGAAAATTGCCAGAGTAACAGGCAGACTTGGTTTAAGTGACAGCGATTTATAAGGCTTGTCTGAAACTACAGCTACCTGTATATGAACAACTTGACTCACACGCTACCTGTATATGAACAACTTGACTCACACACGGAAAGTTTTACTTGGAAAAAAGAAATCACCAGTACCATGGGAAGTTGAGTTCAGGCACTGCCCCACCCATTGGAAATCAAGAGGGTTAGCTCCCATTGCCTGGTTCCCTAGGAAAACCCAGAGAGAAATACCATAGGTCATTTTTGTTTGAGTCTTTTCATTACATCAAAGCATGCTATCAGAGTATCAAAGAAACTGCAAAGTAGTTTCCTAATTTTAGGTAACAGATTTGTACTTATTCATTGTATAATTCATGATATATGTAAAAATACACGTTTTATATGTAACAAATATTACAAAATTAAAGTTTAAAAATCGTAGAGAAGTGTCATTATTTTCTTCTTATATATTGTAAGGTCCTTATGTAGTGAAAATATATATAAAGCAAAAATTAAGTCTAATTATTCTTAACCTGAAATCAATAATTATAATTTTTTTTTCAGGATGCAACTGTCAAATTTGGCTATTGAGAACATTTGAGTTCTATAATTTTTAAAATCACTCTATAACTTCTTAAAGTCTTTTAAAAATTCTTCAAACAAGGTAACTTAGTTCCACTTTGAAATCTGTTCTTTTTGTCTTTAGGCTATATCTCTAGGAACACTCAGTTCTTTTTAATGGAGAATAGTTTTCAAGACCAAGGTTCTAGCCAGTAGGTTTTTAAATGCATTAGTTATTTTACTATTTTAAACTTGGGCCTTAAGAAAAGACAATATGATTTACAATTTAGGCAAGAATGTATAGGTAGAAATCATATAGAGTGTGAAATGACCTTTGCATCATATTCCTTTCATTTGTGGCCCAAAAATCATATATAGATAGATAGGTATTGATAATTTTTCCTATTAAACTTGTTTTAGCCAAAAAATTATTTATTTATAAAAAAGTGCTTCTAGCACCTGATTCAGCTAAGGAATTTGGAAGTCACCACTCCATCCTAATAAGTAAAACAAGATGAAAATCAACAACCCTCTTTTTTTTTTTAGATTTATTTATTTATTCGTACAGAACTGGGGTACAGGCCAGAGATGTGGAGGGTGAGAGGATCCACCAGAGACAGAGTGGGGTACAGAACAGGCAGATGGACGAAGTGCACTGCTGAGGGGAGCAGTGGGCGGGTCAGGAGAGATCTGCCTCACCATGTGGATCTCCTCCAGGGCAGGGGGATCAAACTCATGCGGAAGTGGCTTAAGCCTCTTTGTGATGTGCTTTAACCCGCTGCGCCACCAGAGAGGGCCCTCAACAACTCCTCTTAATCAGTAACTGGGAGGGAATGACATGTGAGTACAGAGAATCACATTCAATTAGAGCAGAAAGCTCCATGGGAATCAATGCTGATGTAAAAAAACTGAACGGCAATTGGTAAATTGTTGGAGACTTCACTGGACAAGTCTGAGAAGAAAAAAATCTGAGAACCCAGTGATCAGAGAACCCTAACGGTTTTGTGAGTTTTACTTCCTGAAGTTCTACTGGTGAATGTTAGAGAAAAATCCCCTTGTGCTCAATGCAGGGAGGGAAGAGGGAATTACTTTGCAATATCCCAGAGCATTATGTTCTTCTTAGCAAGATCTAGCATAAGGAGAAATTATTTAATCAAAGTCTAACCTGCTGAGGTTTTATCAGGGTTTAACTGAAGAGGGTAATTTATAGCATTGAATGTATATATACTAGAAAGATATGAAACTCAATCACTTAAGTGTTTACTTATGCAGCTAGAAAAAGGACAAATTAAAGTAAGTGCATGTGCGCACTTGCACACACACACAGAATAATAAACAGAGCAAAAATCGACTAAACCCAACATAGCAAATCAATTGAGAAAAATCAACAATACAAAGATTATTCTTTGAAAATATCAATAAAATTGATAAATGTTTACATCAGGTTAAGTAAGAAATAAAGATATAGGAATCATTTACTAATATTAGAAGTGGAAGAGGGATTATCACACTAGATCTCTTGGACATTGAAAGGATATAACAACTCTGTACCCACAAATTTGATAATCTAAGTCAAATGGATGGATAAGTTTCCTGAAAAGCAATCTGTGAAAACTCACATAAGAAATAGACAATCTGAACAGACCTATTGCTACAGAAAACATTGAATCAGTAATCAGTAACTTTCCAAAACAGAAAGTACCAGGCCCAAATGGTTTCACTGGTGAATGTACTACCAATCATCTAAAGAAAAAATTATACTAACTCGCTACAATCTCTTTCAGAAAATAAAAGCAAAGGGTATGTAGTCATTCCTCAGTATTCATAGGGAATGGGTCCTGGCCTCCAAGGTTCCAAAATCCATGGTCACTTAAGTCCTTTTTATACAACGTTCTATTTGCACATAACCGACTCATATCCTTTAATTCATCTCTATACTACCTATAACATGTGACACAATATACATACTATACAAATAGTTGTTTTACTACACAGTTCAGGGAATAATGACAAGGAAAAAGAGAGTGTACTTGTAGTATAGATGTAACCATTTTAACTACATAACTTGTATTTTCTACCCTTGATTGGTTGAATTCACATATGAGAAACTCATGGACACAGAGGACTGACTGCACTGCCTATGAAGCAAGACAAAGCCACTCTCTTGAGTTCTTCAAGGAACCCCAGGTGGACTTGTGTACTCAGGTGAGGTGAATACTCTAACTTTGTTCTTTTCCATTAATATTGTGTTAGCTATCCTGGGTCTTTTGCCTCTCTGTATAAATTGTAGGATTAGTTTGTCCATATCCACAAAATATAAATCAAATTTTTATTGTAATTTTATTTAACCTATAGATCAGTCAGGAAGAACAATAATCACTACAGTGCAGCACTGGTAAAAGAATAGACAAATATCAATGCAAGAAAACAGAGAGCCCAGAAATATACCTACACGAATAGTCAACTGATCTTTGACAAAGGAGCAAGGTAAATATAAAAGATAGTATTTTCAACAAATGATGCTGGAACAACTGGACAGCTATTTATGACCAAAAAATGAAACTAACATTTATTAATGATATTAATAAATATGACATTAGTACCAAAATATGACACAGTTAATATTATGAATGAACTAAAGACATAAAGGTTCAAAACTACAACAACAACAACAAATGTATGATCCTGGAATGAGGTTCAAAACTACAACAACAACAACAAATGTATGATCCTGGAATGAGAAAAGCAGAAAAAAGGATAATGGTTATTTTGTAGGTAAAGGTCATTGCTAACAGAGCTCATTTCCACATGAGACCTTTGCTAGAAATGCCAATTGAAAGTATTCAGGCATAAATTCTTATTTTTTAACTCTGGTGCTAAAACCTGTCTTCCATCCTAATGTTTGAAGTCTGACTGGTAGTGTCAGAATACTATTAACTATATGATACTGAGCAAGTTTCTTATACCCCCTGAGCCTTAGTTTCCTCATCTGTAAAATAAAAAAATAATATCTTTTTACAAAGTGTTGAGAACTCAAGGGACTATGATAATGTTTCATGGGTGAATTGGTGGTGTGAATTTTATGGGGAGTTCACCTAAAAGGAGAAAGCAAACATTCACTGCACAAAAATGAACAATGGTGTAAAAAAAAAAAAAAAACAGTGTGATTTTGGATAGAGTGTTAGATATCTGAACATATCCAGGGCTTCTTGAACTTGACCGTAAGTTTTCCTTACCCACATTCTGACAGACCTGATAGGGTTTTCTAGCATATCCAGTTTCCAAGTCTTAAATATCACTCAGACCCACCCACCTTTCAATTTCTCTAACTTCTTGAGGCATCAATAATTGAGAATAGCTAGCAGTATCTTTTCTAAAACTTTCTAAGACTTTCCTGTATAGTTAAAGACCTAATTTTTAACCTGCAGCTTAAAACAAAGGCTTCAGACAAATATGATAGAAAAACAAAAACTACGTGTTGAATGGTCCAGGCTAAATAAAAATAGAGGAGAGTAAAACATCTCTATTGGGATGCAATATATGTAACTAATAAGATTTGATCAGTGTTCCCCCATGGGAAAGAATATATTACAGATAGTGAAGTATTGATAAAATGTTAGTGCATAATCTCTGAAATAGGTTTATACTTGTATTTACCTAAAAATAAATATAGAAAAGATTGAAATTAATTTCAATAAAATAATAAATGAACAAGGAAATATGAAACATATCTGATATTACCAATTACCTTATTATTCCTCTTTTTTGTAAAGTAAAATAAAAATTGTTTGACTTTCAGGGGCATCTTAAAAAGGTCCAAAGATGATTGTTATTTTATGCTGTGCATTTTTACTAAAATGTCTTGGTATGAATTTATATTTTTAGTGAGGCTTGTACTTCCTGAATTTGAAGATTTGTGATTTTCATAAACTTCATCATTTTGTCTTTGATTATCACTTACTTATATATCTTCTTTAGTCTTTCATTTTAGAAGGGCTGTCATGTTAATCTGTTTGGTATTTTCAATCTGCTTATCTCTCTCTGTGCTGTCCCTTACTCCTCTTTTGTTTGATCTCCGATGTATATATCTACCTTACTCCTTTCCAGTTGCCCATCATTAAGTCTAGTGTATGACCTGCTGGGAGTTGTAGTCCAAGACAGTTGCACATAACTGGAGGTAGGGAAATGATGCCCATTCATAAACTGTCATGATCTGCCCCCTTTCACAATGTTCCTTCCCCTTTCACAAAGATGGATCTGTAACAGGGCTATGTTTATTCTTCTGTAAAAAAATGACTAAATACCTGGAAAATAAATTTCACAGAACAATATAGTTTTTAAGATATTAGGCTCAAGGTACATGAGGGCAATGATTGAGGTCAACTAAGATTAACAACTTACTCCCTGGAGAGCATGACTAATGCATAACATGGTGATAGGGTACTCAGGGAGAGTCTAGGAGTCTTCCTGAGTTGAGGAGAAAAGTTGGAGGGAGGCCAAGAAGTTTATAGGGAAAAATACTGAAGAAAAGAGAACCTGAATATGGGAGAATCATTAGGTAGGCTTGTTTTATATTTTTAATGAATTATCATTACAAATGTCATCATAAAATGGCTCTCTCTATCCCTGATAATATTCTTTGCTCTGGGGCCCTCCTTGGTGGAGCAACAAGATAAAAGAACAACACTATGGAAGCTAGCTGCAGTAGGCACTTCAGGAGCTGGCCCACATGGTCTGCAGACCTCTCCTGTCTCACCCACTGCTCCCCTCAGCCATGTATTTCAGTAGATCTGCCTTTTCTGCTCCCCACTCTGTCTCTGGTAAACCCTCTCACTGCTCCTGCACCCCTGGTCTGTACCCCACTTCTGTATGCATAAATAAATAAATCTTTAAAATAATTCTTTGCTCTGAAATATAGTTTTATAGTATTTATGTAACTACTTCAGCTTTCCTCTAATTTATGCTAGGGCAACACATATTATTTTCCATTTTTTTTATATTCAATTCAGGTCTGTCTTTATATTTCTAGTGGTTCTCTCACCCCAGTTTTGATAGTTGTCACACAACACTGTGTAAGTTTAAGGCACACAATATGATGATTTGATACACACATACTGTGAAATAATCACCACAGTAAGGTTAGTTAATGTGTTCATCACATCAAATAATTACAATTTGGGAGGTAGTGGTAAGAACATTTAAGATATACTATTTTAGTAATTTTCAAAAATATATTACATTACTAACTAGTCAACAAGCTATATTCTCAAAACTTACTCACCTTATATCTGGAAGTTTATATATCCTTTCATCAATGACAAACATCTCTCACTTTGAGTCAAATTGATAATCTTCCCTTTAACTGAAATATTTAAATTTAATGTGATTATTGAAAAAATGCATTTAATCTACAATCTTCCTTATTTCTTATTTATCCCTTTGGATTACCCCTTTTTTTCCTGCCTTCTTCTGGGCTTTATAGTTTGTAGCTATAAACTAGGCTGTGGTTTGTCAAGGAAAACTGTGATCTAAAACTGTTGTCACTGTTTAAAAATCAAGCACTTGCAAAGAATCATTCAGAAAGAAAAACATCTGATTCTTCATTTAAAAGAGTCCTAAGGGTCCTCCCTGGTGGCCCAACAGGTAAGGACACAGCACTGCAAGCTAGCCACAGCCACTTCAATGCAATTCCATTTGCAGCCCTGGCGGTGATCCGGTGATCCGAGGCAGACCTCTCCTGACCCGCCCACTGCTCCCCTTAGCAGTGTACTTTGTTGATCTGCCTGTTCTGCTCCCCACGCTATCTCTAGTGAGTCATCTCACTGCCCTTGCTCCTCTGTCCTGTACTCCACTTCTGTATGCATAAATAAAAAGTAAAAATAAATAAATCTTAAAAAAAAAAAAGAGGCCTAAGTGCTATGTAAGCCTATCTTGGAAAAGATTAAGAATGTAGTAGTAAAGACATGATAGAGATATAAATATTGGGATAATTCGTACATTTAGATGCATAGATTGAACTGTTATGTTAGGCTGTGTTCCAATATTTTGCCATCTCATTTCATGAAACAATATTAGTTTCTCAGAAACAGTATTTTGATTTTAGCATATGTTAAGTCAAGATGACATCCTTCCTATCCCCACCCGCAATTTTCTTTAAACAGAAATCACAACCTGTCTCTCTTCCCCTTGATGTTTCCTGGGTGGCAGTCTCACAAAGTTCTAAGTTGGAAGAATTCTTTGTTGTTTTTTATACCTTTGCCTTACTCTGACGTACATGACCAGAGCAAATCAATTGAAAAATAGGTTAGAAAGCAAGCAGAGAGTGGCAGTTTATTTTCTCATGGAGCCAAAGCTATTGAAGATTATAGTAAGCTCAATGTCAATGAACCACTTCAGTTCAGTTACCTACCTTGTTAAGAGGCTGAACATCTGCTGAGACCTGGAATTTGTGCGCATTTCAATAGACACTATTAGGCCACTAGTACAAAGTGGCCCCAACTCTTAAAATATATACAATACACACACTTATCTCTTTTGTACCTTAAAGTGACAAACATGTTCATCACCAGGACCCAAAGACAGCATTCTATAACCTGTAAGAATAAAATCTAAAAATATATGAATAATAATTGTGCACAGCAAACAATATTAGTTTGGTGTTGTATATTATTTAGAAATTATCAAAGCATACAACGTTTATTTACTAATTAACTCAATTTATTATATTTTAAGGCCTGAAAGTTAATATTTAAATGGACAAACCATAGAACAATGTTGAGTGTTTAAAATCTTAATATTTAAACATTTTCAGAATTAAATTCAAAATTAAATTTTCATTTCACGATTCCTTATCCTAAGTATGAAGGAGTCATGTTAGTTCAGCAAAACAAACCTCATATATTAAGAAATGTAGAAAATTCAGATTATTCTCTTATATCAAGAAATGTAGAAAATTCAGATTATTCTCTTCATGTAAAATTCAAATCTTTAAAAAGAATAAAGTGTACACACTTGTTTTATTTCACACTAATGTAATCAGGAAGAAAGTAGGACTGTTTTTGGCCCTAAATGATCAATTATGTCTGATTTGGTTGTATGAAATTAAAAGTGTTTTTGAGCTAGCAGTTTCTGAGTTCTTTTCCTTTAAAAGAGCATTGAAAGTAAAAGATGTTCAGTTTATTTGGAGAAAATTGTAAAAATACTAGATTACATACGCACATTTTATTCTCTGTAAGCTAACTCATTTGAAGCTTAAAAATTGTCTCAAGTTGGCCCTCCCTGATGGCACAGTGGGTTAAAGTGCAGCACTAAGAAGCTAAAAGCCACTTCAGCATGAGTTGGATCCCCGTTCCGGAGGTGACCCACATGGTGCGGCAGATCTTTCCTGACCCAACCGCTGCTCTCCTTTGCAGTGTACTTTGTTAGTTGGCCTGTTGTGCTCCCTACTCTGTCTCTGGTGAATCCTCTCACCACTCCTGCACCTCTGCCCTGTACCCCAGTTCTGTATGCATAAATAAATCTTTAAAAGAAAACAAATTGTCTAAAGCTTTACATTTCCTTTTTAATACTGAATTATGCACTGCATACTTTTTGAAAAGCAGTATACATAATTACCAAATTAAAACTTTTTAATTCATTTTTTTAAGATTTATTTTTTATTTACTTATGCATATAAGAACTGGGATGTAGAACAAAGGTATAGGTTGAGAAGATTCACCAGAGACAGATAGGGAGCAGAACAGGCAGATCTATTGAAGAACACGGCTAGGGGAGTAGCAAGTCAGACAGAGACGTCTCTGTGCCATCTGGATTATTAACTCCCTGGCTGGGGATAGAACTCATGCTCATGTTGCAGTGACTGGCAGTAACTTGATAATACTGAGACTTTAACCCCTGTCCCATTGGGAAGGCCTGATTTTTTTTTAATTGACTTTTCTTAGATTAGAATTTTGACTGCAAATTTCTGTTTCTGAATCCAATCAGGTAAGTTACTGGTTCAGGATAGTTTATCTTTTATACTTTTTATTTTTCTCTATCTATATATACTTGGATATATTTATATTTTTTGAACCCAAGTTTTAATGTTCGGAACAAGGAGTGCCTTAGAGCACCAATTCATGTTATATGACCAGCAGCCTCTATACATCTTTTCTACCTCCTACTTAGAGGTTAACATTATTACTGATTCTTTTCCTTCCATTAATTCAAATAGAACTTTCTTGCTTTCAATTGTTATATAATACTATCACTTCTACTACCTTTGAGATCAAGTTGCACTGACACAGTCAGGACTTCACACTCTTTTCATGTTTTCTTTTCATTTCAGGACTGAAGGCACCTGATTATTGTTTCAAACCTTGGAAAACTTTTGTAAAACTAACCTCATCATTCAAACACATTAGTTCTCAATGTTGCTACAGGGCTTCAGGGATCATGGTTTCTAATTAATTCTACACTAACAGAACTAAAGTCCTAATTTATTAAAATAAAAAAGAGATGGTATACCAACAGTTTCTTAATATCACTCAGTACTAAGTGTTACATATGAACTTCAGGAGGGAAAGTATGTATGTAGCAGGGCCAATACATATATAATGGTCTACTCTGCAATATAAAATCTAATTCTTGGTACACTACAGGCTGTTGCTCTGCTCAACATTTCCTACCCAAAGCCAAGACAGTCACATACTTGCACTGATGAAAGTCAAGAACTTAGAAAAGTTATTTTTCTCTTTAAAAACTATCTTTATTAAAAAGAATCTGAAGCATAACACCATAGGACACAAACTTACAATACATATTGTTCAAGAAAGCCTGCCATACATGATTTCTATTACTAATAGGTTTATATACTGATAAATAACATTCTTTTATATAACACACAAATGACATTTAACATGATCCTTGAAAAGAAAGGTCAAGAGTAACATGGACTGATAGTAAAATCTCTACTTGCCTATTTATCTACAGAATAAAAAATGAAAAAGTGGAAGATAAATTAAACTCCTTCAATTTTAAATTCAAGTATGTTGTTTAAGGAAAAAGGAAAAGTAAGTAGGAAGTTATAAGAATTGAATATTTCAAAAAGAGAAGAGAATTGGCTTACTACTATTTATAGTGATTAGTAAAAAAAAAAATTCAGAATTGTGATTTGGTTTAACATTTGGAAGCCCTTAAGATAGTCAAACTATCTATTATCTACTACATTCAATCAATCAGTTATCAAGCCAATTTTATTTCTCACAAAGCTGTCACATGTATATTAACCACATAAAAAAACAATTTTGGGCAAGCTAGTTATTTCATACTTAAATTTTTCCACAAAGCAATTCATGAAATATTTAACACTAATTCTTCTTTAAACCTTTATGATTTAAGAAAGACCAGATTCAGTTCTAAGAGATTGTACATGAAAATGCCAGGACAAGAAGTACACTGAGGAAAATATTGGGCATCCAGATAAAATGTATAGGATTATGATGCAGTATGGTTACCTGGCACTTTTTTGATTACGAACTGAATCAAATTTATTGCTATGTCAATCCTATCAACAGTCAACAATCAAATGTACAGACTATACCACAGCTACCATGCCAAAAGTTATGCTGTATAGTTATCATTAACATAGCATTGGAAGACGTTTATCTTGTAATATACATCATTGATACAGTAAACCTTATTACTTTAGGATTTGGAATTGATAAAAGTCTAAACTTTTGAATATTTTAAAAAGATAGGAAGTTTAAGCACTCACAGGCATTCCTTTTTTTTTTTCTTTCAAGCATATAATTTCAAATAAACAAATTTCATTGGCCAAGTTTTTACCTATTACAATTCTTTTGTATACTTACTTTAATAATAACAAGAGTATTTTTAAACTAGTATGCTGGGATAAGTGCCTCAAAATTTTGCCAACATTAATCATTTTTTAAATTCTTGATTATAACTTATTTTAACAAATCATTTCATTAGAGAGTAAAAAGTAAATACAAAGTCTTTGTTCCAATGGTTGTAAATTTAAGTAAATTGGAAGAGTTTTAAAGTATCTTAATAGTTTCTCAATAGTGAAAATTAGTATTACTACTTATTTTGGTTGTGATGGAGTGAATAAACTCTTTTTTGGTTGGAAGATATCAGCATAAGTTCAAAGTGTAGTATATGATTTTATTGGTGTAGTTTTAAAAAATCCTGATATACAATGTCAATTAAGATAAATCCTTAGTAAATTATAGTTGTAAGAAGCTCATTTTTTTGGTAATTATTGCATTATGAATGGTATGAATTGTAACACCAACTTTTATTCATTACTCTCATTTCAAAGGCATCAGGCCATCTACTAATCCATAAATATTGATGTTTCACATACTTCATAGAGTAGCTTAAACATACCAGCATAAGAAATAATTAGTATTACATAGTAATTTCCTTTGCCATAGGAATAAATGTTGGACAAAGTCTGGAAACATTTTATTTTCCAATTTGAATTACAGTAATTTTGCCACAGACCACAGCACTAGTGCATGTGTTACTTCAGACATGCTCTAAGAACAAAACAAAAAATTACTGCAAAAATACATGTCACCAATGTGGAACACACTCAGATTTGTATAAAAGTACTGAACTAATATCCCAAAAAGAGGTATATGTAAACAGTACATAAGGAAGAAATAGTTTTAATATGAAACAGTCATTTAAGTCACATACATCATGATAAGAAGCAGGACTTTCTTTTATAAAAGATAATATTTTAACTAACAAGCAACATCATCTACATAATCTATAGAACAAGAAAGGTACAGGTATCTAGAATACATTTTTATATAATTGCAAGTAATGTATTTGACAAAATAAGCCAACATGAAGCTTATCCATCAGGTTTCATTAAAAGATTTAAACAACACACAGGAACACAGGCAGCCTCTATCTTATCAATGTCAAATTTTTTCCCTTCATTTCTCCTAGACCATTGTTCAATTGAGATGTTTATGACATCTTTAGCTTCCTTACTTCAGAGGTACCTTTAAACTCCCATAACTACAGAGAGATTTGGGGAAAATGCAGAGATATAGCACTCTACTGTTCTACTGGGCAAATGGAAAAAGAAAAGGGAGAAGTTACAGAAATGCAGAAACTAAAAGCACCTGCAATAGGAAGCTTTAAAAAAATAAAAGGAAATTGAAAAATCACAGTAATCTAAAGTGGGCAGTACTCTCAAGACAGTATCAGTTGATTCATTAAATATATTGCTTCCCACAATGGCTGAAATGTAATCATAATGTCTGAAATCTTAGATATTAGACAAGGATTGATTTGATTCTGAATAAAGTCTTAAAAAAAAAAACTAAGTCCCATTTGCTATTTTTCATTCAATTCTTGATGGTAGACACTTTGCCCTTAAAATTTATAGTCAACCACAGTCATACCACAAAATGGAAATCTGATTGGAGAAAAGGTATGAAAATCTGAAGCACAAAGCAGCCAGCAGGGGAAAGCCAAGTAATCATATTTATATAGCTTACCACTGGAGAGCTCAGAACAGAAAGAGGGCAACTGGGAAACACACAAAGCCCTCAACCTTCCTGAGTCACATCAGGAAAAAGATAATCTCTGCTGTTTCCTCTTCCATGTTGAATGGTTCCCTAAGAAAAGTGAGTGCTCAGCACGACACTACTGGTTAACTACATTAAGGTCTAAATAAGCCTTTATTACTTCCCTAAAAATCTAATCAATTTATATAGAGTTCCAAACCACTATTTACAAATGAGCTTTGGGAGCCAGGATGCTTTTAATTAAGCTTTTTAAATTAAATAATAATCTAAAATAGCACAAATATGCATGCATATGAAACCTCTACACACTGCAAAATAGAAATTTAAAAATTCTTTAAAGCTCCCTTTTAAAAAACCATTGCTATATATTTTATTGACAAATGCAATTATGTTGGACATTAAGTATTAACACTCTCAATTTGTTTAAGACAAACAAGTTCAAAAGAATATTGGATGAAGACTTCTGACACTTACTTTATTTGGATGATTAAAGTTGGCGGATTTCTTGGTGACCCATACTATTCATTTTTTTCTATCACTAGGCACAGTGTGGAGTCTTTAAAAAACATCAAAAAAAAAAAAGGTTTCTTTACATCATATTCATCTATGAATAAGTACTAGTAAAAGAAAACCTTCAGCTTTATGTACATAATCTTCTAATTTGAGTAACAAGAATCATAATAGCAATATTCTGAAGTATTTCACACAAAAGGAAAGCACTGATCACAATTCTAATGCTAAGCACTCTATCTGAAGAATTTTTCGTTTACAAGTTGTTCAGTATTAGTGAATCCAGTACCATCTAAAAACAAGTGGATCAAAATATTTTAGTGAATAAACAAAGCAAGTTTTGAGAAAAGAACTGATGCTTTCAAACTGTTAGTAACCTGGTCTTGGTGAGAGAGCCTAGTTATTGGTAGTTAGCCAGGCTGAACTTTGGCAAACCTTGAGAATGCAGGAGAAACTCCAATTTCCTGCTTAATTGTGTATGTGTGTCTCTGTGTACATGTACACGACATGAGGGCTTTGTCAGTGAAATGAAACAATTACACCAAAAGAGGTGTAAAGCTAATGTACTGTGTGCATTACTTTGTCACTACTGTGATAGATTTTGAAAAGTTTAGAGCAGCTCATTATTTGTTCTAAGAAAGCCCTTATCAATTTTTATAATAGCCTTCCTTGGGTCAAGTTAGACAAATACCTAGCCATTCTTACAGTTCATTATTTTCCCTACCAAAAGCATTTGGATTACTTTTGGTTTAGTATTATGTAGAGACAAATGTGGAACTAGGAAGAAAATTAATTCAAATTTGTGACAACATTCATCAACTCTGATTATAGTTTGCCTATGATTCAGTGTCAAAATCAACTATGGTTTTTCTTTTGACTATTTACAGATTCTTATGTAAGGTTTCTGAAGACCTAAGTACCTGATAAAAATGTATTTGTAGGCTTTAAAAATAACCACAGGGAATTGGAAAATGAAAGAGTCACAGTATACATCTAGCATATTTAGACTAGCATGGAGAAAATTATTTCATTTCACACAACTATTGAAACTGCAAATAACAGAGGACATATGAAACTGCATAAGCAATTTTAGCAATGAGTACACCCTAGTACTACCCTGTAGAATATTTGCTTTTGAAAACACTGGAAGGTTCTACTCAGTATTTATCTAGCTGTATTCAGAGTCACAAAAAATTTGGAGTCTGATACTTGGACTGGGGCATATAGCACATGGTGCACAATTTTCTAAAAGTCAGCACCTTAGGAATCACATAACTAGGTCCTTAAACATTTAGCAAATTATGTATCTTTAACAAAAGCTAGTGTAAGCAAAATCTTCAAGTACACTACTGAACACATCAAATGTCACAGCTGGCCTTTGATCTGCATTTTAACTAGCTTCAACTGGTAAATTTTTCACACACAGGAGTACTTAGAATCAGCATTTATATAATTTCATTTCCCCAAATTGTAAAGATATATATTTTATAACTACTGAAAATATTTGTACTCACCTCTAACTAGTCACAGGTAAATGTAGAAAAGTTTAGATTACCTTGTACTATATGAAATTGCTGTTTTTGTAGCTCAAATTAAAACATTAAAATAAAAAACCTTTTATTCAATCAAAATATGCATCATATGCACTCAATTTTCTTCTGATAGGATACTAAGTATTTCATTTTTACAAAATTTATCATATGTTAGGTTGTTTAATAATCTTCAAATCCCTCAATTATCATTTCTCAGTTGAAGAATGTGCTGGTTCTTAGAAAAAACTCCAAATGATGAAAAGATGGAAGCTCATTAGCTAAAGCTCTAGGGACTACAACAGACAAAATTTAATGGCCCAATTCAAGTGACTTTGCTTTATAGTTTATCGTGGGAGAGGTCAAGTGCTGTCATATAAAAGGGTAGATGCATGTTTATAAACCAAAGGGCACTGTTTTTCAATCAAACATTTCACGCATAATTTAAATTTCTTGGCAATATGTTGCCACTGTTGCTCATCAGGTTTAAAAAGTAGCAATTAATTATCCCTTTTGCAAATCACCATATGGTCTTCAGAACTTTTCTGGTGACAAAAATAACACTGGTGCAAGTTTGGGAGCTCCACCAACACCCAATCATTGTATAAATTGGTATTACTTGTCCAACAGTATTTCTTCTTTCGATCATGTTATTATCCTTTCAAAAGTGGGTTTGTGCTGTTTTGAATCTTAATAAGTGCACCTCCAACTGTCTCCATCCTGATTATCTTCTCAAGAGAATACTTTTAGGGCCATTTTTACTCTTTCTTCAGTTAGAGCGGAAATTCCTGTTTGCAGCAAGGTCTTGAATTGTTTGTGAGCAAGCTTTCTCCTTGACGCTAAATTAATATATTCTGATTTCCCCTGAATCTCATTTTAAAAGTCAGGTACTCAGAACCAGATCTTTCAAACCACCACCACTGAGTTATTCTGCAAGTAGAGGGCCAATAGAGCCCTCTAGGGTTAAAGTAACATTTCTACCTACTTAACTAATTCACTTAAAATCATATTTTTAAAGGTATTCACAATTCTTCTGAGGGTATCATATTATTTTTCTGGCAAATGATAAGAAAACAACTCAATAATTTAAAAAATCAAAAAGCATAATTCTAAATAGGATGACTAAAAACAGACCAATTGCAGTCAATTTTCAGTTGCTCTAGTATTAGCAATTTCATGTGACACAATCAACAAGCTAATCAACAAGTACCTATTGAATGTCTACTTTATGCTAACACATCTGTCTCATATCTGTACAAGCAAATATCCTGGAAAGAGTGACTTGAAAATATGAAAGTCATTAATTTCAAAGACCCTATTGGGGGAGGATCTGGTGTCATATTCTATTAAAAACATCCAGTAAACTTTATGCTTTTTTCCATATTACAGTCGTGTATATTTTGCTCAGCAAATATGTTAAATGCATCCTTGAAAAAAAGTTGTACTAGATGTTGAATTTCATATTGCCAAATTTCAGCACTGAAATACACATTTTCCAATGACTCTTAACTTTTAAGTCAAAACTTGCCTATATTTGCTATATATTATTTTGAAGCTTCAAGAGGCTTTTATTTATGATCAACAACTCAACTACTAACATCTATTTGTATAGTACTTTCTAAAGCACCCCATATACATTATTCTCACTTAAAATAGGAAAGACAATACAAAATTTGTACTAGTGATGAAGTGTAATAGTAATAAACACTAAAAGCTAAATCATCTTTCATGTGCATTTAAAAAAATAATGTAAAACATTAAAATCCTGTGTCACTGAACCTCTGTAATACACAGGGAAGAAAAACCATTTTAGTTAATGCCTGTGACTAAGTATCACTGCCCACTGCAGGTGGACCAAATGTCTCTCTAGTGCGCATTAACTGGACATCTTTGTCAGCCATACAGGTATCACAACCCCATACTGCTGATGCTTCTGCAGTTAGGAGGCCATAAGCTGTTTCAGTCATTCCAGTGCAGATTCGATGAAACCATTTCTGACAAGAGGCTTCACATAAGATGGCATCCTGATCATCATTCACTTCATTTGTACAAATTCCACAAGGATACACTGGGTCAGAAGAAGAATGGCCATGGCGACTTGGGTGGAGGGAAGATTTATTGCTTTTTTCAGTGGTGCAAGTATCTGTGGCACCTCTAGCTTGTCGTGGCTTATTCTGTGTCCCATTTGCACAGCTGTTATTTGTAGCTTCAGTACTACTTGAACGGCTGTTCTCTTGATTTACTGCACTGTTTCGATTAACATTTTTTAATTCAATGTTACTCTGATTCACAGTATCATCCATATTTAAATGAGGTGGATGAGCAGAGGAATTTTGATTAGTGTTTTTGGTTGTTCCTTGACTAAAGTCTTGTTTTGGGGGTGGTGCCTTTGTTTGACCAAAAGTATTTGGGGGAGGAATAAAAGAATGATTAGATTCTAATGGAGAAGTAAAATTTGAATTATTTCCAGGAACAAAGTTGGATGCCAACTCAGGGTTAGCTACTTGGCTAGGATTCTGTGGAGGAATTTGACTGAAGCTTTCAGAAGGATTTTGTCTGAAGTGTTGATTAGGCATGTTAACATTCTGACTTAGTGCATTATTATAAGAAGGATTCCCAAAACTTGAATTATCATGTGGCCCAAAGTTAAAAGCATGAGGTCGATTGAAACCCATGCCCAAAGGATTCTGTGGAAATGGGTGTGGCTGATTCCTGAGTGAATAAGGGCCACAATATGGGGAAGACATTCTTGGAGGAACGTGAGGTGGCATTCTGAATGTGCTATAGCCTCCAAAGCCAGGATAACCAGGGCCAAGATAAGGATTTGATGAAGGTAGTGGTTTATAGGATATAGTATTATAGTTGTCATCAAATGGATTAGCAGCCACTAGATGGTCAGAGTTTGGATTTGGTGGTGGAGCATACTCAGACAATGGAGGAAACGAAGGCCCCTGAAATGAGAATATGAGGTTAAAATACAGATTTTTAATGAAAAGTCATTAAAATTGTCCTAGTAAGACTAAACAAACCTAGTTGTATTAAATTTCTCTTGCAATGTTATGAAATTTAATTCTTAAATTCACTCTATAATTCTAATTGATGTTATATTTAATGATTAAAACATATACATTTATAACTTAGGAAAAGAAATGTTTTTCTAACTTAAATTGTTATTTCTAACTAAATGTATTTAACCTCACAAGATGCTTCAATACTATAATTTTCATTTAATGCAACAGCCTATAAATCTAAAATCTTTCACTTAAAATTCTAACTAAAAATATCTTTCACACTCTCAAATAGCCATTAAACAACAAATAACAATAAACAGGAACTAAACTTCTTTCTGGCTCAACTTTAGGGAATACCTATTAAAGTATTACCAAAACACTAAGCTCTAGGCCACAGACTGGAAAAATAAACTTCTAGTTTTAGTCATAGGAAGATTAACAAATACAGTGCAAAACTGAAAAAAGAAAAATGTAATCTGTATACACATCATATCCATCTGAAGTCTTCATAATAACAAGAGTATTTCAAATTTACTGAGAACAAAGCCATGAGAGTTTGTATTTTAAAATGTATAGTACAACCACAGATTTAAAACAAAAGATGTTGGCCCTCCCTGGTGGCGCAGCAGGTTAAACCACAGCACTAAGAAGCTTAAGCATGAGTTCAATTCCCAGCCTGCCCCGGAGGTGACCACATGGCGTGGCAGACCTCTCCTGACCCGCCCTCTGCTCCCCTCAACAGTGTACTTCGTCCATCTGCCTGTTCTGCTCCCCAATCTGTCTCTGGTGAATCCTCTCACCTTCCGCATCTCTGGCCTGTACTGCAGTTCTGTATGAATAAATAAATCTTTAAAAAAAAAAAAAAAAAGATGTCTCCATATGACTGCTTCATATTGCCACACTGCTGACTTACTATAATTGAACATTACTTCAGGTTAAGCTTGTGTTCAAATATTTTTAAATCTTTTAATACAACTATAGGCATTTATGACTTTAAAGTTAAAATGGAAAATTTCCTTCTTCCAATATTCTATATCTGCAGTCTAACAATAACCGCTATTTGCAGAGTAAAGTAAAACAAAAGTACAATTTCTGCAGAATTTACTATTAGGTTCTGAATGAGTATAAAAAAAAAAAGTAAAAGTTATGGCCAAATAGAATTTTCCTCATCATATGAGCGAAGTAAAAACATCAATTTACCTGTGTATTGGTCTTGCGCTTTTTCTTATCTGGGCTTCCAAGTTGTACTCCTGGTCCTCCTAACCCATCCAGTCCACTATCACCACCTAAAAATAAAATATAGAATCCATATATTATTTTCGCCTAAGTAAAATAATTTTATATTTCTCATAGCAGTATTTATTTAATTACCTGTCAACATGTGTTCTGTTTTTGTTAGTTAAGAGTAGTATTAAGCTTATGTTATCTTTGTTCTTAAAAAAGTTCTTCCCTGACTTCATACAGAAACAATCATTCATCTCTGCCATAGTGTTTTAAATCTTTCAGTGAAATAGAAAATGAATGTATCTCTTCCTTTTCTGAACCTTTAAGTCATATGGTTCCCTATTTGTTTGCCCATATTTCCCTTTAAGTCAACCTGGTACCACTGTTACTAGTTTCTGGTCTCTTTCCAAAGATAGTCTAAATATATTCAAGAAAATCTTTTTTGGACAGGACATAGATAATGACATAATGTAACAAATAATGGCATAAAATACACAGTGGTCTGCACTTTCCTTTCTTACTTGGCAATCATTCCATTATCATTACATCTAGAACTGTTCCATTCTTTAATTGAGCCGTATGTCACAATATGATTATACCTTAAGTCATTAAACTAGTCCCCTTTTATTGATGGATAGTTAGGTTGTCTTCAAACCTTAGCTGTTACTGCACTGAAAATCCATGTATAAACGTTTTTACAAATATGTACAAGTCATTCCTTCAACTGCAATTATGGCATAAAAGTTATGTTTCAATTCTTAAAGCTATTGTTAAAACACAATGATGAATGTATTACTTTCTCAATGGTATATAATAAAGCAAAACCAAAAACTTGATTGTGAATCTAAGAGATTATAGGAAAATGTTTGCCAGTGGAATTTTTCCTATGGGTAATGCATTTTTCATTTTTTTTATTATGGAGAATTATAAACATATATAAAAGTAGACAGTATAAAATAAACCCCATTTGCCTAACACCTAGTCAGAACAAACAACAATATGTTTTGTGATCCAGTATTAAAAGAAAAAAATAATGTAACAAAATCCATCAATATTTAATTTTTTGGATTCTGGGTTTGATAAAATAAAAAATAATTTTTCTTTTTCAACTAATATTTTTGTAGCTTCATTTTAAAGTTTTATTTTTTTTATTTTTTTTTTTTTTTTAAGTTTTATTTATTTGTGCATACAGAACTGGGGTACAGGCCAGAGGCTCAGGGGCAGTGAGAGGCTTCACCAGAGACAGAGTGGGGAACAGAACAGGCAGATCGACGAAGTACACTGCTGAGGGGAGCAGCGGGCGGGTCAGGAGAGGTCTGCCACACCATGTGGTCACCTCCGGGGCAGGCGGGAATCGAACTCATTCGGAAGCGGCTTTAGATTCTCAGTGCTGTGCTTTAACCCGCTGCGCCACCAGGGAGGGCCCTTAAAGTTTTATTTTTAATTGTGGTAAAATATATTCAGCAAAATTAACATTTTAATAGTTTTTGGTCAGTTCATTAATATAAAATGTATTAACACTTTATGGACCAATGTCCAGAGCTTTTTCATCTTGTAAAATTTAACTCTCCATCCATTAAACAACAGCTCATTTCTTCTTGCTCTAAGTTCTGTAACTACCATTAACTTTGTTTCTATGAATTTGACTACTCTAGAACCTCATACAATTGGACTCACATAGTATCTGCTTTTTGTGATTAGCATGTTTTACTTAGCATAAAGTACTTAAGGTTCATTATGTTATAGGCTATTTCTGAAACTCCTTCTCTTTAAATACTTCTTTTCTAGTGTATTTATGTATGACATTTTTAATGGGCTGCTTCCACTTTTTTGGCTATTGGGAATAATGCTGCTATACACACTGGTGTAAAGTATCTCTTCAAGACTCCACTTTCAATTTCTTTAGATATATTCACAGAAGTGGAACTGTCAGGTCATATGGTAATTTTTTTTCAAAGATTTATTTATTTATGCATACAGAAGTGGGGGTACAGGAAGAGGTGCAGGGGCAGTGAGAGGATTCACCAAAAACAGTGGGGAGCAGACCAGACAGATCGACAAAGTACACTGCTGAGGGGAGCAGCGGGTGAGCAGGAGAGCTCAGCTGAACTACTGTGGGTCACCTCCAGGAGATTGAACTTGCACTGAAGCCGCCATTGCTAGTCTTAGCTCCACCACTACGGAGGGCCGATAATTTTACTTTTGATATGAAAGCAACCATGTTGTTTTCCATAGTATGGTTTCATTTTCACATGACATATTAATCGGAATTTACTTTAGGATAAGAAGACAACATATTTTGTTCTAGACAGCCAGCCAGAACTAGAATATCTTTCCATTATTAGAATTCTTCCTGTGAATGTGATTTTATGAATATGATTTTACTTGTACTTCTTAGACTTACTGCTGTTTTAAGTTATTTTTGTTTTGTTCCTAAAGATGAAAACTTTTCTTCTACTTACTCATAACTGGTTATAGTTTGTATACAACAAAGTTTTATGTTGAATTTGTTTTGTCATCGTCTCCACACCACAATTTTAAATTTCTCTAAGTAGTTCTAATAGAAAACTGCTTTGTATTTTGTTATGTGGGAGACTATTTCCTATACACTGAATTCTCCCTATGGCCAAATACCATTTCTTTTTTCTAAAGTCCTATTGTAAAGAGATCATTACTGGCCTCCCTTCTTCTCCCTATATTTTATCACCAATTTATTCTTAATATAAATATTACTCTAATATTTTAAGTCATGTCACTTTCGGGCCCTCCCTGGTGGCACAGCGGGTTAAAGCACTGCACTAAGAAACTAAAAAGCCACTTCCGCATGAGTTCGATTCCCGCCTGCCCCGGAGGCGACCACATGGCAAGGCAGACCTCTCCTGACCCTCCCACTGCTCCCCTCAGCAGTGTACTTTGTCGATCTGCCTGTTCTGCTTCCCGCTCTGTCTCTGGAGAATCCTCTCACCCTCCGCATCTCTGGCCTGTACCCCAGTTCTCTACGAATAAATAAATACATCTTTAAAAAAAAAAAAGTCATGTCACTTTCTTGCTCAAAACCTTTACATTTTCATCTACTGTTCTTCAAATGAAATCCAGGTTCTTTACCATAGTTATACTCAAAGCTCTGTGTCTTAGTTTGGTAGGGCTGCCATAACAAAATACCATAGCTTGAGGTGGTTTAATGAACAGAAACTTAACTCTCATAGTATGGATGTGAAGGGTCCTGGTAAGGGGTTCTTGGCTTGCAGATGTCTGCCTTTGTACTGTGTCCTCATATGGCCTTCCTCAGTGTGTACATACAGAGAGAAAGAGTACCCTTTTTTTCTCTTACAAGGTCACTAATCCCACATTAAGGGTTCCATCCTCATGCCCTAATTCAACTCTAATTATGTCCAAAAGTCTGACCTCCAAATACCCAACTCCCCATTAGATTGGGGAATTGGAGCTTCAACATATGAGGGGATACAAATATTTAGTCCCTAACACTAAAATGATCTGGTCCTGCTACGTCACTTTAAACTCTCCTATATGCACTCTCCAGGGTCCCAAAACACACTGATCTCTTAAATTTCTCAAACACATGAAGTTTCTCTGTACTTAAAGAGTTATTATATATGCTGTTCTCTCTGCCCTAGAGTTTGTTCTGGGTGTTATACTTTAGTTAGTTTAAATATTCCTTTTTCAGGATCTACATGTATTAGCAGGTCTCCTATTAATTCTCTATCAACTCATTGGATTTATTTATTAACCTGTTACACATGTGTATATCTATGTTGTTACAAGTGTGTTATCTATATTTATGTACATATAGACGTGGATATATGTGTATGTGCTTGTACACATACACTTTATCTCTATTGTCTGTCTCACCCATTAGTTAATTCTTAATCTCTGTAAGGACTTCTTTTATATCTTCCCATAGTAAACTGATTTACTGGTAAGGGTTTGCTGAATTAAAATTGTAAAATTTCTAACAGACAGAACTACTCATAAAGACTAAGGCAATTTCTATCTTACCACACTGTTACAAAATTGAAGAGAAGGTAATTACCATATAAAATTTAATAATGAATGCCTACTTTGTCAGAGATTGTTAGTATATAATTCTTTCACTTGATTCTTAAATACTATGGATTATACCCATTTTGTAGATGAGAAGCACTCTTCTTTAGTCTCACACTTAACTAACTTACCCAAGGTCACAACATTTCTGATTCAAAAGCCTACATGTGAAGTTTTAAATTGTATGATATATAAAATATTTCTCAAACATCAGTCTGCATAAACACTTCCTAGAGAGTTTGCTAAGACATAGATTCTTGAGCCTATCCCAGAGATTCTATTCAGTAGCTTTGGGTAAAGTCCATAAATCTTTATTTCTAACAAGCTCCCAGGTAATACAGATGCTATTGCTAGTACACTGACCATATGTGAGTGGCAGCGCACAATGCAATTTCCAGTAGGCTACACCACTACCCTTTTTTTGAGGTATGTATCAAATACTTTTTAGGCCCAGAACACTTCCACTGCAATACCCTATAGTAGTGGCAGGCACTTTAAAAAGAACTACTTTCGCTGGCCCTCTCTGGTGGCCAGCGGGTTAAAGCACAGCACTAAGAAGCTAAAGCCGCTTCCGCATGAGTTCTATCCACCAGCCCGGGAGGAGATCCACATGGGGCGGCAGACCTCTCCTGACCGGCCCGTTGCTCCTCTCAGCAGTGTACTTCGTGGATCTGCCTGTTCTGCTCCCCACTCTGTCTCTGGTGAAGCCTCTCACC
>NW_004567124.1:14814382-14824663 GCF_000260355.1 Condylura cristata | reverse complement strand
CCCCTGAGCCTCTGGCCTGTACCCCAGTTCTGTATGCACAAATAAATCTTTAAAAAAAAAAAAGAACTACTTTCGGAAGGTAAGACAGGAACATTCGTTATAAAAACATGTTAAGCAATTCATATAAATGCAAAGAAAAAAAGATCACTCCATGCCAGTTTAAACCCACCATTCTGCTGAATTCCTGCAAGACTGTGCAGACAGTGGGTGCTAGAGGAAAAACGGAAGGCTGGAGGAGAAAGATGGAATATGGCCCTCCTGTTCCTCTTAGCAGCATCCTGGCCACTCATCTAACTCCTTTTTTGGCAGTTTTTTCCAGTGGTTAAATCAGTTTGCAGTTTGTAGCACCTGAGGTTTGGCCTCATTGTGCCCTCCTCAAGGAAAACAGCACCAGGTGTCTGAAGATGGGCTCATCTTCTAAGCCCATGGGTATTCATGCCACCTAAACAGCACCCACTTCTCAGAAATGTGAGAGTAAACTTTACAGGTCTCCCCTGTGAGTTATATTTGAATAATTCTATCCTCTTCCCTTTGTTCCAGAGCCTTAAGAATGGCAGATGTTTCTCATAGTTGATACCAATGTGTAAGTTTTAGTAACTTATTTTAACACCCATTTAGTGTGCTAGCTAATTTTTATAAGTTCATTAGTTTGCTATACTATGTTAGCATAGCTACCATGTTTTTACTTTTATCTCATAGCTTTGCCCAGTTTTCATTGGTTTTGATTTAACAAGAATGACTTTTTTGACTTGTTCATAGCTCAGATTGAGATGATCATATTGATGTTTTCCTTTATTCTCATGTTAAACCCTGACATTCCTGGAATAAATACAGCTCAACTCATTTTTATATGACTGGACATGCTATAGTCTCTCTAGAAGACCTGCCTATATAAGCAAGATTAACTCATGTTATTTCTCTGAACCATCCAAACTATTAATTCTGAGGTTTTGGTACATGAAGTCTGTATGTTTGGTGGGAGGGGTGCAGTAATTTATTCTTAAGGGGAGATTCCATTTTGTAACCTGATTCGGTTTATGTCCCTGGAGCTTTCCTTTCTGTCAGAGACATTTTTTTTTCTTAACCTTTCTCTGTTTCATTCATTTTGTCCCTTACTTAAGGGAGAAAGAAAATAAGAATGCTTATTTAATTTGCTTCTCTCCAAACTTGGGTTATTAGTGCTAATTATTTTTAAAAATTAAAATTACCGGCCCTCCCTGGTGGCGCAGCGGGTTAAAGCACAGCACTAAGAAGCTGAAGCCACTTTGCATGAGTTCCATCCCCGCCTGCCCTGGAGGTGACCACATGGCGCATCAGACCTCTCCTGGTCCACCTGCTGCTCCCCTCAGCAGCCTACTTTGTCAGTCGGCCTGTTCTGTTCCCCACTCTACCTCTGGTGAGTCCACTCATCACCCCTGCTTTTCTGGCCTGCACCCCAGTTCTGTATGCACAAATAAATCTTTAAAAAAAATTAAAATTACCATTAAGCTTCCTGGGGCAAGTGTTGTCTTATATGCCTAAGAGAATATTTCACCAAGGTCTAGCCTTATGGTATTGGGTAGTGCCATTTTCCTTGTTTTTATAATTACTGACCATTTTTGCTGTTTTTAGAAAAACTGTTTTGGTTAATTTGATTTGGAATATAAAGAAGATTCTGTAAAGTACTGTTCTACTACCTTAGCTTTGAAGTCTCTATCTATGTAGCTATACCTATGTCCACTCATTCAATCTGCATAAAAAGCATGTAAGACAGCAAGTCAGCCTCATTTCTTAAAAAAAAGAAAAAAGAAACAATGGAGAGGTGGTCATTTCACTGGCAAAAAGCAGCACTGAAATCTAAAACTAGAATTTTATTTCCTTTTACATTTATGGATAAAATTCAGTGAATTTTGGGCATATTTATAAGAATACATATAATTATTACTGCTATTTAATTCCAGAGCATTATCATTCTCCCAAAGAATGCCAGTATTTGTTAGCTAGTCCCCAGCAAACACTACTCTACTCTCTATATGGATTTGCTAATTCTGGACATTTTATAATAATGGAATTATACAATATGTGACTTTTTATGTCTGTTTTCTTCTACTTGGCCTACATTTTCAAGACTTTCTTTATGTTATAATATTGTTTGGATTTCATTCATTTTGATAGCTGCATAATATTCCGTTGTATGAATATTCTACATTAGGATTACCCACTTAAAAGTTGGTAAACATCTGGGTTCTCTACCTTTTGGCTATTGTGAATAATGCTACTAAAATATAATAGGTTCAGGTTTTTATATCAATGAATGTTTTCAATTTTGGGGGGTTTATACCTAGGAAGGGAATTTCTGAGTCACTCTGTTTAACTTCTGAGAAACTGCCTAACAGTTTTCCATAGTGACTAAATCATTTGATATTCCAATATGCAAAGTCTTAGGGTTCCAATTTCTTCAAAATCTCCTAATACTTATTTTCTGGTAGTTTTTAAAAATATGGACATTCTAGTGAGTATGAAGAGGTAGATCTCACTGTTGTTTTAATTTGCATTTCCATAATTACTGCTGACATTGAGCATCTTTTCATGTACTTATTCACCATCTACATATTTTCTTTGAAAAAAGCTTAACCAAATTCTTTTTCTATTTTTTAGGTATACTGTTTTTCTTTTGTTGTTGTTGTTAATTTGTAAGAATCCTTTATGTATTCTGGATACTAGCTTTTATTATTTGTAAATATTTATTTCATTTTGTTTGTTGCCTTTTCATTTTGATAGTGTCCTTTTTTTTTTTTTTTTAAAGATTTATTTATTTGTGCATACAGAACTGGGGTACAGGGTACAGGCCAGAGGCTCAGGGGCGGCGACAGGCTTCACCAGAGACAGAGTGGGGAGCAGAACAGACGAAGTACACTGCAGATCGACGAAGTGCACTGCTGAGGGGAGCAGCGGGCGGGTCAGGAGAGGTCTGCCACGCCATGTGGTCACCTCCGGGGCAGGCGGGAATCGAACTCATGCGGAAGCGGCTTTAGATTCTCAGTGCTGGGCTTTAACCCGCTGCGCCACCAGGGAGGGCCTGATAGTATCCTTTTTAACACATGCAAGTTTTTAAAATTTTCATTAAATCCAATTTGTAATTTTTCCTTTGACTGCTTCAGTAAAACTAGGTTCATCTACCTTGAAAATTTAAGTTTACTTTCCTAACATCTTACACATCTACTGTCTTCTTCAGTTTCCTACAATAGGCAAAAAAAAATTTCAGGCTTAAACTAGAGGAATGCCTATCTTTTAACCTTGATGTGGTAACCCCTTTTGAATAGATGAGAAAGAAAGAATTAATAAAAGACAATCTACCAAATGGGAGAAAATTTTTGTATATCATGTATCTGAAAAGGATCAATACCCCAAATAAAAAGAACTCAATAGCAAAAACAAATCTCATTAAAAATGGTGAAGTGATCTGAATCTACATTTTTCCAAAGAACACATATAGATAGCTAACAGATACATAAAAGCACATTTATCATCAGGAATCATCAGGGAAATGCAAATTAAAGTCACAGTGAAATACTATTTCATACCTATTAGGATGGCTATTATAAAAAAAAAAAAAAAAGCCAAGAAAGGAGTACTGGTGAGGAGGTAAAGAAAAGGATACCCTCATACACTACTAGTGGAATGTAAATTTGTTAGTCTCTCTGGAAAACATGACGGAGACTCCTAAAAATATTAAGGACAGAACCACCAACATGACCTACCAATTCTACTTCTGGGTATTTCCCTGAAGAAAATGGAAACACTAACATGAAAGGATATGTGCTCCCTATATTCACAGCAACATTATTTACAATAGCTATTTACAATAGCTGTGCAGACAACCTAAGTGTAATGTCAAAGGATGAATAGATAAAGATGTGGTTCACAAAAGGATTGGAACGTTATTCAGCCATCAAAAGGGGAAAGTATGACAACACAGATGAACCCTGTGGACATTATGCTAAGTGAAATAAATTAGACAAAGACAAATGTGTATGGTTTCATTTGTATGTAGAATCTAAAACAAGAATCAAGCACAGAGATACAGTCTAGATTTGCTAATACCTTGATTTTTGGTATATCCAGTCTCCAAAATTGTGAGAAATTTCTGTTGATAAACCACTGAGTCTGTGACACTCTGTTATAGCAGCTTAAATGGATGAAGACAGTGGCTAATATATATTGCCTGGCACACAAAGGGCATTCAAATATTAGTTCTCATTTTGCTTTCCTTTGACTAAACTTTACCATAAGCTCACTTCAGTGTCTATAGTTATCAAAATATCCAATATCCAGTAGTATCAACATAGTCAGTGGGCAGTCAAATAGCAGTTTCTCATAACAGCACATTAGTCTGGAACATAATGTCAGTTTATTCTATTGTTTACTATGGATGTAAACATCTCAGCTAATAGTTTTGTCTTCACCAGACATATATTTTCATAATGCCAAGCTCTTCTATGGAATGGAAATATTATTAATATATGAGCACAATATTATATAAATTCCATCAAGAATATTGTAAAATGGCCTTTGTAATTGAAATGAAAGTGCCATTATTGCCTGTGAACTTAAGGCAGAAAGTGTCCAAAGTTGTAATGCACGCTCTGGTCGCACAACAGGTTAAAGCACAGCACCATGAAGTTACTGCAGCCACTGCTGCATGAGTTCTATCCCCAGCCAGGGAGGTGACCCACATGGTATGGCAGACCTCTCCTGACCTGCCTACTGCTCCTCTCAGCAGTGTACTTCATCCATCTATCTGTTCTGCTCCCCACTCTGTCTCTGGTGAATCATCTCACCCCCGTATTTCTGGCCTGTACCCCAGTTCTGCAGGCATAAATAGATAAATCTTAAAAAAAAAAAAAAAAGCATAGGGGGCCACTAAATAATTCTACCAAAAAAAGGGTGACGTGACTGAATTCTGTTTTGGGATCTCTAGAGCAAAGGAATGTAATGGGTAAGACTTTGGGCCTTAGAGCTTAAGTTTTAGCTTTGCCACGTACCAGCTAGGTAAACTCGAATGTTACCTAATCATATATTTACTTAACCTCTCGGAACATCAATTCATCAACTATAAACCTAGAATGATAATAACATGTAACTCAAAAGGTTATTGAAAAGATTAAGCAAGATGATTCTTTTAAAACACTTATCAAACTGCTTAGTAGTCAATGGACCTAGTTATTTATTACCAGCATTAGCAAAGTATAAAGTTGATTAAGAATATAAAACAAGAGACAAGGAAACCAATAAGAGGGCTATTGTAATAATCAAAGCAATAAGCAAAATCTGAACTAATGAAGTGGCTGTGCAAGGATAAGCAGATGATGGGTTCAAACCATATTAAGGAGACAGATACTCTGTGTCTTTGGAAAAATGATGGATAAGAGAACAGGATAAATTCTAGATAAGGAATATGGTAGAAAGAGCATACCACAAATGACTATCATTTGACATAATAAAAACAACATTCACTTCCTCCTCCTAAGTTCACCTTTTTTATATATGTGACACCATTCTCTTTCAGTTTTCTCCCCTCTCTGGCTACATTCTTCTTTTCAATTCTTTCCCTCCTGTCTCATAAATGTTAGTCTCTTCAAAGTTGCTGCTCTCAAGGCTTTTGCTTCTAATGTTTTGTGCTCTCTCTCTCAGGTGAGCTCATCTACTCCCAAGGTATCAATTAGTATTCACCTGTTTACTGATAACTTTCAGATCTCTATTTCTGGCTTAGACCACTTACCTCAGTTACAAACCTTGTATTTCCACTGCATATATTGGAAAATCCTAAGGGGGTAGTGGGTCATTGTGTGTAAAACCAACTTACTTTCCCAACAATCTGCCTAGCTGTTATATAATCCAATTAAAAACCAAAACAATTTAAAAAAAAAAACAATAAAACCCTAAACTTTTCCTTTAGACTTTCTCTCACCAGTTCTCCAACACATTGAGCATTATGCTTCCTCTCCAACCTAAGGTCAACTTTTAGTACTTCTGTGACATTTCTAAAATACATATCTACCTGTCCAATGTCATGTCTAACTCTGGTTAACATTTTGTCTGAAACGAAAGCCTTCAATTTTCTTCTTCTTCATCTCTAAACTTTTGTCTTTCTTCCGCTGGTCTTTTTTTTTTTTTTCTCTAAGACTGTTTATTTGCATCCTCAGTGCTACTCCTGTATCTGCAAAGACCTATTTATGAAAATAGGAGCACTGTGTGTCCCACCCCCAAGTTCTAGAATAGTAAGTGCCTAAATATCATATTAAAAGACATGTATTCAATATTTTTATCAATGTTTTATCACTGAATTATCCTCTTTCTCTTCCCTTTTAAGTTTTTCCCACCTCCTTCCACATATAAAAATCTCTGTATAAAAATGTTTAAGTGAAAAAGTACTCATAAACTTTCTCTTGACAGTCCTTTCAAAGTATTGGCTTCTTTCTTTCTACTATCAAGTTTCTTTAAGTCATATCTTTACCACTTTGAAATGAGATTTTCTTCCAAAAGTAGCTTCTAAAAATTAACAGTGACTTCAAAAACCTTTTCTCACCCCTCATCCTTCTTTTAGCTCTTTCTATAGCATTTTAGCTTTTTCTATAGGCAAAGGGACACTACTGCTTCTTAAAACATTTCTTCAGGTGACCTTCCTTGATTCTTTTACATACAGGTTATATGTTCTTTATTTCCTATAGATTTCCTAACAATACTTATCATGCTACCTGTAAAGTATACTGTTTTCAATTAAAATTTTTTTTCAAAGACAGGTGTTTTGTCCTCTCAATGAATATATTCTTATTCTCTGACACTGCAACTGCTCTATAAATATCTGTTGAAAACAAAAGAATATTATCATCAGATCAACACCTAAGAGTTTAAGTGTGTAAAATAAAGATAATAGCTTATATTCTAAGTGATAAGGGCAAGTAATAGTAGTATGAAGAGCTATGGACACTCAGAAAGCAGTGTAAAAATAGGAATGAATCACTTCATGTATTCACTCACTCATTTATTGTGTACTATTTATGAGGGAGAAAGCGATTAAGGGAGACAGGTAATTAAGATACTATACCTATCCTCATAGATGTGTCTTATAATCAAAAGTTGAGTGCTTAGAGATGGTAAGAAATGGTAGAAAATAGGAGTCAGATACTTTGCCACAAAGTATTAATTCTGATTCTAATGTTAAAATATCAAGACAGGTTTGGAAGACCACAAGTCAGCTCCCCATGGCCCACTCATCTTTGCAAGCTAGGTCTACCAGTAGCATTTCCCAAACATTAGTGTATATAAGGGATGTCTGGAAATTTTATTTTTAAAACGTAAAAGATTTATGCAGCCATAGTGTGTGTGGAGAAATCTTCCTAAAGATGCAGAAAAAGGACTCTCTGGTGACCTACAGATGATGATAGTTACAGCCTAAGTTTGCTCCCCAGATAGGGAGCTAACCCAGTTATGGTGCAGGAGGTGTCTGGCCTGCTGCTCCCCTTAGCAATGTATTTCAGTAGCTCTACCTGTTCTGCTCCCCACTGTCTCTGATGAATCTTATCACTTCCCCCCATGTCTGGCCCATACCCCACTTCTTCTATGCAAAATAAATAAATAAACAAATAAGGATACAGAGCTCTTCCAGAAATCCTGATTCTGTGAGCCCAGAAATCTATATTGTTGACAAGCATCCCAGGGTTTTATGGCGCTTTTGGTCTACAGAGCATGCTACTTACAGTAAACTCCTTAGTCATTCATGATGTCATATCTTTTGCTATATCTGTAATATTATTTTCCTAGTAATTTCCATAAAATAAAAACATGCATATTTAAGCCTGATCCTAACCAGAAGATTTGATGACTTATGTTTTTTGTAATATACATCAAATATATACATAACCATTAAAGAGTCTGTGTGTATACATCAGTGGCTGGGAAACAATTTGAGAAGCACTGCTCAAGAATTTATGCTCTGCAAACACTATATCCTGAATGCAATCAGAAACAAAATGAGGACTGATTTGAGCTCTAGCCCCACAACAAAATACCCATCCATTGTATTTAAAATTACATTTGATAACTGAGTTCAAACATATGTACTTAACAGTTCTCCTTTTCCTTCAACCCCAAAGCCACTTATAATATACAAAATAAAGCAAAAATATCAGAGGAATAACTATTCTATAAAGGTCTAATGCTGAAGTCTTGTGCAACTTATTACCACAAACAGAAAAGAAAGTTGAAATAATAAAAAAAAACTTCATCAAATGAAAAAACTGTGCTGACATTCAGCCTTTTACACAATATTCTTCTCTTTGCTTAAACAGCTAAGAAAATCAATCTTTATCTAAATACCCTTAAGTGGATATTTTCAGGATACCACATTGTCACTGCCACAAGTCAGCTCTGTATGTCTAATTTCTAGCCACAAAGAACAAAAACATAGATGAATCACTGTGGTCTTTGATCTCTACATCATGCAAGTCAAGTGGAAATTTACCTTACTATTTACTGATTTATAAGCATTTTATCCTGTTTGGATGAAAGGATTATAGCAATAGCCTCCTAACTAGGGTTCCTGCTTCAATTCAACTGTAATTCTCTACAGTCTACTCTTCACACAGCAGCCTGAAGTCCTTTTTAAAAAGAAGTCAGATCACACACTCTTTTGCTCAAAACTACCTAGTACCTAACTCAGAATAAAAGCTGAGCCCCACCACCATATGCAACCATCCCCTCTTCTCACCATGAATATTACTGTGTCTTCTTTGCTACTGCATGAATACAGTAGGCAAATTCCAAATCCAGGCCCTTTGCACTTGCTGTTCCTTTTGATGAGATTTGTCTCCCACTGGTGTCCATATGGCTCCATTCTGTCTGGTTTGATTCTTTCTTAAACACTAACTCCCAGGTGAACCCTTCCACATATAATCACTGCCTTGCTTCCTCCACACGTTTTCCCTAAGCACTTTCCCTGCTTTGCTTTTCTCCATACCACTATTTGACACTTTGTATCTTCTCCGGTTAGTCATTTGTTTACTCCACGAGAGCGTTAAGTCCTACTGGGTGAAGACTGTCTTTCTATTTTGTTCACTGTGGTATCCGAGTCAGTGCCCAGGACAGTGCCAGGCACACAGTAGATGTTCAATAAATATTTGTTTAATGAACAAACAGGATTACTTCAACTTTGGGACTTTCAGCTTTAACCCTGTTAAAGCTGAAAACGAGAGCTGGAAAATATCCCCTAAATTTCCAGATGGCACTTGGCGTCTGTCAACTTACATGTGTTATCTTTTGTTTGGTACATCGTTCTCTGATTTTTCTTAGACAGTAGGCAGCAGGACAATTCCTAACTAGCATGCAGGGACGAAGCAAACCAGCCAGGTAGAGACTGATTTTAGGCGGTGTGATTCCCATCCATAAGCCAATAAAGAAAATACCTTCTGAATTTGGACAGTGTCTCTTAAACCTGAGGAAAATAAGCAGTACGCTCGTCGGCTTGGGGGTGGGTGCATAGGAAAGCTGGGGGGGTGGGGGTGGGGGGGAGAAGACGCGAAGGCCCCGTCCACCTTCTAGAGCGTCAACTCTTGGGCAGTCCAACTTACTTTTGGGGGGGGGGGTGGGCATCGTTCGTGGTCCCTGCCCAAGGGGTGCTTCTCTCTCACCCTCTGAGGTGCCTATTGTGCTGTGTCTTGAGGACGAGGTAAGGTGGGAGAGGTGCGGGGTAGGAAAGGATACGAGTGCGGCTTCAACTGCCTCTAAACACAAAGTCGGGGAGGCGAGGGCAGCGCGCGGGTGTCTAGGGGGCGAGCGGGCGCCGGGGCCGCGCACCTCCGACCGCAGCCTCGGCCCCGGGGCGGAGGCGGGACGCGGGCTGCGCGGAGTTAGGCCCGGACAGAGCCCCGTGGCCTCCCGGCGGCCGGGTACGCGGCCCCCACGTACCCCACTCCCCCAGACCCCCTCAATCCGGCGCCCGTCGCGGTTACCTCGAACTCTCTTCAGCGAAATGGGATCCTTCTCCTGTTCTGCTGACATTACAGACCGCAAAGCATGACTCCCCCCCAGGCCGCGGGAATTCGGTCTCTTTGATGCTGCGGCGGCGGCTCCTCCTCCTCCTCGCGGGGCCGCTGCGGCTGCAAGACGAGCCTCCGAGCCGAGGCACGGCCGAAGGCGGCGAGGACGCGGGCCGACTTTGCAAAGTTTGGGAGGAGGACGAGGCCTCGGGGCGGCCGGGCAGCGTGCAGAGGCTGGCTGGGCTCAGCGGCGGCCGCGGGGAGC
>NW_004567124.1:14802021-14813830 GCF_000260355.1 Condylura cristata | reverse complement strand
GGGCGGGGAGACGCGGGGCTCAGCTGCGGACGCGCCCGGCGGGTCTCGGCGAGGAAATGGCATCTCCGAACTTCGGCGGAGGCCACGGCGGGCATCTTGGCCTCGCAGCCAGGGATCTGAGCGAGGAACGTACCATCCGAGAAAACTTTGTAAGCGGGAGCTGGAGAGTTCCGGGCGGGCTGCTGGAGACCCAGATGCCCCCCTACTCCGGGTCTGTGGTCTGGACACCTGTTTGTGGAATGGCCCAACTTCAAATTGTTACGACTTGCCCCTGCAAGAAAGAGCGACGCGGAATTAATACAAGGAAGGAGGGCGGGTAGTAGCGGTGAGAGGGCTGGACCCGAAGTAGACGTGAAATCTTGGGAAAAGGACCGCCGGTGTGTCTGTAGGTAGGATTGGGCCATTGATTTCACATCCATCAGTGGGCTGTGTGACCTGAGGAAATGTGAGTAACCTCTCTGAGTCTCAGTTTGCTTACCTTAAGGTGGGGATATGACTCTGAGGTCTTGCTGAGCTCTGACACACTGGCTTACTTTCACAAAACTGTTCTTTATTACGTTTTGCAGCTAGGCTCCCAAGAGAATCTGCAGGTGTTGGTTGGGTCTAATCTTCAGTCAGGTGTGACACTGGTTTATTTTCTTGTCGGAATCACAGAAAAGCACTCAATCATACGAAGACTTAGAACTAACCGCAAACAAGGGTCTCATCCTTGGGGAGATGAGACGAAAAGAAGTCATTCAACTGCATGCAGCACAGTGTCAGAAAGTGGTGCCAACGTATAGTCTCAAATGCTACATAGCAGACAAGCGCCACCGCCTCTGGGCTGGGCTTTAAAGGACAGGATATGGTGAGGCCAGGGAACAAATGTTACCTTTCTCTAATTTCTGATTGGAAGGTTCAGAATAGGATGGGCAGGAGCATTTCTAAGGAGGTTACCCTCAGCTGGAATGCAAGTTCCCTGTAGGCAGGGATTTTATAACTTCACTACTGTAGATGTGGGTATCCAGTATTCAGGGTTTTGTTGTTGTTATTGTTGTCCAATGCATGAATAAACAGACTGAAAGTGAAGTGACCCTGAACAAACTGGATTGACAGGGATTGGATATGTATAATAAAACCCAAATAAAGCTGAATATGATAAAACAAACTGGATCTCACACTCCACCTCACAGAGTTGGTAAGAGATGTGAAAGCATTTTCACAATACCACACAGATTGAAGCATAGAAATTTTTCTAGCGTAATCCTTACTGCAGGGAGAGGGGTTGAGAAAAATCAGTGCTAAGAAATTTTGAATTCTTTAATTCCCTAAAGCCAGAAACTTGGGAATATGTAAATCAAGGGAAATGAAATGATCTCTTTTTAATGATTCATCAAAAATGAAAAGACTGTCTTACTTGGGAGTGGAGTTTTAGGTCAATTTGACTTCCAAATACTGACTGCTTACTTGCTACATATCACAACTGCCTGGAAAACATTCTAAATTTCAGATTTTCAAGTTCCTCCCCTGATTTACTCATCAGAATCACTGGAAATCTGTCTTTGAATGCTCTCTGGATGATTTTACGGCAGTGGTCATTGAGCATATATTCCTCATGCCCCTAGTATGACGGTATTCCTAACGAAATAACCCTTCTCCTTGCTGTTATAGCCTTTATTCGTGGGACTTGGTAATGCATTGCAGAAATGATCTTTACTCCTTCACTCATACAGAGAGATGCAGGTAATCTATTGTTGGAGGGCTTACCCCACTATTTATATGCTCAGTCATGCCTCAGATTCAACTTGGGCTAGCGCAAGGGTCAGCAAACCTTTTCTGTGAAGGGTCATATATTAAATGTCATAGGTTTTGCAGGCCATATTATCTGTCACAGCTACTCGACTATGCCATTGTATTAGGAAAGCAACTGCAGATAACATGCGTGGCTGGTTCCAATAACATTTTATATACACAAATAGGCTGTGTGAGAAGTTTGGCCCGCTTGCTATAATCTGCTGATCCCTGGACTGGGGCTTGTGGACACATAAAAGGACTTTGGAGCTCAAGGGAGTAGCCTCAGATGCAGACACAAATGAAGGAAGCATTATCGAACACTGGATAAACTCACTCAGGGCCAATGAGGAATAAGAATCAAGGGGAGAATGCGGGGAAATACTCACACTTTAAAGGGTGGACAGAGAGAGTCTGTAAATGAAATTGAGAAGGAATAAAAACTAAAAATCAGGAGGGTTAGAGAAATCAGGAAAAGGAAGAATTGATCAAAGTTATATGCTACAGGAAGTATCTATTTCTATCATCAGTCATTCTTGGCTGAGAAACTACTTTACCTCTTTTCCTATATTTTGAAGTATTGATTTTATAGTCTTTGCTTTTAATCTTTAACATCACAAACGTTGCTTGTTTGTACTGTGGACAGTAAGTAGCGTTGTGAAGTGTTTAAGAATAAAGACATGAATATAAGTTGTTTTAGATTAACATGTACATTTTTTATCCAGAAAAAAATAGTTGTGATAAATTCTATTTTCAAACACTCAAGATCATAGATTTATTTTAAATTGAATGGAAATAAAAATCAATTCTAGGTGTTTGGAGGTTTTGTAACACTGCTTCGAATCCTTTCATGATATAATTGAAACTTTGATCAGCTTAACAGCTTCTATACATTGGTCAGTCACAGCCAAGAGCCCATCGTTGACAAATGTAAATGGCTTATCAAAACCTCAGAATTGAGGGAATTGCTACTGCAAATTTTGGGGAGGGTTCTCTGTATGAGTCAGCTTTCAATTAAAACCCAAAAGCCACATAGTAATTTAAAGAAGGTAACTGGAATACAAGGAAGTACTACAGCAGAGATTGCTTTTGGGAGGGATCTGACAGTTCAGTAAAGACAATGCTAAAGAATATGAGAAAAGCAGATGTGAGGAGCCACTAACCTTAAAGTTGAGGTAGAACGCCAAAGAAGAGGCCCATCCTGCCTGAACGCCTGACCTTATTGGAGAGTACCAGGGGAAGCCGCCACTCTGGGGGCTGCCCACCAGCAGGAGCTGGCACTGAATAAGTTACCAGCACCACGGAAGTTAGAATTGGAGAAGCCAGGTGTGCTTCAGGATCCTCTCAAGAGTAGCCACTGAAACAAGAAGGAAAAACCCTTCTTGCAGTATCTCTCCAGCACCCTGTACTGACAAAGTATAACATACTGGCTAGCAAAGAAAAACACTTAAAGGGTCCAGTTCCATTTTTGCAGAGCAGTGAAGGGTAAATCAGGGTTGAGAAGCAATTATTTTCAATGATAGTGAGACTTTAGCTTAGCAAAGCTCCTTAAATGATCTCATATCACCAAGCTCTTTGGGTTCTCCTAGAGTCTCCCAACATTAACTTCATGTACACCTAGAGTACAATATAAAACCAAGAAACTAGTCTTTTTATAACCCGTAAGGGTTATTCAGATTTTAGCAGTTATGTGCCAATGTATATATATCTATGTGTGTATAGGTCTGTGGAAATTATCATAGTTGCCACCACCACTATTGAAATACTCTATAGTACCATTGCCATAAGACCTTTAGTGACAGTGATTCCTTTATAACCACTCCTCCATGCCTAACCTATCAGTAACAACCACTAATCTGCATATTTATATCATGATGATTACACAAATGAAATTATTCCATATGTAAATTTTTAAGATTTTTTTTCCCACACAACATAATTTCCTAAAATTACATTTAAGTTGTATATGCCCATATTTTGCTCCTTTTAACTACTTAGTAGTATTCCTTGGTATGGATGTACTACAGTTTGTTAAAGCATTTACCCATTGAAGGACTATTGGGTAGTTTCTACTTTTTGCCTATTAAGAATAAAGTCATAGTGAACACTCATGTGTATGTTCCTGTGTGAAAATAAGTCTCCGTTTTTCTGGGATAAATGCCCAAGAATGCAATTGTCAGATCATATGGTATGTCCATTTTTAGTATGAAAGGAGCTGCCAAACTTTTTCCAGAGAGAAGAGTGCTTTTTAAACACAAATCTCATCCTGTCATCACTTTACATAAAATTCTTCAATGACTTTCCATTGCTATTTTAATTTAGATTTTTAAAACATGAACTATAAGGTTTATGTAATATGATTTTCACTGATTTCTCCAGCCTTCTCCCTGTCCCATTCCCCATGCTCTTATTGCTCATTGGCATTTAAATTTTTCCTTGTAGCATTATTCTGCTGCAGCAGCTTTCCATGTGATGTTTTCTCTTCCAGAAATTCTCTGCTTCCTGCTCCTAGTTTAATTAACTCAAATTCTACCTTTTATTTTTCACTCACGTATTTATTTCTTCAAGAAAGTCTCTCTATAGTCCATCTCCAGTTGTTTCTTCATGTCCCTTTCTTCATCATGTTCTTCAGTTTCAAATTACACTAATTTCTCACTAAATTTCCTGTTCACCTCCAGGCTCTAAAATTCAAGAGAACAAAGTTGTGTTGATTTTTGCTTACTGTATGACATGTACTAGGCATTCAATGGACATATTTTAAATGAATGAATTATATTCTTGCAAATAATTCAACATCAAAGCCTTAACATTCTATAATTTTATATATCTATTGAAGATATAACTACTCAAGTTCAAGATAGTGTGTTAAGAGTCTTATAGCCAAGTTCAGATCCATACAATGTTTAATACATTCTGAAATAGATACTACTTATGCTAAAACTTATTTTCCAAAATATTTCTAGAGAATAACTTTTACAATAATAAAATTATTAACAGGGTATTGTTATTTTTTCAAAAGTATTAAAGAGGCTTGCAAGTCAAAAGAGAGACAACTATTTATGTGGTTTTCCAGTTTTCCTATGTAAAATCTTCACTTTATTTTGAGGTCCCAATTTCAGTTCTAGCTCTCCAGTTTGATCATTGATTGTCATGTGAACTTGACCTGCTCTTGGCAATTAGTTATCAAAGACTTGAGTCCAATGTTAGCCATCATTAGGCAGTCCATGGCATCTTCCCTAGAGCCACATACTTAAACACATTTATGGTTAAAGGTCTCCCTGGTGGCACAAGGGGTTAAGTCTCAGCATTATGAAGCTATCAGCAGTTATTGCAGCAGCAGTTTGATCCTGGGTTAGGGAGATAACCCACATGACACAGCAGGCCTCTTCTGTCTTATACCCCTCAGTGGTGCATTTCAGTAGATCCTCCTATTCTGCTCCCCACTCTGTCTCTGGTGAATCCTCTCATGCCCTGCACCTCTGGCCTATTCCCAGCTCTTGTAGGCATAAAAAAATAAATCTTAAAAAAAATTAAAAAAAAAGACATTTATGGTTAAGTGAGATACCTCCACTGAGATACCTGTTTTCAATCCTTGGTTCCAAAGACAGTAAATCAAACACTTCCTCTGTGACAGCTGATGAAACCAATATGGCAAAGTAATGTGGGATTTTGCCTTGTTTTGCTCTGTTTCTTACAGCAATGAGAAAAGAGGCAGATTTATTTCAGGATATAAACACTGCCAACATAGGCAGACTGCAACACTGTGGGTGCTTTAGATAGTTTTTAAGAGCATGTGGAAATGAGCAAGATATGTGCATATTTGTGAATGAAACACAGCAAAGCAAGACTACCTAAGAAACATGACAAATCTTGGTGTTAAAACAACAAACTGTAAATATGGAACAACTGGCATTTTATGAAATCTCTTTTCCAACAGAAAATGTGCCAATTTAAAGCCTTTTTGTTTCATATGTGTATTGAAAGAGGAAGTGCAGCAAAGGTGAGGCAAGATAGAGACAAGTTTGTGCATTATCTCATTTCCCTCATTTTGGGGGACGTTAAATTTTTTTATGGAATTCCTATATAACTTGTATGCCATAAAATTCGTTTTAATGTGTACAAGTTGGTGGATAGTATATTCACTTTTTGGTATGTTCAGTATGTTCACAGAGATGTGCAACCATTATCACAACCTAAAAGAAACCCTAGACTAACCCAGTTAGCATTCATTCCCGATCATCTTTGCCTCCCTTCACACCTCTTGCCCCTGACCATTACTAATCTGCGGTGTTATCTGCCCTGAATTTTTAATTTCGTTTAAGTGGAATCAGATGTGTGGCCTTTTGTGACTGATTTCTTTCACTTTTCAAGGCTCCTGTATGTGGTATATGCATTAGTACTTCATTCTTTTTCATGGCTGATAATATTCTATTGTGTGGTTATACCAGCAATTAAATTTTCAAATTTTTAAAATTTTGAATTATTTTCAAAATTACAGAGAATTATAAAGAATAATAAGGAATAAAAAAGAAATCTCATGTTTTCCACTTGGATAAAGTAGCTTTTTACCTCATTGTTTGTTTGCCTTTTCTCTCTTTAAAAATCTCTCTACACAAACGTAGACACTGTCTTTAAGTTTCAGTCATTCCACTTCAGTAAAATGAATAGCATGTTAAGTCATAAATTTGGGGCCTTCCCTGGTGGCACCACAGGTTAAAGCACAGCACTAGCAAGCTACCGCAGCCACTGGAGCACAAGTTCAATCTCTGGCCAGGGAGCTGACCCACATGGCCTGGCAGATCTCTCCTGCCCCGCCTGCTGTTTCCCTCAGCAGTGTATTTCAGTACATCTGACTGTTCTGTCCCCCACTCTGTCTCTGGTGAATCCTCTCTGGTCTGTACCCCAGTTCTATGTACATAAATAAATAAATCTTTTTTAAAAAGTCATAAATCTTTTGGTTTCCCAGTGCATATAAAGTTATGTTTGCACTATTCTGTAGCTTATTAAAGTATACAATAGCAGCATGTCTATAAAGCAATATACATACCTTCGTTGAAACTTTTATTGCTAAAAAATATTCTGATCTTTGGTAAAGACTTCAGTGTCATAATTTTTTTTGCTGGTGGAGGGGCTCACCTCAATGTTGACAGCTCCTGACTGACCAGGGTGGTGATTACTAAAGGCTGTGGCTATTTCTTAAGACAATGAAGTTTGCTGTACCAATTGACAATTCCTTTCAGGAGAGATTTTTATTCAGCATGTGGTGTTTGATTGCATTTTACCTACAGTAGAACATCTTTCAAAACTGGAGCCAATCCTCTCAATCTCTGACAACTAAATTTATGTAATATCTAAATGCTTTGTTGTTATTTCAACAATGTTTAACAGCATCTTCCCCAAGAGAAAATTCTATTTAAACTACTTCCTTTGTTCATCCATAAGAAGCAACTTTTCATCTCTTCCAGCTTTTTTATGAGTTGCAGAATTCAGATACATTTTCAGGCTCCTTATTCTAGCTCTATGATTTATATCACATCTGCTGTTAGTTCCTCCAGTAAGCCCTTAAGTCCCTAAAAGTCATCCATGAGGGTTGAAATCCATTTCTTCCAGATTCCTGTAATGTTCAAATTTTAACCTCCTTCCATTAATCATAAATGTTGTTAATGGCATCTAGAAGGAATGTTTTCAATTGACTTTGCCCAGATCCATCAGAGGATCGGAGTCCACGGGAGTTTTATGGAATGCAGTTCTTTAATAAGATTTGAAATTTAAAACCACTCCTTGATCCATGAGCTCCAGAATGGATGTTGTGGCAGCTGGCATGTAAACAGCATCATCTGTCTCCTTGTACATCTCCATCACAGCTCTTCTTGGATGATTAGGTATACTATCAATAAGCTGTGATATTTTAATTTTTTTTTGAGCTGTTGGTTGCACTGGTAGGCTTAAAATATTCAGTATACCATGTTTTAAACAGATGTGCTGTCCTACAGACTTCATTGTTGCATTTGTAGAGCACAGATAGGATTTATTTAGCGTAATTCTTAAGGACCCTCGGATTTTCAGAATGGTAAATGAGCATTGGCTTCCACTTAAATTCACCAGTCACATACGCCCCTAACAACACAGTCTGTCCTTTAAAACTTTGAACTCAGGCATTGACTTCTGTGTTTTGGCTGTGAAAGCCATAGATGGCATCTTCTTCAAATAGAACATGGTTTTCTGTACATTGAGTTATCTATTGTTTAGCTAGATATTCTGGACAATTTGCTGCAGCTTCTACATAGCTAGTGCTGTTTCACTTTACATTTTTTGTTATGGAGACAACTTCTTTCCTTACACCTCATAAATTAAGTATCTCTGTTAGATTCAAGTTTTTCTTCTTCAGCTTCCTCACCTTGCTGAGCCTTCACAGAACTGAAAGAGTAAAGGTCTTGTTCTTGATGAGGCTTTGGTTTGAGCTGTTGTGGATGGTTTGATCTTCCATATAAACTACTACAACTTTCTCCCTATCAACAACATGGCTGTTTTACATTATCATTTGAGTTTACTAGCATGTTTTTCTTTAACTTTTCCTTTGCAGTCACAACTTGGCTAATTGGCAAAAGAGGCTTTGCTTTTGGCCTATTGAGGTTCTTTGTGCATTGCTCACTAAATTGAATCATTTCTGTCTTTAAAGTGAGAGATGTGCAACTCTTCCTTCCCTTTGAACAATTTAGTGGCAGTTGTCTTTCATGGTGCTGACATTTTTTTTTTTTTTTAAGATTTATTTGTGCTTACAGAACTGGGGTACAGGCCAGAGATGTAGAAGTGGGGAGAGGCTTCACGAGAGATGGAGTGGGGAGCAGAACAGGCTGACTGATGAAGTACACTGCTGAGGGGAGCAGCGGGCGTGTCAGGAGAGGTCTGTCCCGCCATGTATGTGGTCATCTCCAGGGTAGGCGGGGATTGAACTCATGTGGAAGTGGCTTTAGCTAGTGCTGTGTTTTAACCTGCTGCACCACCAGGGAGGGGCCGGCGCTGATATTTTTAAGTTAACTAGCCTAATTTCAATATTGCTATGCCTCAGCGAATAGGGAAACTGAGAAGAGGGGGAGAAATGGAGGAAACAGTTTATGGAAAAGACAGCACACACACATTTACTTAGATTGCCCTTTCATCCGGGTGCAGTTTTTGGCACCCCAAAATAATTAAAATCATAACACTGAAGATCACTAATCACAGGTCACCCTAACAGGAATAATAATGAAAAAATTTCAAATATTAAAAGAATGACCAAATGCTGGACACAGAGACACGAAATGAATGTATGATGTTGGAAAAAGTGGTGCTGATAGTACTTGTTCATTACAGGTTTCCCCAAATTTTCAATTCGTGAAAAAATGCACTGTGACATCTCATAAAGTAAGCACAATAAAAAAGGTGTACCTGAAGAATAAGTCCTCATTTAATATTGTGGATAGGTTCTTGGAAACTGACTTTAAGTGAATAACATATAACAAAAGCAGGTCTTTAATATCATTTCATCCAACTTTCATCAGGATTTTTATATTTTGGTTTCAATGTTTTGTTTTTTTTTTAAAGATCTATTTATGCATACAGAACAGAAGTTCAGGGGCTATGAGAGGCTTCACAGAGAGAGCAGAGAGTAGAATAGGCAGATGGATGAAGTACACTGCTGAGGGAAGCAGCGGGCGGTTCTGGGAGTCTGCCACGCCATGTGGGTCACCTCTGGGGTAGGGATCAAGCTCATGCTCAAGTGGTTTTAGCTTCTTAGTACTGTGCTTTAACCCACTGCGCCACCAGGGAGGGCCCAGGTTTCAATGTTTTTATAGTTCAATATTTTTAAGCTGAGGATTGTTTTTTCATCATCAATGTGCTAACAAAATGACATTGAAACATAATTTAAGAACCTGTGCTCTACTATTGTTGCTGCTAATACCTTATTTTCTGAACCAGGATTTCCCTCAACTCCTAATATTTCACTGTTTTTCCTAAGAAAAAGTTAGTCTCTTACAAGTTCACACAACAGTAATTTAATTAAGGACATACATTGTTAAAATACTATACTGTTCATATTTAAAATTTCACCAATATCCCCTCTAATGTTCTTGATAATTTCTTCAATGATGCACACTTCAGTCCATGCACACATAAACTTTAGCCATGTCCCTTTGTTCTTCTTTAATCTGGAAGAGTTCTTCAGTTTTTCCTTATTTTTCAAGTTGCTGACATTTTTAGTGTACAGGCATGTTGTTTTTGTAGAGTGACTCTCAATTTGGACTTACCTGGCATTTTCTCAGGATTAGATTAACATGATGTGTTTCTGGCAGCAAAAGAATGGCCATGAGCCTGTGACTTGCTAGTACATTACACAGGTGGCACATGGTATTAATTTGTTTTATAATGATTTGGGTCTTGCATGAATATGGTACTCTTTCCCTTATCATCACTGTAAAGTTATTGTTCTCTTTGGGAAAATACTATGATGTATGTAAATATCCCTTTTGTCATTAAATTTTCATCCATTAATTTTGCATCCTTGTGATTCTTTCACTTAAGCATGTCTTCAAAATCCATTTCTATAGTACATATCAGTACTACACTTCATTCAATTTTATGAATAGATTAGTGGCTGAATATACTGTATTTTATTTGTCCATTCATCATCAGTTGATGGATTTTAGATTGTTTGCCGTTTGGGTTACTATTAATAAATCTTCTATGACTGTGTCTACACAAGTCTTTATGCGAAACATGTTTCAGTTGTCTTGGGTATATACCTAGAAATTAAATTGCTGGGTCAAACAGAAAGTCTAAGTTTACCCTTTTGAGTAATACTAAACTATTTTTCACCAGTTTACTTTCACTATACTATTCTACATTCCCACTAAAGATGTGTGAGTTCTAATTTCTCCACATCCTTGTCAACATTTATTATGTTTTTGATTATAGCCATTCTATGGATATGGAGTGGTACCTCATTGTGGTTTTGATTTCCACTCTTCATGCTTCTTGCTTCTCTTATCTGCCTTCTGATAGTATTTCTTTCTTCCAAAAGTACATTCTTTATTGGACATTTAGCAAAGGTGTCTGAGTAGTAATTTCTCTCAGTCTTTATCTAGAATTATGTTTGATTAATTCTAACAAATAAATTTAACTGGGTATAGGACTACATGTTGTACTTACTTTTCTTTTTCTTGGTGACATTTGAAGATATTCCACCACCATCTTGTTTCATTGCCACTGAGAAATCTTAGTGCAATTTTAAATAATCTTTTTTCTAGCTGCCTTTAAATTCTCCTTTTCTTGTTACATTTTCTTTTCTTGTTATTTTAAGTTGTGCATTTTTACTAAAATGTCTTGGTATGAATTTATATTTTTAGTGAGGCTTGTGCTTTCTGAATTTGAAGATTTGTGATTCTCATAAACTTCATCATTTTGTCTTTGAATATTACTTACTTACTTCTTCGCTGTTATAATGTATTTTCAATCTGCTTATCTCTCTGTGCTGTCTTTGGAATAATGTCATCAATCTTCCAGTTTCAGAGTAGCCTTCCAGTGTACTTGATCTACCATTAGCAGATTTTCAAAAATTCAATGATTTTTTTTTAACTACTGGATATTTATTGATATCTCCTAATATACACAAAATTATATAATTTTTTGTTCTCTTATATTTCAGTCCTTTGTGTTCTCCAGTCAGCACAATGTCATTTCATGAATTTACTGTTCTAGTTTTCAGTTTTCCTTTAATTTTTCCAAATGTGGCTTTTTAAAAAAAGATTGAGGCCCTCTCAGGTGGCACAGCAGGTTAAAGCACAGCACAAGGAAGCTTAAGCCATTTCCGCCTGAGTTCAATCCCCGCCCGCCCTGGAGGAGATCCACATGGCATGGCAGACCTCTCCTGACCTGTCCGCTGCTCCCCTCAGCAGTGTACTTCGTCAGTCTGCCTGTTCTGCACCCCACTGTGTCTCTGGTGAATCCTCTCACCCTCCACATCTCTGGCCTGTACCCCAGTTCTGTACAAATAAAAAAA
>NW_004567124.1:14784122-14801921 GCF_000260355.1 Condylura cristata | reverse complement strand
CCCCACTCTGTCTCTGGTGAATCCTCTCACCCTCCACATCTCTGGCCTGTACCCCAGTTCTGTACAAATAAAAAAATCTTTAAAAAAAAAAAGATTGATTTATGCATTCAAGTAACTGGGTCATTCAGAACAAGCCAGAGGTGCAGGGGATGCGAGGATTCACGGGAGACAGAATGGGTAGCAGAACACACAAACTGACCAAAATATACTACTGAGGGAAGCAGTGGGCAAGACAGGAAAGGTCTGCTGCACCGTGTGGGTCACCTCACTGGCAGGGGATCGAACTCGTGCTGCAATGGCTGCAAATAGCTTCATAGTACTGTGCTTTAACCTGTTGCACCAACCAGGGAGGGCAAAAAATCTAGATTTTTTTTTTAAGATTTATTTATGCATACAGAATTGGGTACAGGCCAGAGGTGCAGGGGTGGTGAAAGGCTTCACCAGAGACAGAGTGGGGAGTAGAACAGGCAGAATGACTGAAGTACACTGCTGAGGGGAGCAGCAGGTGGGTCAGGAGAGGGCTGCTGCGCCATGTGGGCCACCTCCAGGGCTAGGGATCGAACTTACACTGAAGCGGCTATGGCTGGCTTGCAGTGCTGTGTCCTAACCCATTGCACTACCAGGGAGGGCCCCAAATCTGGATTTTTTTTAAAAATTAAGAATTCAGTTATTTTTAAAAATCTGTCTAGGCAACATTTTATCTTTTATTTCTACATATTTTTAGCAGAAGGGTTTTCAAAATCGTCTGAAACATTTTTTAAACTGTAAAATTAAACAATTTTAAACTGAATTAGAACTTTTGCTAGCTGGGCAATCCCAGTGCTTTTTAGCTGGGCTTTTTCTCTCTGCTCCCCACCCTCCCCAGTCCCTGGGGCTAGTTTTCTTGAGGTGAGCAATCACCAACTGGAATGAGACAATTGTTATTTCCATGCTACTATTCATCAGTAAATTCCAGATAAAAACAATTCTTAGACACCTTAACTGTGTCCTCGAACTACTTCTTTGGGGTGAACTCTATAGTCACCTAATCCCAGGGTACAAAGCCATCATCCTCTACCTGGAAAGTTTACTTCCTCCATATCCCAAAAGACAAATTGAAGAGTAAAAGTAACACAGGGTTTTCTTTTCTTTTTTTACTAAGGAAAATTTTTATTCAAACTGTGCAATCAATCAGTATTTAGACAGCAGTTTCATAAACATTTTGGCATTTAAATTTTTATTCATTTTTGGCATGACCTGTAGGGTAGTATATAAACTGCCCTGGGGAAGGAAAATATACTAGGCAATTATTTACTATGATGCTAGAAAAAGAAAACAAGCCCACATTATTAAACAAAATATGTTTAAAGAAGACATTAAAAAGGTACATTCAAAATCAAGGCAAACATTTCTTTCTTCACATAATGGAGTTCAAAAGCTGATCCCCTGAGTCAAGTATAAAATTAATATAGCTCAGCTCTAGAGTCCATTAGCGAGTCTGCAAATGCTGCCCTTACAAGAAAATGGTATATGGAGTGAAAGGATCCAGAACACCCACAGTATAATATTACTGGCTCCCACACTTTCATTTAATTCACATCTTTAAAAAAAAGGAAAAAATCACACACAGACATAACATTTTGTCTAAAAACAGCAACAAAGAGACAAACTTACTTAATATATGTCCTTTACTGATAGACTAAGGCAATGTGCATGTATTCAGGCTTTGCAATTTCCTATAAAAGGCTTAAAAAGTTAGTCAATTGCATTTATTTTCATTTGCAAACAAAAAAAGGTATCCACCATAGGATCACAGGAATATTTTAAGGTGAAAAAATTCACATTCTCATTATTTTCAAAGGCAGTTCTGTATGAAAATAAGCTCTGTAGCAATTATTTTTTAAGTACAAAGTTTTCAAGTTAGGCTGTAACTTTATATAAATTACTTACAAGATATAAACTTGAGTAAATGTGCAAAGGTGTTCAGGATGTCGTGGATTATATTAAGGGTGATACTGAATGCAGTGCAAGAAAAAGTTAGGAGACAGATTTCCTTTGTAATAAAAAAAAAAGGTCATAATTTTTACCAATAAACCCTAACTGCAGACTTGAAGTGAACTAAAATTAGATGCCAGTAGGTTTTGCTCTATATCAAATTCATTATAAGTAGTTTGAAGAAATGTTAAAATGATCCATAATTTAAATAAAATAGATTTGAAAAAGGATTATAATATACACTATTCTTCTCCCCTACTATGCTCCTCTGAGGATTTTCGACTCTCTCCTTAAATCTTTAGAAGCCAAAATAGTATGTGACTATCACACACTAAAAAAATGAATGATTTAAATTGAGGTAAGATGATTTCATGTTTAGTATTTTCAAAGTATGGCAAATTCCCATTTCCTTAAAGATTTACCCCATTACAGATATGTGTTTAAATTGCAGTTTATATCTTTCAGCAATTACTTTCTTCTATAAGATTTTTGGTGCATGCATGCACAGGAAATGCAAACATTTTTCATTTTATCACAATCAAAATGTAATCGTAAAGACTGCCTATAAGGCAAAAAAGTTAAGACATTTCAGTCTTATGGAAATGACATTCAGATTATAATTATTTACAATCAAATTTTCTTTTAAGTTTTCAAAGTATGACTGCTTCATTCTGCATGGCAAATTTTTCTCATTTCATAGAGAGAGAAGGAATAGAAACACATTAGGAATTTCCCTCTCAAACAAAATTTTCAAAATGGTCAAGGACCATTAGGTGCTCCGTGAATTAACCTTCTATTTATTCTTTTCTACTATCGCTTTCCCTCAACTTTGCTCCCTCCTGAATGAATGTGATTAGCTTGTATTAATCTAAAAATTACTGATTCCTCAGATCGAGCAAAGGATGGCTGGTTATATACATGACTTTGTCCAGTTAAATCCTTACTTAGAAACAGGGGCTACAAAAATTTTCTCATTTCTTAGCTCAAAATAATACAGGAGAAATACTGCTATCATTGGGTTGGACTAATTTGGGTAAATCATTTACCAGCGGTAATCTGTACCAAGTTAGACATTTTAAACCTTAGTTTCCCAATCTCTAAAATGGGGATAATACTTACTCTTCAGAATGAAGCAGTTAGCAGGGAAGAAGCTTGTTTGTGGCAGGTTACACATCGCTGAGGAAATGGCATTAACCCTGCCTGGAGACTGGAGTCAGAAGCAGCAGGAGGATAATCACCCATCTCCACTCAGGGTCTCCAGCCATGGATAAAGATAGCTTTATCTTTAATAGAAAAAGTGCTGAAAACTAAGAATTCGGAATTATTCTTCAAAACTGAAAACTTGACTTGAAATGATCCAAGAATTAGAATAACCTAAAAATGTAGAAGCCAAATCTTTCCAGGAAAAGAGGCAAGTGAAATCAAAGTATGACAAGTAAAGATTAAATTTCCTAAATTTATTTTCCAATAAGGCTAAGTGGAGACTTTGAGGTTGGTGAAAAATCTACTGATTCCCAAATTGAAAACCAAACAGGTAAGAGGCTTTTGAAGCTGAAGAAATAAACTAGATTTAAAAGGCAGAATGGGTGCATGTTACAAATTTGCTTTTAAAAGAGAAAATAAAGAATGAACTTGACCATGGTCATACTCATTTAGTATGAGTCCCTATTTGGAGGCCTTTCCTTAACCCAACTCTAGCATAACTGCTTAAGAGAAAAGTAGAAAGTTCACCTAGAATTTTGTTTTCAAAAATTTCCAGTTAGGAACAAATATTTAGGAAACTTTGTTAAACCACAGAACTAAGAAGTTACAAAGCATATTCAGAAAGTTTAAAGCTGAAATGTGCAAATGATATAAAGACAAAGCTTAATTTAGACTTTTGACAGGTACATGCAAGATCTTTATGGCTTTAAAATTCTCAAGATTACTTAAGGGGCAAATGAGATACTCCAATAAATAACCTCAGACTTCCACCTCAGTAATGCTATATACATTTGATGGGGTCAGAACAATACAGAAATAATGTATCTGAGATAGAAAAATAATGGTTGACCAGAGAAATCCATGACCAAATCCCTTTTTTATCATCATACTTGGCAAAAGGGATTTTGTAGATGTAATTAAGAATTTTGAGACGGGGAGATCATTCTTGGATTATCTAGATGGGCTCAACCTAATTGTTCAAATCCTTAAAATTGAAGAACCTTTTTTCCCTCTTAAGTTCTGAAAAAGAAACAGGATAAAGGAAGAAGAATCAGAGATGCTACATAGCTGACTGTGAAGAGGGGAAGATGGAATCCACTACTTCTACACCTGGAAAAGACAATGAAAAGATCTTTCCTAGAGCTTCTAGAAGGAACTCAGCCCTGCTAACAACTTTTTAATCAGTAAGACCTATGGATAGTTTTGGAACCACAGAACTGTAAGATAATAAAGGTGTATTGTTTTGGCTACTAAAATTGTAGCTATCTTGTATGACAATGACAAAAAAAAAAAAAAAAAACAATCTGTCCAGTATAAATGCAAGACTGTTATGTTAATCTTAAAACACCTTTAAAGGTATTAAAAGGGAAACTACCTGATAAGATTAAAGCCTGTAAACACATACACTGCATTAGCCTATGATCTAAAGTCCTGAGCATAAATCAATTTAACACCAAAGTCTATGTATATGTTCTTCAATATGTTCATCAATAAAATTCACAATTACACAACTGGTTGCATATGGTGATCTCCAGAACCATCCTGCCTCTGCCCACAGACAACAAATTGACTATTAAATAAATCAAAGCAATTTTACTAGAGACCCATGTGAAAAAATGTCAGGGACAAAGTATAAAAAATACAGGTTTAGTCTTAGAAAGATCATGACTCTCCTGATATAGCTGGAACTTGACTTGTTACATTCAGCATTCAAATTTTACATTCAATGCAATGTAAATGTTCATGTGAATCATAACAGCTACTGCTGAACTTGGAAGCACATCCAGATATTCTTGCATTAAAAAAAAAGATAATTTCAATTCCATCTTTCTGTGACACTCTGAATTGTTTCCAAAGATGTCTTCATATTGACTTGAATAATGATCCTGAGTTGTCAACCACAAGCAGTTTTCTGGCAGCAATCCTTATCAAAGTCAAGGCTCTGTCATTGTTCCCAATGTTGGCACTGCTCTTGTTTGAAGCAAAGGCAAATAAAAGGCATTTCACTGATGATCTAATTTTCTTGGTGTACCAAACTGGTTTTAAAAGTCACTTCATAGATAAAGTTGTATCCTTATTTTCAGGCTAATGAAAATATAAAACTTCAGAATTCATAAACGGATTTTGTTTCATGACATAGGTAATCCACAAAAGATTTGAGTGAAGTTTGAAATGCATAAGATTCCATGACAGAATGGAATATTTTAGGTTATAGACAACTTTAAAAAACACTTCTATCAAGGTAGTGCACCTAAATAATGATAGGCTCTGTTTGCCTGTCACAGTTTCATTGCTCCCCAAAGGGGAAAAGCCTTTGCCTCAAGAATTCTGAGTTAACTCGGTAATGCTTTAAGTAGGAAGAAGACATAAAGGCTAATTCAGGGATTGCCATAATGCTTTGCAATGGAAAAGTCTGCTGATATTTCTGTTGACATCTCACACTCAAGGTGCTTAGGAAAGTATCACATCATTTGGCAAAAACATCCTGTGGCTGAATCAGCAAATCTAATGGAAAGTTCCTACGTATGCTATTTGTATATAGACTGGGCTCTGGAGAAACATGTTTGGTTGACATAAAAACAGTAAACAACAGTTTAATGTACAACTAAATTTGCCTATATGCAGAGGTAACTTTAAATATCTTTGGTTTTTTAAAATTTGCTGATAAAAAGTACTTGCACAAAAACACTGATAAATACCAATATACTTGTATTGCTCTTAATTATGTAAACTTAGCCCTTTGATATCTTTTGTTACTAAAGCTAGATTTTCTATCAGCCTCTAAATAAATTTATTTCAAATCTGCTCATCTTTACTTACAGGCTACTCTATATATTTTAATGGTCTTTGGTATGAAAATACTGATGAGCAGTATCTTGTAGAATATTTGACATAAAAATGACATGCATCTATCAGTACTTACAGCAAGTATGTCTCTGGGAAAGAAAATAGTTACCATTTGCATATTAGCCCCTTCGAGTGAAAAAAGCATGAGGTAACTCTACTATGAGAACTAAGTGAGAACCTTCACATTTTAGTTATTATTTCATACTTAAAACTTCAGAGAAGCTTGCTTTGGCCAAGTAAAAAGTCTTTGCTGGTTATCTTATTAATTGAGACCAAAATAGTTATCTTTGGTAAGAAGGTTTTTTCTTTCTATGCAACAAGTAGTTTCAACAATTTAAAAACACTTTAACACTGTATAGTTGAAGACTTACTTGCTGAACAAAAATATTAGATTTGAAATTCTTTGGAACTACCTGCTGGTAAAGATCTTACTTTAAATGCTCTGGTAACAATAAGGTAGTTAAAATTACTAGTCTATTTAACTACAACAATCAATATAAACCCTACTGTTTTGGGTTAGTAACTACTTGTATAAGCTTCATAACTATAGTTGTTTATAGTTAATTCAATTTGAGTTTGGAAGTATAGTCAAGTTTTTACTTCTACTAAAAATTCTTTGGTAGCAGAATTATTATGAAAAAATTTGTATAAGAACAAAATGAAGAGGTGAAAGGTAATAAATGTACTGGTAAATAATTAGCAAGTAGTTATAGCCTAAAGATCTACAATAACTATGGGCCTACTTATCAAGACAAACCAAACAAAACACTAAGTTCAAGGACTTCAGATCATTTTTTTAAGCTTTAAAAACAATTCACATTCATTCAGTTCTAGAAATATCTTCCATAACCAGGATGGATGATGTTTCAGCTTCAGAATCTGCTTTTAAGAAAAGTTTAAGAAATAAAATGAACTGTTGTGTTTCTTAATTTTAGATACTAATAAAAGTTGGCCCCGCTTACTTCTACATAAACAAACCAAAAAACGCCATACCCTGTCAATTTGCCCATGTTTCCATGAGGCAGCTCAAAAGTAACGAAATGTTCCCTGAGTACAGGAAAAAAAATAATACTAGAATAACTTTAAAAAGGAGGTAGTATAAAACAGGAGCTATAAAGGCAGAAGCAGCATTTTTCCTTGCCTCAGATTGTTCACCTAAAGCTCTGCTTTTTTGGTTTTGCCATAAAGCCCACTTACACAACTAAATGAGGGGGGCTTTGAATTTTGCTCAGAGTGGTTACTGGCACTTACTGTTGGTCTGCTTCTGAACAAACTCAGTTTGGCACAAAATGACAGGTTAAAAAAACAATTAAAACAGTTCTGTCACCTGATATTGAATTAGGAGACAATGGAGGTGGGACTATTCTGCAGCAATATTCCTTTGATTTGAGAACACCATTTAATATGACACCTACTATAAACAAAAGGGGGAAGCCCATTAAGATTCCTTTTAAAATGACTCCTAAAATCATTTCCAGGTAATTTGAAAAAACACTTTTACAATGGTACGGGGCCCTCTCTAGGCATCATATATTTAACTTTTCATCTTCTCCCACTACTGGGAACCTAGTAAGTAAGTGTCTCATGACAACAGAAAGCTTGTTTTCTGTGACTGAGTAAAGAGCATAATGGCTTCAAAAGAGCAAGAGGATTAACTTACTCCTGGAATTAGCATTCCTCATTCACAGTATTGACACTGAAGGAAGGTTAGATAGAAAGTACCAAATTCTCTTAAGAATTCAAGAAAATACAAGTAAGTTGGTATGGCTCTGACTACTTGTCCCTAAACAAAACCTGCATTAAAAGAAACCAAAATGCTATTTTGATTCTATATATCAAATCAGTTTTTGGTAAATTCCAAGAAACTCTTAAGGCAACTTTCTGTATTCGTGTCCTAAACACTTCATGAATATTCAAAAGGTATAAGGCAAAGAATTTCATAATTTGGAAGGCACTGTTACAATGATAACCTCAAGTTCATTTTACTGTCTACTGTTGCATTTTCTTCATTCCTAATAGTTCATGAAACTTCTTCATTCCTTTAAGCCAAACTGGGATTAAAAAAATACAATCATACCCACTGTTTTTAAAAATCTGATTTTTTTGCACAGAGTCTTGCAACTAGTACTGGAAATACTAAGGATACTTTGCAAACTAGACAGTGCAGCCTTTGGCCAACTGTCAGGGAAAGGGAAAGGCACTGTTCTAGCAGGTTAATGTTTGGGACACAGCAGATCAAGCACTCAGGCTCTAAGGCCTAAAACACAAAGGGCTCTTAAGTGATAGTATTTCCCACGTGCTACTGAGTAGTTCTGTTCTTAAATGGTAACTCTTTTTGTTTTGGCTATGTATTATCATCAATAGTCCCACTTTTCTCCTTCTCCTTGGTCTAGCAATCTTCACAGCCAGAGATGTTAAACGACCCAAACCATGCAGACATCACAATTTCTTAAAAAATCAGAGCTTCAGATAAACATTCTTACTCATCCACCTTTGCTCCTTCACTCACACACATTACACATACAGCAATGAAAACAAAATGCTACTAGGAAGTATCATTGATTATATAGCTGAGATAAACTATCACAAGTGAGGTAATAAAGTTGTCTTCTGAGTTTGCCATTTGGCAAACTGAGGTAGATAGTCAGCAAAGGGACTTTCAAAAGTCTTCCCTTTGCTCCAGTGATAATATTTTTTAATCCAGTCAAATATCTTGACTGTCTTTTCACATTGCTGACAAAGAAACATTCAAAATATGTGAGTTTAAAAATAAAAAACACATTCAAAAAAAGCTGCAATACCCAATAAGACATATAGATTTTCACAAAAGGCTTTGGCTCCCTGTTCATTGTCCTTCGAACAGATTTACAGGTGAGAATACCTGAATATGGCTGACTAGATTGGAAAATCACTTTTGTCATAGCAGAGGACGGCAGATGGTGGTTGCACAGCAGAAGGGGATGTAGTTTGCTCAGCATCCAATGGCAATGCAGGTTCTTCACATTTCCTCTCTGAGGGATCCCCCCCTGACTCACTGCCAGCGAAGGAATTGGAGGTCAGGGGTGTTGTACTTATAACTGAGGCCAGGTGTATTTCATCATTGGACTCCTGGGAAAATCTTCCAGAATCCCCAGTTTCATGGCTGCCTTCGCTATTTGCTGAATGCTCAGTATCAGCTACAACACCAAAGGGTCTTGAGAAGCTAGCTGTCTGGCCTGGAGAGCTGGGGGACTCTTCATCACTGATTAATACAGTAGTGCCTGGTTGGTAAAAGCAGACTGCTTGAGTAAATCTTCTTTGAGGCTAGGCAAAAATACATAAAACATTGTCAGAGATGATAGAATGCTCTTGGAAGATGATAAATCTATTCTTACAAACTCAATATACAGTAAGTCTTAGGTAAGTTCTTGAAACTGAGATCTTACGTGAAACAATGTATATGGAAATTAATTCGTGCTGTAGGCTAATACAAATTAAGTTCCTGCAGTATTATTTCTGTTTACAATCACATCAGTAAACTTCTAAATAGGCACAAAATCCTTCTATTATTAAACAACTATTTGTGTTCATCTACTTTCCAACTCACTTATTTCAAGATAGGGTCTAGAGTGGCCAGAGCCTATCCTGCCAGCTCAGGGTGCAAAGAAGAAACACCTAGGACAGGACACCCTTCCACTTCACACTGCAGGATGGGCACCTGTGCTCCTCTCGCATTTCTCTCTCTCTCACACACACATACACACAGTCATAGTGGGCAATCAGAAACCAATTAACTTAATGTGTCATCTTTGAGATGTTGGAGAAAATTGGATAAGAGAAAGCCCACCAAGAAATGGGAGACCACAGAAATTTCACACAGACAGTGGCCCTAGCCAGGAGTAGACTTTTTCAGTGTCATTGTTACGAGATAATGACACTGAAAGAAACAAGGAGACTTTTTGAGGAACTGCTGCCTTCTGAGATAGCAAAGAATTCAGGTACATTGGTGAAAGAAAGGTCATGACCATGAGGGATTGTCTAGGTCAGTGGTTTCCCAATAACTAGTGGGAGTCATGGAGTCACTTTCAACAAATGAAGAGTCAAAGGCCTCTTCCATGATTGTGATGCATGCTCCTACCCCATCTCTTTCTCCACTGCCACTCCTTCCCCACTGAATACCATAATTCAGATTACTATTTCCACTGTCACTTCACTGACATTTTACACCTTGGCTTTCTACAGAATCACAACCCATATTAATAAAAGTATCTCAAGAAAGAATACAGAAATTAAAATAATACATTAACTAATATTTGCTTCTGTTTATCTTTTTATACACCATGGGTTGCCAGGATTTTTTCTCATTTAGGTGGTTTACCTGTTCAATTTTTATCTTCTTAGAATCTTGGAAAAAAAGCCATTTTTTCTTAGAGTTTTTTTTAATTATAGGACCATAGCTATTTATTATCAGGTCAGTTCCTCCCTGGAAATAAAAAGGGGAAATGTAAATATGTTAGCTTTCTATTTCTCACAAATAATATATATAACCTTTTACATGTTAAAAGAAAAAATGATAAGATATCACTATTTTTTTTATATACATAGCACACCAAAAAATTCAAGTATTTGAAGTGATCAAAAATGAACAGTTAAATTTATTCTTAAGGGATGACAGATGCAATGGATTGATAAATAAGTAAATACGTGTATGTGTGTATGTATAGTGTCTGTATATATTTATGATATATATATAAAATTATTCTAATACTTATTTTTAAATGGAATAGTAAGCAAAAGTAGAGACATAGAAATAGGATACAAGATTTACAATTACTGTGCATTCATTATATTATTCTTTCAACCTTTCCACAAATTTGAATTTTTTAAAAAGCTACTGGAAAAAAGCCCCAACCACATTCAACAAAATATATTAAATAGATGGGAGATCAACTCTTAGGCTGACCCAAAGGAACTGAGAGATCTGACCTTCAAATTGGTTTCTTTCCTGCAATTCTGAACGCATTCTGCTCTGCTTCTTTTCACATTGGATTTTTTTTCCCTGATCTTTCTCCCATACCACTTCTCCCTATCCTTTCTCAAGTTCAGTTTCAAGTTAGTTATAGTAGAATAGAATAATAGTGTATTTTAGCATTTTACATGATTGACTGAAGGGGTTAGATTCTAATATTTTAGATTAATTTGGAATAAGTAAAATTTTATTAAAAATTTTATTAAAAAATTAAAAAGCTAAATTAAGTTGCAGCAAAAAAGACAACAGGAAGAGCAAAAATCAATTCATTGCTATGTACTCCAGAATTGCTATGTACTCCTAAAATATATATTTATGATATTAGGCTAAATATAAGAGATTGTTTCTATTAATATAATTGCATAAAATTTAATATCAAAATTGTCTAGAATTTTGTTTTTTTTTTTTTTGCTCTTCTAAATATTAGGGAAGGGTGGGAGAAAAATAACTCATGATGGAATCTGACAGTGTTTTTCTGTAAAGGCCAGATTGTAAAAATGTTAGGCTTTGCAGACTATATAAAGCCAGTATGGTATTTCCTCCTTTTCCCTTTTCTTTTAAAACTATCTTTTCAGATGTAAAAAACATTCTTAGTTCAGGTAGTGACACTACAAAAAGGGGTTGTTGGCCTGGCTGTAGTTTCCTGACACCTGATTTATATAGTGCATTGGTTTTGAGAACTGCTATAATGAACATTATCTAATGCTGCAATGTAAAAATTTTCAGTTGGTAGACATAATGCTTACCTTTGTACTATTATTACATACCATGGAAAGAATGTAAGGGAGCATAGTTCAATGACATCTCTTTATTATATTAAGCTTTCTCAGCCCATAAAGGAAAGGCTCTTTAAATATCTCTTGAGATGCTCTATATTTTTCAAAAAAGTCACTCACACCTGGTATGTAATGATGCTTAATTCACTTTTAAAAATCAACCAAATTAAGTGTAAACTGGATTAATAAAAAACTGTCATGGCCCTCCCTGGTGGTGCAACAGGTTAGAGCACAGCACTGCAAACTAGCCACAGTGCTTCAGTGCAAGTTCCACCCCTGGGGAAGGTAATCCACATGGTGTGGCAGACCTCTTCTGACCCGCCCACTGCTCCCCACTCTTGTCTGTGGTGAATCTTCTCACTGCCTTCTCTCACTGCCTCTGGCTTGTATTCCAGTTCTGTAGGCATACATAAATCTTTAAAAAACAAAGAAAAAAAAAAAGAAAAAATGCAACCTTTAAAAAAATTTTTTAAAAATTGTCCATTTAGTAAATAGAGCAGTCCAAATTATGCCAAAGGTTGCTTATTTAAGACATATTACAATGCCATCTACTTGAATTTATGCTATCTTATCTTCTTTTCTATATCTCTTTGTTTATCCATTTATCCTTTATCTACCCCTATTTCTTCCTCTTCAAATATTTCACATGAAGAAGAATCTCAGTGAAATTGTTTAATGCTTCACTAAATGGAGCAGGGATATAAAATATTCAACATATAATTTTTTGATAAGTAAATTCTGCACACAAAGGGCAGATGAATGGAAGAATGACACAGCAAGTAATCTCTCAGCTTAGAATACCTTAGCATCAATAAAGTTGTTTGGCATTATCATTGGCATTAAGGATTCTTCATTTTCTACAGCTCCTTCCAGGTTCTTTCCTACTTCATTTCCACTGGCTAGGGAGGTACTGGTACGAGATAACTGTTGAGCTCCATTTTGTGCTATCTTGGAAGCAGATGATTTCCTGAAATAGTACAAGAAAAGGAAACATCTAATTTCAAAGATACAGGCAAATGTACCAACTTACCCCATAATCACAATTTTGCAAACAATGGGGTTCTCTTTAATATCCATTTCTCAAATTATCTTTGGTAATTGAGTATTAGATTTTAACTCCAATCATTGATTCTAACTTTTATGATCTGAGGAAGCTTTTTTATTTCTTTTTGCCTCAATATCTGCTTATTTTAAATTAAAATTATTTTTATAAACATAATAAAACTTTAATATTTACAAAATACTATTATTCATTATTGTTGATTATAATTTATACAAAAATAATTTTTTTACTTACATGTTCTTTAGATATGCATATTTTCACACTAATATAACAATTCACTTGACAATTAACAAAGGATAATTTAAAGTACCACATCTGTAAGATTTATACATCATTAAAATAATTCCTAATTTTATTTTTAAAGTTCTGAAAATAAGAAAACTAAAATAGTTCAATATAAAAAAAGATGTTACAATAACTCTTTCATTGTGAAGTTTTGTGAGTGTATTTTTATGCACAAGTACCAAACACATATAGAGTAAGCTGAATAACCAATGCAATTGGAAGGAGCTGAGTGATGTGGATTACCTAAAAGTGATACACATTTGGCTTTGAGAACATGAAGAAAATAAATGAAAGCAAAAGCCAAAATATAAAAGATTAGAAACAGACAAGTTCATGTAATGTTGTTAATATAACTACTCAAAGTAGAGATGAGACTGCATAACAGACTTTACAGATGACCATTACCTAGTTAATACATTTGTTTTAACTCATGTATGGACAATTCCAACCATATGTCCCATTGTGATGGTGGGGGAGAGGGAGGGTGGTTTCTCAGTGACTCAGGACACTTAAATATGAAAATACCCTAAGCAGTAAGGAATCCTTAAAAATCTGTAGATATATCCCATTAAGTGTGTCATTTTAAAAAATAAAACCAAATTATACTTTGCCTGATTTAAAGAGGATTTTAATGAAACACTAATTTTCTCAAATAACAAGAAAAACAATTCCTTTCCAAAATGAACACAACTCTATAGCTGTTAAATCAATTGACAACTATTTATTTTGAAGTGGAAAATCCCAGTTACACTAAAGGTTGTCACTATTTAAAAGTTACTCTAAAATTGATTTCAGTTTGCTCCTTGTGGTTACTATACCTTAATTTTAACTACTTATCAATCTTTATCAATAGCAACATACCTGGCTTTACTTCGGTATATCAAGATGAGAACACAGATGAGGATGCATGTCAAAGCTATGCCGACACCAACAGCAATGCCAGTCATTGATTTCTGGTCAAGATGGTAGTAGCCTGAATAAACTAGAAGATGAAACACATCAGAATCAATAAGAAAAATAAATGATTCCAGATATTTTCTATTCCATATATTCTTCACACAGGAAAACATTTGACCTTTTCAATATCTTACAGAAAAGACACATTTTACTTTTTTTTGTCAGTGATCTCAAAGATGACTTTATCTTCCAATACTGAAGAATTTAAATGTGGTCTCACATCAAATGTGAATATCAGTTTTACAGTGCTAAAAGGCATCAAGCGTCAATGTTCTTTGATGCGACCAAAGGGTAGTTTTCATTTTATTACTCTAAAAACGTATCTGTGTATGGGAGATTAGTTTTTCATTTACTTACCTACATTTGCTTCTCAAACCTTAATGTGTATATAAGTCTCTAGGGGATATGTTAAAATGCAGAATCTAATTCACCAGAGTGGGTTCGGTGATTTTGCATGTTTAACAAGCTTTCTCATGCTGCTGGTCCCTAGATACTTTGAGTAACTAAATATTTGAGAATTGAGTATGAATCTTACTCTCAGTTTTCCCTGCCAGGACTCCTTCTACCCTTCATACACACCAGAGATCACTGTATAATTACCCACATAGGGGCTATGAACCCATAATCCTATCCTGAGTTCACTTAGATATTCCTCTATTTAATGTTTGTATACCCTCCTTGACCACAGGTCTACTCCTCCAGAAAGGAGGAAATGTCTAGTTATGTACCACAGAGGGCCCCTTGGTTTCCTTCAGAATAGGACAGTTTCTCTTAGTGAACTAAGTATGACAGTTTTCCAGTTGTTTTCTGGAGTGGAACAACTTTCTCTCTGAAAAATCTGAGTGTAAGTGTATGTGTGATGTGAAAATTCTTAATGAAAGCCAGGCTCTTCTTAGCTTGAATACCACAGCTACCACTGATGTTTATACCCACGAAACCTCCCAGGAAGTCTCCTCCCCTCAGTTCACTGCTGTTGTGGTTAGTGTGTTTTGGTGGTTGCACAGCTCATAAAAAGTAATAACTGGACATAGTCTGAAAACTACAATTAATTTTCAGGTAGATTTGCTTCCCTCTAGGGGTACAGAGAAGGGCCTTGCAGGTTCATAACATCAGAACCAAACCAGCAACAAACCAAGGAACTGAATGCATGCTTTGGGAAATGGCCATGGTAGGCACAGAAAAAAATATTGGGAGGTGAAAGGGATATCTGGGCTTTCTTAAGAAAAATTAGTGAATTAGCAGCATACAGACCTTTGGCATCAGCAGAATCTAACCGCTTAGGTCTCTGATTTGATTCAGAATTTTCTTTTGGAAGGACTGCCAGCTCCACAGAATTTGAGAAAGGTCCTTCTCCCACTTCATTGGATGCAGATATCTTCACAATGTACACATTTCCTGCCACCAGGTTTTCTAGCAGAGCCATAGTTATTGCCCCTATAAAAAAAACCAATTACAAAATAAGCAAACATTTAACTTTTATTCTTTCAATCATATAATCATGGTCCTTAATTATAAAAATACTTTCTCTGATATAAAATTAATACATGTTCAATGTATAAATCTGGAAAATAAATACAAAATGACAATCTCTATTAACATTTTGGTATATCTGTATACACATGCTCAAATATATGTGTGAATATATATTTACTACATGTATTTTTACTTCACTTAGTATTGTATTAAGCACACATTTCAGAATCCAACTACGTAATTTTGTTTTTGGAGTATTTCTTAGAAGTAGCAGACATTTTTGTTTGAATATATAAAAATATATATGTGTATATGCATATATATATTATTCTTTCTATTGGTATGCATACAAAATCATTAACAACATTTTATTACAGAATATTTGAAAACAAAGTAGAGAGAAAACGGTACAATGAATCCAGGTTCAAAAATTCTATGTTGAAAAATACAATGTGAGTCTATTTTTCCTTCAGAAATGTTAAACCAGTATGGTAATCATTATAACAGGTGATCTTGTTCTTACTTCTTAAATGGGAAACACCACTATTTTTTTATATAATAGTTTATTTTTACATCATTTTGTACATTTATTTTTCATCAGTTGTAATCCCCATGGGTTTCCCATCACCAAGTCACCCATGTGTCATCACCATAGTCCCGTGCACTTCCCTTCCTCCCACAAAATGTCTCTGGTATATGGTTCATTATTCTTATGATTTTTCTCACCTGGTCCATTATACTGCTGCTATGAGCGAAACCATCCGGTATTTTTCTTTTTCTTTCTGGCTTATCTCACTAAGCATGATCTTTTCCAGCTCCATCCAAGTTGCTGCAAAAGACATGTGTTTCTTTTTTTTTGGTTGCTGAGTAATATTCCATTGTGTATATGCACCACATCTTTTTAATCCAGTCATCTACTTTTGGGCATTTGGGCTGCTTCCATGTCTTTCCAATTATAAATAAAGCAGCAATAAACATGGGGATGCAGGTATCTTTTTGAATCAGTGTTTTTGTGTCTTTTGGGTAGATACCTAGGAGTGGGATTGCTGGGTCCTAGAAAAGCTCCATATTAAGCAGTTTGAGGAACCTCCAAACAGTTTTCCACAGTGGTTGTACTAGTTTGCATTCCCACCAGCAGTGCAGGAGAGTTCCTTTTTCCCCATATCCTTGCCAACATTTGTTGTTGCAAGTTGTTTGAAGATGTGCCATTCTCACTGGAATGAGGTGGTATCTCACTGTGGTTTTAATCTGCACCTCCCTTATTACCAGTGATGTTGAATATTTTTTCATATGCTTGTTGGCCATGTGCATTTCCTCTTTGGAGAAGTGTCTTTTTAGCTCTTCTGCCCATTTTTTGATGGGGTTGTTTATTTTTGTTGAGTTTCGTCAGTTCTCCATATATTTTTGTGATCAATCCTTTATCACTAGTTTTGTGTGAGAAATTTTTTTCCCAGTCAGTGGGCTGTCTGTCTGTTTTTTGTAATGTCTCTTTTGCTGTACAGAAGCTCTTTAACTTGACGTAGTCCCATGTATTTATCCTTGCCTTCACTATTGTGGCATTGGGTGCTCTATCTTGAAAGATGTCGCTGAAGTGTATGCTGTGTAGCGCTTGGCCTATCTTTGCTTCCGGTATTTTATGGTTTACGTTATTATGTCTAGGTCTTTAATCTACTTAGAGTTGATTTTTGTGTATTGAGTGAGGTAGTGATCTAGTTTCATTTTTTTGCATGTAGCTTCCCAGTTTTCCCAGCACCATTTGCTGAACAAACTTTCTTTGTTCCATTGTGTCTTCTTTGCTCCTTTGTCAAAAATTAGCTGTCCATAAACCCGTGGGTTTAAATCGAATTCACTGGTCTGTATGTCTGTTCTTGTTCCAGTACCATGCAGTTTTGATTATTATAGCTTTGTAGTATAGCTTGAAGTTTGGGATTGTAATGACTCCATTCTGTTTTTTCTTAGACATGAGGGTTTTGGCTATTCGAGATCTTTTGTTGTTCCATATGAATCTCATCAATATTTTTTCTATTTCTTTGAAGAATGTCCTTGAGATTTTTATTGGGATGGCATTAAATCTGTATATTGCTTTTGGCAGGATGGCCATTTTGATGATGTTAATTCTCCCAATCCATGAGCAGGGGATGTCTTTCCATTTCATGGTGTCTTCTTTTATTTCTTTTAACAGTGTTTTGTAATTTTCTTTGTATAGGTCTTTT
>NW_004567124.1:14767072-14772126 GCF_000260355.1 Condylura cristata | reverse complement strand
CTGGCTTCTGTTTTTTAATCCATCCTGCAACTCTGTTGTCTTTTTACTAATGAGTTTAAGCTATTTACATTTAGAGATAATATTGATATACTCGCACCTACATTTGCCATTATGGTCCTTCTGTATTTTTATTCCTTGTTTTGAACTGCTGTTGTTCATTCTTCTGTTGAATTTGGTTTGAGGGCTTCTTGTTGTATTTTTTGGAGAGGGGGTTTAGTCATGACAAAATTGTGGAGTTTCTGTTTGTCTGAGAATGTCCTTATTCTTTCTTCATAGAGGAAGGAGAGCTTCGCAGGATAGAGTATTCTTGGTTGGCATTTAATGCTTTGGAGTTTGTTGAGTATGTTCCTCCACTCTCTTCTTACCCATAGTGTTTCTCTGGAGAAGTCTGATGTCATCTGGATCAGTTTCCCTTTATAGGTTATTTGTTTCTTCCCTCTTGTCATTCTCATTATCTTTTCCTTGTCTTATATTCTTGGAAGCTTTATTATAATGTGTCTTGCTGTTTTTCTCCTCTCATCATGGTAGTTTGGGGTTCTTCTTGCTTCTTGGGTATCTATTTTCATCTCCTTCTTCATATTAGGGAAGTTCTCTTCTATTATCTCTGTGAATATTTTCTCTATTCCTTGGCCTTCTTCACCTTCTAGGATACCTATAACTCTGATGTTTCCTTTCCTAACACACCACCATTATTTTTTAAAGCATGAATATATTTTCACCTTCCTACTCATTATCTAAGATTCCCTGGAAGTACATAGGAAATAAAATGCATAAGTTTTATAGGAACACCTATATAGTTGACCCGTAGTTGAAAGCCTACCTCAAAACTACCAGCAATCTGGGTAGAATCTACTTCTCTCCAAAGGTAATCTTCATTTGAATTTATATATACAGTCAAAGGGTATCAAAAGATATTTTTTTTCCTGTTGGTATGATTGCAATGAAGAATCTCTTGGTTGGTTGTTCTGCTCCTGTTTTATCAGAAAACTGAACTATTTTTCTTACAAAAGGGACCCCACCATAGGAAATAATTCCAATATTAAGAAAGTAAGTATTACAGAAACTCAGCCATGAAGCTGTTACAGCAGAACATTTGTGGGTGGATATTCACAGTGAAACCTTTTTTAGCCATTTCATTCTATTTTCCCCTGGTTCGGATATTCTTATAACATCTTCCAAGAGCTAATGCTACCTTGTAGCAATCACCTCAGGACAAAGCCAGCTATCTAGTGCACCTGTTAAAGAAAATTTCATTACAAAGTATATTGTTTATGATCTTAGGGCTATGGTCATGATTCAGAGGACATCTCTGCAGGTCACCTGATGTGAGGTGGTTGAACCAAGTGGCAACTTGAGGAGCCAAACACAGCTTGTTTTCATGTTCTCTGGTTTCAACTTGGCCTGGAGAGTCGTAAGCTACTTGACTACATAACTGTTAAATAAACAAACTGACCCCTATTTAGAATCAGGAAGAATCTTTCCATGCTCATAGGCAGGTGAGTCAAAAACAAAGATGTATTGTGGCAAGTTACAAGTACTAGAAGGAAGAACATTTCAGTTTCTGCACAAATAGACATATAAGTAGATTTTATATTTTATCAGAACCTTTCACTTTTAATTCTCAAAAATGCTTGGTAAAAACCAGTAACTACCTGAAATTAAAAGTCTTTCCATTTAATTTTCATTTTATAACTGGGTGAGGGATGCATGTTGTGGTGCAGCATGCTCTCCCTTTCACAAAAAGAACCTCCATTCAGACATAAAAGGGAAACAAACATTCTGCTTCCCCTATACGAACACTATAGTTGCTTCCAAATAGTAAAGTGATTTAATAGTTCCTGTATTCTCTCAGCACACTATCTCAATCTTACTGTGATTATTTCACATGGCTATGTGTACACACACAAAAATCCGTGGTTAGACTAAGAGTTTTCACAAGCCAGACAGTGTAACAGGCTCACTGTTAAATCTTTGTGGTAAAATCCTGGCATGTTGCCAACTAAATAATCTGTGACTTGGAGAATGTTACTGAACTTCATTTTCCCCATGGCAGCAAAAATTCCTACCTCATATAATTACTATAAAGATCAAATAACCTCCTGTTGGAAAGGGCCTGGCACAATGTATATAATTAATTAAAGTAAATTTTCTTCCTCTTTCTTAACTTCCTCTCTTTCCCTTCTGGAGCACAGAATTTCTTAATTCATATTTGAGCATCATAAGTTAGCTAGCAATAGAATATATACAGTATAATTCTCAGTAAATGCCAATTGAATATGTATTAAAATATGAATTAAGTAGTGTTTGTTTAAAATATAAAAGCAAAGGGTTCAGTTTTGAGACTGGAGAATGCAAACTCTAATTTTCCCTAATTCCCCCCCACACACACACACCAGTTTCACAGCTTTAAATATCTTGTATATACTAATGATTTTTACTTACCATAAACTTAACCTTCCCACTGTTGATGTCAATTTTATCTCTTTAACAACATTTCAATCATTCTTTCCTTACTTTCTCAACCCTCACCATCTTAATCCAGATTTATCATCTCCTTTCTGGAGCACTGCAATTACTTTCTAACTGGCCTCTTTGCTGCACTCTCATGGCACTCTTCCCTCATCCAAACCTCTTCTATTTACAGCAGCCAGAGTGATCTTTCTGAAACACTAATCACATTCATGCTTAAAATAAGTCCACGGCTTCCCAAAGCTCTGTTAATAACCTGTTACTCTAGATCCTCCTCCCCACCACCACTTTGTTTCCTTATCACTATCATTAACAGTATTTTCATACTCCTTTGTATTTCTGATTGTATTTACCTTCTCGGTGTAGGACCTGCCACTCTCCTGCGATCCAGGCCTTTCTGGAAGCATACAAGATGGTATAGCGAGTTACCACTGTCTCTGGGCTGTCAGGGGGTTTCCAGGAAACCAGAGCAGTGTCATCCTCTATCAGTGTCACTTTTACTCCAACTGGTGGGCCTGTTGGTGCTGTGCACAGATATAAAAAAACATTATTAGGACAAAATGTTCATAAATAAATACCTAGCTAATGGACTTCTGTAGTAACTTCTGAAAAACTAGAAATTACTACAGAAACACCTAAAAATACAGCTTTTGTAGATTACTATCATGAGCAAAATACTATTTTTCTTCTTTTTCTAAAAGCTATTTTAATTTCATAATATTTAAAACAACTATATCTATATTTATAGATAAGAGAGACTGGTAGGCCCTAGGTGGGGAATTACTAAGTAAAAGTGTCTGAGTACATTTAGGGCTCTTGATAGTCTTTTGCCAAGTTGGAAACTAGAAAGGCTTTCAGTTCCACCCACAGTACTTTCTTATTAGATACTGATGTCCTTCCCTCCCCTCTGTTAGCTACTGAATCTAAATTCTTACAAAAATGTAGGGAATGTATATTTCACCAGATCTAGGAAGCCAGTGAAGAATGGCCTTCCATTTTCAAAAAAGATGTCAGTCAGTCACTTTTGATTAATAACATCTATCTGCAAAAGTAATCCAGTCTTCAAATTTTACCTGACCTCATATTTAATAAGAGCTAAAAGTGTGAAGAGCTGTTTTCTGGAACCACACCATATATAGAACCACACTGTATTGCTCAAACTATAGCAAAGAAATCCTGTGCTCATTGAAGTAAATGCTCCTTGTCTTTGAGCATAATTAAAATAGAGCTGCAATAATCCTTCTAGATCACACAGTTCTTCACCCTTATGCTAGGAGGAAGTATCTTACAGCTTTATAGTGATACAGAATTTGTGCTCAGTCAGGTTATTAGATCCAATGCACTGTGTACAGCATCTAGCTACCACTCAAACAGAAATGCATTCTAATGTGGGCTCCCAATATCATTAATTATTATATCACTCACTCACTTCTATTTTAAGTTATTTAGATGCAGCTTTGACCAACACAGGTTACTGAAAAAAGATTCAGTGTCCCCTAAAGACACACTAAATTAAAGTCATTCGCTTGTATACTACATACACAAAAGGAAAAAATATATCTAATAAAGGAAAAGAGATTTAAGTGATGAAACAAAATACAAAAAATATGCACTATCTGGTAAGTACCAAAAGAGTAGTATCCTTTCCAAGGTGACATATGCTTTTTAAAAGACTTAGCAATAAAATCAACACACAAAAATCAGAGGCCTTCCTATACACAAACAACCAATCAGAAGAAACAGAAATAAAAAAAAAAATCCCCTTTTCAATTAAAACAAAAAGAATCAAATACCTGGGAGTCAACCTAACAAAAGAGGTAAAAGACCTATACAAAGAAAATTACAAAACACTGTTAAAAGAAATAAAAGAAGACACCATGAAATGGAAAGACATCCCCTGCTCATGGATCAGGAGAATTAACATCATCAAAATGCCTCCTACCAAAAGCAATGCACAGATTTAATGCCATCCCAATAAAAGTCTCAATGACATTCTTCAAAGAAATAGAAAAGTTATGAATGAGATTCATATGGAACAACAAAAAACCTCGAACAGCCAAAACTCTCATGACTAGGAAGAAAGAGAATGGAGGTATTACAATTCAACTTCAAGCTATACTACAAAGACATAATAATCAAAACTGCATGGTACTGGAACAAGAACAGACATATAGACAAGTGGATTCAGATAGAAAAACCAGATATAAACCCACAGGTCTATGGACAGTTAATCTTTGACAAAGGAACAAAGAAGATACAATGGAACTAAGAAAGTATGTTCAGCAAATGGTGCTGGGAAGCCACATGCAAAAAAATGAAACTAGATCACTACCTCTCACCACACATCAAAATCAACTTGAAGTGGATTAAAGACCTAGATAGAAGAACATAAACTGGAAGCAAAGATGGGCCAAGCACTACACAGCATACACTTCAGTGACATCTTTCAAGATAGAGCACCCAATACCACAATAGTAAAGGCAAGGATAAATACATAGGACTACATCAAGTTAAAGAGCTTCTGTACAGCAAAAGAGACATTACAAAAAACAAACAGACAGCCCACTGACTGGGAAAAAATTTTC
>NW_004567124.1:14744007-14766427 GCF_000260355.1 Condylura cristata | reverse complement strand
CCAGAAAGAAAAGGAAAAATACCAGATGGTTTCTCTCATAGCAGGAATATAATGGAACAGGCAAGAAAATAATGATAATGATGAACAGCTATATACCAGAGATATTTTTGTGGAGGTGGAGTGGAGAATGGGATCAAAAACAGTGGGAGGAGGGAAATGCTCTGGACTGTGGTGATGGCACATGGGTGATTTGGTGATGGGAAACCCAAGGAGATTGCAACTGAGATGGAAAAATGCACAAAAATATGTAAAAATAAACTATCATAAAATTAAAAAAATAAAGACTTAGCTAATCCCCATTAGAAATTTTCATTCATTCATTCATTCATTTAGTCAGTCAGTCATTTTACCTTCTGGAAGTGTAGAGTGGTAGACAACAGGGCTCCAGGGACTGGAAAGCTGATCCACATGCAATCGAACAGCAAATTCATATTTGGTGTTTGGTTCTAGACCCTGAACCAACATGTGAGTTTCCGATCTATAATAATGAGTAATGAAGTTGTTAATGCTGACAGCACACTGTTTCTAAGACTATCAGTGTTTCCATGCAGGACATAACGTCATTATGCATTTGCCAGATTTCTCATTTTCCTAAAATAATGTTTTATAATAACATAGAAATCTAGTTTGACTATTAAAATAGTGCATTTGATATTAGTCTACAAAGACAGGCCTACAAATTTTCTTTCTGGAGAGTAGGAAATTAACATTATAGAAAACTTCCAATTCAAAGAAATTTCTTCTGAAATACTGGGAGTCAAATCTTCTAAACACTGTATTATTTTATGTTCCTCTAAAACACAATCAAGGGTATTTCTCTAAATAAAACCTAAAAAGAAAAAAAGTACGAGAAAACAGAAAAACTAACTCTAATATGCCAACAGATAAATGGTCTTTTGGTTTTTTCTTTTAACATACTGAGTTTAGTCACTTGAAAGTAACAGTAACTTCTTGCCAAACCTTATTGCAGGAGGATTTTTTAAAAAAATCATTTAGGGACATTAAATGTCAAAAAACATAGCTTTGAGAAATGAATATGGTGAAGATGCAAAATCCCCAGTCATTTTATAATGAGTCCTGAATGTTTATAGCTGAAGTTCAAGCTGGGCTAAGGTGAAAGGAAGTGAGTATGAGTGGGGAGGAGAGCAAAGAAAACAACCATTAAGAGCAGCTACATACGTTTGAAGGTACAGAACCAAAGAAGCATTCTGCAGGCCAACAGGGTTACAGCGGATGGTGTAGTTAATCATTTGTGCAGTGGTGAAGGCAGGCCTCCTCCAGTGCAGGAAGATGGAAGATGAGGTATTAGCCTTCGCATAGAGATGGTGGGGTGGTGGTGGAGGAGGAACCATGCGATCACGAACAGCTATTGTGAAAAAGACATGGTTATTTGTCACATGGGATAACCTTAAATGTAATAAGAGGTTAAAATGGTAAAATCATAAATACCCCACTCCTGGAGGTTGACTTTTAGATCTTTTGTAGACCAGAGGTTTATAGTAGTCTAGAAGTATATTATTCAAATCTGAATAATTCTTCCATGAGTTGTTGAGAAATGAGTTATAAGAAATCAAGTATCAATACTTCAACAGAAGCACAGAGAAGCCAAGTTTCACGCCAACACCATCTGGAAAGCTAGCCGTGGGTTTAAAACTAGACCAACATCTTTAGCACCAATAAAATTAAACAATTTATAGTAGTAATAAAACTGAACAATAACCTGAAGGAAATAATTGTTAAAATATCTAAAGAAAACCCAGTATGTAGGTATTTGGTGATTATTTTTCATAGTAAACTATCTCATGGTCGTTTGCATATGTTTTACTTAATAATATGTATTTGTTCAATACTATCTTTAGGCACTATGGAGGCAATAAAACCAACAAGGCCTCAAAGTACTAATGAGACTTAAATTTAAAGAAGGAGATAAAAGGAGTGTGAGTACAGTTAAACCAGCTGCCCCAACACTTACACACACATCCTGGGGTGCTGACTGTCTGGTCCGCCTGATAGCCATCTTCTATGTTGTAGGCCAGCAATCTCACGTGGTATTTTCTTCTGGGGTCTATAAAGAAACCAAGAGGTGGTAATTAGAATCATTCCTCTAATTACAAGTAAGGTTTCTTCAGCCTTTCTAGACTTTAGGTTTGAAAATATTCTGAATATAAAACAGTTCTAAGTAAAAGGACGTTGTTTCTCGCCTCATCCTACACAGTGACTCAGCAATTCATCTTAATATGACAATGTTGTTATGACTACCTACCAGTTATTAAAAAATTTGTATTACTGGCCCTTCCTGGTGGCGTAGCAGGTTAAAGCACAGCACTAAGAAGCTAAAGCCACTTCAGCATGAGTTGGATCCCCACCTGCCCCGAGGTGACTCACATGGTGCGGCAGACCTCTCCTGATCTGCCCGCTGCTCCCCTCAGCAGTGTACTTCATCCATCTGCCTGTTCTGCTCCCCACTCTGTCTCTGGTGAATCCTTTCACTGTCCCTGCACCACTGGCCTGTACCCCAGTTCTGTATGCATAAATAATCTTTTAAAAAATATTGTGTTACTTAACTTATCTTAAAGAGTAATATTACTACAGCCACTACTCCTCTTCAACTAAGCAGAGGTTTACTCTATTTTAAGAGCCTGCATTGTTGATAGATCACTTAGAAATGTTATTCTAGGGCTTTCCCTGGTGGTGCAATGGCTAAAGCATGGCACTATGAAGTTACAGCAGCCACTACAACACGAGTTGGATCTCTGGCCAGGGAAGTGACCTACATAGCATGGCAGACCTCTCCTGACCCACCTGCTGCTCCCCTCAGCAGTGTATTTCAATTAGCCTGTTCTGCTCCCCACTCTGTCTCTGGTGAATTCCCTCACTCTCCGCACCTCCCAGTTCTGTAAGCATAAATAAATAAATCTTAAAAAAAAAAAATGTTACTCTATGTACAAGCTTTTATTTAGTTATTTGAGGATAATTTACTTAAAAGTATGAAAGTCTTAAATGTGATTATTTTCCCTGAAAGTTAAGGAGAATTACAATTTTTCTCTAGTACCTTTGAAAATTGCGACAAAACCTGTATTTTCAAATTAAGAGCTAGTCACCAAGAAAGATGAACTTGAGTTCCCTCTACTGGTAGTCATTAGCAATCACAATAAGAAAACAGAAGTGTACGTACCATCCATATTAAAACAAAAATTTTCAGGCCTTGAGGAAATAAATGATTATAAAATTTAAATGACATACTTTAGAAGATAGTTTAAATTTTAATTATATAAATAAATTTAAGAGTAAGTTTATGAAAACCACTGAAGACTTGCTTAGGGTAAAAATACTACCCAACTCCCAGGTTTTTTAAAGTATAATTTATAAAACAAATTTATTACTTATTCTCACTTCTAAACTCTACACTCTTAACACAACTTCAAACATACAATATACTATTGACAATTATAGTCACAAAGTTGTACATTAATCTCCAGAAAGTATTCATTTTTTGTAATGGAAACTGTACCCTTTCAGCGACATTTGCACATTCCCCTTCCTCCAGCCCTTGGCAATGACCACTCAACTCCCTGCTTCTAAAACTATTTTAGACCCATATTTAAGTAAGATCATATAGTAATTATCTTTGCTTGGTTTATTTCGCTTAGTATAACGTCCACGAGGGCATTCTCCTATATGTGTATGCACATGTACTCACACACACACACACACACACACACACTACAGTTTATTTAGCCATTTACCACACTGACAAATATTTTGGTTGTTTCCATATCTTGGTTATTGTGTGTATATCTTGGTTAGTATATGCAGTGAACATATCTTTTTGAGATAAATATTCCACTTGGATTTAAATCCAGAACTAGGCCTGTGCAATCAAGTGGTAGTTAGTTTCTTTTTCTGATTTTAATATGTTCTATATTATATTCCTTTAAATAATAATACTAATAAATTAGGTGTTTCATAAGGTAAAAGAGTCATCCTTAATAAATATAGCTTCTGTAATAAAGAATGTATGTCAAAGCCCGAAAATAATTACAGAATTCAAACATTTATAAATTCAAAAACAAAATGAAGTTTATTAAACTCTCCATAGTAATTCAAGAGTTTATACGCATATTTTTGAAACCCAAAGTGTATTCTAATATTTAATGTTTTAGTGCTTTAAAAAAACTTCCTAAAATGTAAAATTATCAATCTATTTCTTTGGATAAAATTAAAAGTAAAGAGAAAAAGCTTATATAATTCAGAAAAATTTCTGTACATGCTAGATAGGAAGGTAGAAAGATGAATAACATTTGACTATTTTATAGAAAACATTTTCTAAATACACTATTGTTTGAGTATCATAAAATTATCTAAGATATTAGGGGACAGTGAAAGTATACAATGTTTTAAAATGAACAACAATGTGAATAGATATGTAAATTAATAAATTTTATTTTAAAACATAAGAAATATTTTTCATTTTTTAAAAAAATTCTAAGATACATGTCATTTTATAAACTATGATGATACATGTCTAATGTCACACAAAGCTGAACCAGGAGCTTATATTTCTGATAAATTACAGGCTCTTTAAATTTATAAAAAATATGTCTGTGCCTCCTTAAGTGAATTAAGTGTACCTCCTTACAGTGAATTTTGAAAATAGTTACTTCAAACACTTTACAAAATAATTACCAGAAAAACATAAAATCATGTGGATTTCATCACTCAAATGATTTCAACATTTAAATTAAAATTCAACATTCAGAAGGTTTCATTTCAAATTAATGATTATTTAATTTGAATCTGTTTTGTCTTTTCTTCTAACATATTACTGACTTATTAGTAAAAAGTTATTCTAATATATAACTTATTAGTCAACTGACTCTTGAGTTATGTTCTATAAATATATAACAGGTCCTCTGAATAGGTAGAAGCAGAATTCAATTGGCTCTGAAGTGTAGTTTAATAAATTCGGAGTGTAAAGTAAAAAAAAAAAATAACATGTCTTTATTCTGTCTTTATTCAATTAGAAATACTTACGCTTAAGAAAACCTGCAAAGTGAGAGGCAGTATATATATATATATCAGCAATGTAACAGAGACAGAAAGGATGAGACAGAATTTGACCAAAGTAGTTCATATTCTCAGGGAGCCAGGAGTTCACAGTACAGATGGAGAGATTAATTTTTTCCACTAAACAGTCGACCAACACTTTGTGAGTATTTTTCTAGAGTGTTTGGGTTTGTTTTTTTTTTTTAAGATTTGTTTATTTATGCATACAGAACTGGTGTACAGGCCAGAGGTGCAGGAGCAGTGAGAGGGTTCACCAGAGACAGAGTGGGGAGTAGAATAGGCCCTGACTGACAAAGTACACTGCTGAGCAGAACATTGGGCAGGCCAGGAGAGGTCTGCCGTGCCATGTGGATCACCCCCAGGGTGGGGAATCAAACTCATGCTGAAGTGACTTTAACTTCTTAGTGCTGTGCTTTAACCTGCTGCACCACCATGGAGGGCCCTGTTTGAGGGTGGTTTTTGTTTTTTAATACTAAAATTGATTCTTCAAGTTTCTCCTTTTTTTAAAAAGTGAGTGCTTAAACCCAGAGTATACATTTTTTGTTGACAGAAGTAGTTGGCACAACAGGTTAAAGCACAGCATTATGAAGCTAATCACAACCACTGCAGTATGAATTTGATCTCCGGCCAGGGAGGTTATCCACATGGCATGGCAGACCACTCCTGACCTGCCTGCTGCTCCCCTTAGCAGTATATTTCTGCTCCCCACTCTGTCTCCAGTAAATTTTCTCACCCCCAGCACCGCTGGCCTGTACCCCAGTTCTTGTATGCATTAAATAATCTTTTTTTTTTTTTTTAATGAGAGTTGCTCCCTTAACATGTGCAGAGCTGGCTATAACAAATTCAGCACAATATGAAAAGAAGCAGCTCTTCTGATCCTCATCTGGAAACCACCAAGCAGCAGGACTTTGGTGGGCTTCTTCCCCTCCTAGATTACCTGAGGTCAGCAAAAGGCAAATCAAGTACACCAGGTGCATGAAACTTGCTTATATCCATATAGGAAAAGGAAAACACAATAACGGACACTTAAAAAAAAGATAAAACAAAAACTAGAAATTCAGAAATTATTTCAGTAGGAAAAATAAAAGATATGTGCAAAAAAGAATTTAAAGGAAAAGGAGTACCAATTCACGATTGTCCATGTATGATCTATTTTTTTTTAATAAAAGTCTTACAAACAATTTCATTTAAACCAATTAAAAAAAAATGCCTGGTTGGGGGCCATATTGAGCATTAGCACATGGATGTGTCACATGTTCCCTGGTGGCTTTAATATATGATTTCTAAGCAAAATTTAGTCACTATTTTAGCTTGATTTATTAAAACCCTGGAATATCCTGATTCATTCTTTTTCATCAATATTAGATATTTGATTCCATGTACTGTTTGTAAATATAAGAGGGGTACCAAGGTCCAGAATCCTCAAACAGTTTTAAAATGAACATTATCATCATTATTGCAATGAGTGATCAACTGAAAAAGAAAAGAGAAAGCTACATAGTCACCAGAAAGTATTAGAGCAATATATTAAATATGTCGATGAACAAAGAACGTATGTCCTCATAAGTAGCACAAATTCTAAAACTCTACAGTTCTGCAAAACCCTCTATATAAAAGCAGCAAAGAAACCCAGGATCAGCACTGTGAAATGCCAAAGGGTAACAGTTTCCAAGGTCTGTACAGCCCCTTTTGAGTCAAGCACTGCCACGTATGTGGTGCTCAGTTACATGAGGCTCAGCAGACTTAGGCGATGTGGTTTAGGGGAAGAACAGCAGAGTCAGGAAGAGTGGCCACAAAAGAATAGTGTAGGCCAATCTTAAAACCCAGTAACAGAAAGAGAAGAAAAAGACAGGGGGTAGAGAGTTGGTTCTAGTTCCTTCAAGATTCAGCGCAAGAGGCATACAAATCACTCAACAGGGTTAATTTTTAATGGTCCAGAAGTGAAGTTCAAATAGGTAATATTTAGACTTAAAGTTAAACTTGCTTATGAATTTAGCACTGTATGAAGATGAAACATAGTTCCAATTAGGGTCCTCCTTGGAGGCACAATGGGTTAAAGCCCAGCAATGCAAGCAAGCTGCAGCCATTTCAATGAGAGTTTGATCCCCGTCTGCCCCAGATGTGATCCACATGGCACAGCAGACCTCTCCGACCTACCCGCAGTTCCCCTTAACAGTGTACTTTGTCGATCTGCCTGTTCTACTCCCCACTCTGTCTCTGGTGAATCCTCTCACTGCCCCTGCGCCTCTGGCCCGTACCCTAGTTCTGCATGCATAAATAAATAAAACTTTTTTAAAAAAAGCTCAAATTAATTTAATACAAATCTTATCTCAAACATCTGATTCATAAGAATTAAGTTGTGGGGTGTCCACTTTATGTAATATTTATAATTGATCGATAATATAATTATACATTATATAATATATATACTATAAATCAATCATGGTCTCATGAATGATTTTTCCTATATTAGGGAGTCAATCTTTGGTGAATGTCAAAAAATTTGAGTATTGCTATTGCTACGCTCTTTCTCTTTTCTCCACTGGCTCTACTACTTGCCTCACTTTTGTTCCTTCCTGGTTCATTCTCATCACTAGTTCATCTGCTTGAGTTTGTTTCACATAAGAACTTAGAGCCAGAGTCAGTCAGGCCAAGAGATTTCAGCTATCAAATAAACATTTATCAAGTACCTATTAAAAGCCAGGCATGGCATGAAAGATCCAAAGGAGACAGATTGCTAAATAAATAGTCTGGCTGTATTACTTACTAATTGTAAAACTTTGAATGAGTTTTTAAAATTTTTTTAAGATGTATTTATTTATTCATATAGAACTGGCCTATAGGCCAGAGATGCAGAGGGTGAGAGGATTCACCAGAGACAGAGAGGGGAGCAGAACAGGCAGATCTATGAAGTACACCGCTGAGGGGAGCAGCGGGCAGGCCAGGAGAGGTCTACCTCACCACGTGGGTCTCCACCGGGGCAGGGGGGGATAGAACTCATGGGGAGACAGTACTCATGCGGAAGTGGCTTAAGCTTCTTAGTGCTATGCTTTAACCCGATGCGCCACCAGGGAGGGCCTGAGTTTTTAAATTTTCTAAGCCTCATTTATTTTATTTTTGAAAAGAGAGATAGAATGCCTTGTAGGATTTTTAAAGGTAGTAAAATGAAATTATGCCAATACAATACTTTGTACAAGTTCCTATAACTAGAAAGTACACAATAGTATCATCATTATGTGACTAGATTTGCCTGCGAGAATAGAAAAGGTACTACGAAAAACATCATACACTTAAATTGGGGAATCACCTTTATGAAGTCAAATGGATATCAAAGATATATGTTCACACAAGCAAGGTCTAGAATCCAGAATACTATCGATTAGCAAATACTGGAGTCAAGTTCTAATATACCCTGAGTAAAAATCAGGCAAAACCTTTCCAGTATGTGTCTAACTTGTATGTATGACTGAATAAACTACTTTGTGTTTTATGATCACTAAGAATGTGGCTGTTGTGGCAACCATGTCACATGTTATATAATCCCCTCAGTTAAATTCATCCATGTCTTCTGAATAAATCTAATAATCTCTTGTAACAATAAGTGCTTTGGGAAACAAGTTAGTAGACTTCTCTAATGGAAGAAAAACAGATGATTTCATGAAAGGGAAATATGGAAGAGTTTGAGGATTTGTATTAAAAGCATTAAGCAAATGGACACCAAAAAAATCATTTTTTAAATTACATCCAGTTTCAACAATCAGGTATGTGCTATCCTCAGTGACTATAGCTCAATAGTCAATAAAATAAGATCAATAAAATGAGATTCCCTCTAATAAACTCTTTAAAGATGCTCTGATCAAGGACCTAACTTCGTTCTAAAATACATTATTTAACAATAAGTGTATTAACTATATTCCTATGCAATATCTTAAGTAATCTGCTAAAAACTTTTAACATGCTCATTTTTCATTGCAATATGCTCTTAAAGAACACAACACAAACCGCCCCCCAGCCTTTTTTGTTTATGCGCATAATTAAGAGTTCCTCATCTTCATCACTAGGTGGCATCTGTGTGCCTTTGAGGCAGTATGATTCCATTCAACACCAAGCTATGAAAGCAGGAGCTGAGCTGAAACTGATGAATTCAATCAGGTATATGTAAAAGATGGCTAGTGCTTAAGTTTCACTGAATTAAAGATTTTATAATGCAAAGTTGTAAAAAGGAAGAAAGGGCTACCTTGCATCAGTTTTTAATCATACAAATAAATATTCCACGTGAACTTGGAAAAAACTGTGAGCTAGGTATGGTGTTTTGGCATCTACCCTTTATCAAGGAGTATGCTGAGAAAAACTTTCCAAATGGTTCAGTGCTAAGAGGAAGCTAACAGAAGTCAAGCACAATGTTAAGGGCTGAGATGTCAGACTTGTCAAGTGGATTCCAGTTCTACCTTGGTTGTAACTATGTAACTTCAGGAGGAGTTTCTTCTCTCTCTCTCTCTCTACCTTGATAAAAATCACCTGTAAAATGGTATGAGGCTAATAACAAATCTTTCTCTTCAGTTGCTGCTCAGAGTAAATAAATTAATTCGCATAGAGTGCTAGGCAGAAGGTATATGACATTATCATCAAAAATAATAGAAATAAACATAATACAAAGTGTCAGTAGTAACACAAATTGCTATTAGCATCCCTTGCCTTCTAATCTCTGCTGGTGTAGTGATTAAAGTACACTTTGGAACCAGACTACTTGGGATTGAATCAAGTTTCCTCATCTATAAAACAAAGACTAAATGAGTTCATACATGTATAATGTTTAGGAAATGTGTACAAGATCTAAATGTCTGCACCTAATAGGTGCTTTGTAAAACTAAATAAGTCTAGAGGAAAGGGCTGGTTTCAGAATTAGGAGATCTGGATTTTAGTTTTGCATTTAGTAGCCACTGACTGCAAGGGACAGTTTCCTGGAACTCAGTTTTCTCATCTCTAAGATAAGGAGGTTAAAGTATATCAGCTGTCCTCAAATTTTAACAGTACACTAGGGAAGGTAGGACAAAGTGCCCTGCAAAACAGAAAAAAGTGCTACAAAGAAACATTAAAACTTATGGGCTTTCAAAAGGGAGTGTGGATGCTACTGACTGAAGGTTACTGAGGTTTCACAGAAAAAGTGGTAGATGGAGAGAAGAGATGGAGGCCAAGGGGGAGAACACAAGGGCCTTGGAACAGGATGGATCAAGGATCAGTGCCAGGAAAAGCTCAGCTTGATGGCAGTAAAGGATTCATGAGTGAGGGTGAACACAGAAAAGTCAGGCTAAAGGCAGACCATAAGAGAGTTCTGACAACAAGCGTAGGCATTGTGGGTTTTATTACATAGACACAGAAGACTGATGACTAATTGTTAAGAGAAAGAATCAGTGAAATGGGGAGTTTCCAGTCTGCACCGACCAACAGAAATGGAAAGGGATATGTTTTGTAGAACACATGATATGCTAAATTAGCAATGTCAGAGGAACACTCAAGTTGAGCTGGCCAGTGGGAGATTAAAATGTGGGCTAGAGAGAGCAGTTCTGATGGAGAAACATATTCTGCAGTCATCTACACTGAAGATGTGGTGCCAAATAAGAGTGATGAGCATGGACTAGAAGCCTTTGAAAAGGAAAGTGGTCTTAGGGGTTATGAGGTAAACTGGGAGGTAAAATAACAGGAGCCAAGAGAAAAGATTGATTGGCTGGTCATCATGGGTTAAGAGTGACCTGATCCAAGTCCTTTAACAAAGTAAATTCATGAAGAAGGGTCAGGGTTTGGGGTTAGCAGAAAACAGAGTTAAAAAGCAGCATGGAAGTGGTAGGATATGGAAGCAGAGCTTTAAGGGCAATGAAATACATTATTTTCTGGTATGTACCAAAATACTGACTGTGGTATCTATCTCTATGTGGGAAAATTTTTAGTTATGCTGTATCATAGATATATATCTACAAATATGAATTGTTTTTGATAAAATATTTAAAAATTGTTGGGGGAAAGGTATTATCTTTTATATGCCAACAAGCGACTGTGTACTTTATAAGAAAAATCTTAAGTTACTCTTACAACAACCCTATAAAGAATTTTTACTTTATAGATGAGGATGCTTCTATGTAATGAACTAGCTTTCCTTTAAAAATTAACTATTTTTCTATACAAAATATCCACAAACTCCCCTGGATTTTTAATGTTTCAAAATGTTCCTTATAAACATCAACATTGTCTTTTCAACAAATAATCCTTTTTAAAATGTTCAGGGCTTCTATACCTATTTTATATAGCCATTATATATCCCAATATAATGTTTTGAGAAACCAGATAGTAACACATATGAGAATATGTGTAATAAAAAACTTACATTCTAAAGAACAGCTGCCTCTCCTATTGAGTGACTTTGTGACTTAAGCCCATTTTGGGCCCACTTCTGGAAATAAGTTATCTCTGAAAGATGTGCTGGGAGCAAGGGGGAACGAAAGAAATAGAGAGGAAGGAAGGTCAGGTTGAAAGCCCTGAGTAAGGGATGACATTAGTATAAATTCAAAGTAGAATACACAGTAGAACAAAAGCAGAGATGTAAACATTAAGGGACAAATTAACTGTGCTTTAAGGAAAAAACACTTAAGAATATGAACCCTATTGATTTTGACTATTATTTCAGCCTTACACTTCTTTATTTAAGATACAAGATGTAAAAACTAATAGGCTCATTTAAAGAAGTTCCTAACCTATATCTGTTCCCAAACATTATGAAGGCCAATGGTCTCTGACTGGAGATGAACTCAGATAGTAAAACTGATGGACATCCACTCAAACCATATGGATTCTCTGTTGTAATACTAACATGTCTAGCAGTTTGGTTTTCTGAAAATTATACAACAACAACAAAAATTCTTTACAAAAGTATTTCGTTGTGGATCAACAATTAGAGAAAGCCTTGTGGTCATGAAAACCAGGCCTTCATTTCTTTTCCTTGTTGCTTATTGGTGAGAGGTTTTGCTGAGATATCCTAGCCAGACCTAGAAGGATGGGGCAAAATTAAGAGAAAACTCTTAAGTCAGGAAGGACCATGAGAAAACTTTACAGAAGTAAGTTCACCTCTGACATAATTTTTAAAATTCCAATTTGGTGAAGGCTTCTTGAGTTTTAGTCCCCTTTCTTGCATGTAAACTCTCAGCAAGTGGGACAAATAATCATTCTAGGACCAAAAGAAGATAAAGCAATCACATCCACCTTAGGACGGTGCCTGCCACTTGCTCCATTAACAGATGGAATATGCTGGAGAGCCTTGGTAAAATGTCTTAAGATAACACAAAGCATTATTTTCAAAATCACTATATGTATCACTTTACATTATTTAATATGCAGCAGAGAAAAAGTTTTGCTTATTTTAGTAATGAAGTGTCACAAGATAATTCCAAAGCATTAAAAATAATCACTTTAGACTAAGTGGAAAGTCTAAGGGAAGCTGAATATCTGAAAAACTGATGTAGGTCAGCAAATGTGAAGCCTAAAGAGGTTAAAGTAGGAAATGCTCAGAAAAGGGAAAGGTGAAATTATGAAACCTAGTGTCTGGCCAAATGTTCATTTTTAATTTAATCTTTTGTGCTATCAGGTTTTGTGTGAGCCTTTTCAGGCCCATTGTTCCCCTACAGTCTGACTAAAGAGCTCCTTGGTCTGGCTAGCCAGGGTGACTGCACTGCCCCCAAGCCTGTCCCTCTAACACAATACTCCCCATATAATTATTCAGAGAAGAGGCCAGCAGTACAGACTGCTGTGTCACCTGGGTCATGGCCTCTGACACAGAATCTGGGGCCAGTCCAAGTCTCGTCCAGCAGCAGAGGAGCAGGAAAAATGCTAAGGGGGATGGGTGGGAAAGGAAAGCAGAGTGAAAACTCTGCTTTAATATGTCATGTTTAAGCATAGTAATGAAAACACAAATCACATTTGAGTGATGCGATTTGCCTTCAAGTTATCCAAATGTTGCAGACTATGGAGTTTCTCCCTTCTAAACCATACTGAGATTAGGGGAGCAAGCAGGTTTTAAAAGGAGATTTTTTTGTCCTCTATTACCATATTTATGTTAGAATAGAAAAAAATAATACCTAATGATTAAAAAAAATAATGCCTTACATGAGTGTGCTAATAAGGTGATTAAAACAAGGTTTTAAAGAATGTAAATTTTACTTTAAGCCTAGATTTAAAATTCATTCTGCTTTTGTTTATACACTACATTTCCATAAGGGATTGTTAATCATAAACGTTTTTTACTTTGATTGTAAATTTAAATGAGTTTTAAAGTGAGTCTGATGCCAAAAGGTATAAATATGTCGTGATAATATAGAGTATCTGAGTGTAAAACAGAATCACAATTGTCACTGTCCTGGCTTTCTCCTGTGTGTTCTGTGTAACAGCTCTCTACAGAAGCTGATGGAAGAGTATTTGTTGAAACCTGAAATGTCTCAGTGCCTTTTGTTCTACTCCCTCAAAAGGGTCTTACAATAAATAACACCTTTCATCTCCAGTAAAAACATCCCTTCTCCTACTGAGTTTAGGATCATTTAGAAGAATGTTCTTTGTATGTGACATTTGAGAATCAGTTTCTTACCAAAATAAGTATATGCTACTGAGAATCTCTAATTTAAAAGCCTACTCAAAATAACTGGGGTTATTTTGTAAAACTTAGAACCACAAGGCTTTTTGTGTTCACTAGCATCTTTATCATGTTACTTCTTTTTGATCATGTGATTTCATTTTTATACACCTATCAGGCTTTCAAGACTTCTTTTTTAAAATAACAACTATTTTTCACTTCTGACAAATGCATTACTTGAGGCTGTCTGGATAAAACATATTTGGAGTTGAAGATGTCTATTTGAGCACTGCCATGAACAAATATGATTTATACTAAAATACTGAAAAATGAATCTGAAAGTGATATTGGAGGCTCCCAGACTGTTTTTGATCTTTTTTTTTTTCCCCTCCTTTCTTTGTGAATCCCAGTGGTATAAAGGTACCTCAATTACCGTTTTATAAGATCAGCAAGCTCTGCCACAGATTCCCTCCTACCACATCATCAAATAATGGAGTTAAGCTAAGGATTGATATTTCCTTGGGGTGGGGAGGAGAAAAAGACTCCAAAATAGCAAAATTTGTTCCAAAATTTATGGTAGCTTTATGTGAACAAGACAAATAATTTGGTCCACATACATGTTCTGAATAATTTAGAAGTGAAAAAAAAGGACCTACTGTTGATTATAAGAACTTATAAATTATAATATAAAAAAGTATACTAGAAAGGAGAGGACACTTAGGCCATAAATTTTACAACTGTAGTAAACTTAAGGCTCTTACATAAGAAAATGAATTAATTCCCTTGATTATGTGGCTATTTCTATCCGGGCGATCGTTACCCTAAAAGCATTCAAAGTACTTGACTTATGCTACTGTACTTAGTATAGCATTTGTTTAAGTAGCTGTTCTGTCTGCCAACACACATATACTCTCTGTCTCACATACATCATTGCCTTACAAACAATATTTTTATAGACTGACAGAGAAAGCCTATTCATGACAGCCAAACTTCCCCTGAAGCCATGAAATAAATTTCCTTCCAGGACTAACATTTCTCCATTTCACTGTCATAGGCTCGCCATGCCATTTTGACCCTTTTGTGAGGCAACATGAAAACACCATCTATCATCTCCTGAACCACAGCAACTTGGTTGGAGGTGCACAGTTTCATTGCAAAAACATCTGTGGCTTGATAACCATTTCTCCAAATCTCAGCCCTCGGCAGTTAAAAGCATGCTTACAAGATGGGAGAGATGCAGGTAGACAGCTTGAAACCAATCTTAAATTTCTTCTCAAGTGGGAAATGCAAGCTGCTGAAATATCAGCTTCATCAATCACAGTGTTAAAACATGAGTGTGTTATTTATTTTTGCCTTCTTTAGAACTCACAAGAAGCAGTATGGTACAACAATTTATTTCAACTTTGCTGAATGTATCACTCTGAAATTGACTATACTGTTAACAGATAAAAAACTCTGAAAGTTTTTTGATACAAGCAGGTGCAAATAATTAAGGTTTTAATTAGCTATAAAAAATTCTGTATAAACATTTAACCTTTCAGGTATAAGGAACAGTGAAGATTTATGGGGTAGTAGAAGGTATTCAATGTATCTTTAAAAGTTTTTCAACAGAGAATCTCAGCAATCTATGTAGAGTTAAGCTAAAAGGATTTTTTGAAAAATAAAAAATTCAACAGAACAGCTATAAACACTTTATAAATATTCCATATGTAATAATGGAAATTATTAAAATAATTTCATCTCGGAGTAGTTTTGTATTAATCACTCAGTGACAGTTTTAGTTCCTCAAGTGGATTTTCATTAGAAAGGCTACTGTATACTAAGAATAAGAAAATTATATTTTGTCTTTTCATTTTGTACTAAGTAAAATTATATTACAATGTATGCCAACAAATATACCTTTTAAATTACTTTAACATAATTGTTATTCAGAAATACTGTTTTACCATGTGCATAATCACTGTAAAACTATTCTCTTATTTGGAGGTATAGATAAAAAACACAGTTATGGTATTTTAACCTCTTAAGCTACTTTAAGCAATCTTAAGTTTAATGTATTCACTTTATTTCTTACTCCTATTTGTATGTGTGTACTTGTACACACATATATACTTTTTTCTTTTGTTCAATCATATTTCACACTTTGATACTTGGGCATTCTTTATCTGAGAATAACAATATTCTCCCCTATATAACCATGATACCATTGTTACATTCAATGATTTAACAATGATAATTTTATGTGATCTAGCATTAAAGTTTCCTAGATTGATGTAGTGTGTTGTTATGATTAAGGAGCTGTAACCCATATGCTTCTGAATCACATAAACCACATAAACCTTATAAACCAATGTTACCTCAATTAAAAAAAAAAAGTTAAGAAAATTTTTTTTCAAATTGACCCAATAACCCAATAATGTTCTTTACAGCTATCCCTACCCACCCCCAGCAAATCAAACTGAAGTCACTCATCGCATCTCATGTCTCCATCTAGAATTTTTCCAGGCCAAATGTTTTGTAGACTTTCTCAAAAATCTAGACTTAACTGATTAAGCCACTACTAGATTTGCACTAAATGTACCTGGCAAGGATACTCTGTCAATTAGATTAGGACTTTTTAATATAGGGCATTTTAATTAAAGGAAATAAAACATCCATGTTTTTGTTAGAGCACTTACTGAAGAAGAATATTATAGTTTGCCTAACCCCAAAATAGCCTGATTTTTCTCAGTGGCCAATTTTCTTTCTACATATATTTATTTATCTTGCCTGAAATTGATGACAATCAAAAAAGGCACCAGCAGAAATTTAGCCTTCTTGTAAAATTTTTAGAAATAGCTCGGACTTCTGTAAATAAACAACACAAATAACAGATTTCTTTTTCATTCCCAATGAATCACACTGGAATGTCAATTGTAATATGGGCACAGATACTGTGGTAACAGAGTATACAGAGAATCCAGGCTATAGGAGTGTATTATCAATCAATATGGGACAGAGAATTGGTATAGTAAAACAATCACTGTAATTTCATAGAGTAGAAATTTACATATAAAGAGTGGGTCTTTTTAAAAAAGTCTAATTTCTAAAAGTCGACTCCTTAAAATTTTCAGGTGCTTCAAATATAGTTTCTCTAGTTTTGTGAGGTCAAAATTAAGGGCCATCTGCCATGATTTTTCTTTTGAGATGAAAGGTCATTTTATGAAATGAGTGGGAGTGTATTCAAGTAAGGGAAACACACTAGAAATGATGGCACTTGGCCATCCAGATGGAGAAAGGTGAAAGTTCAAAAATTATTTTAATTGTTTCCATCACTAATATCTCTAGGTCATTCAAAATCCTCCAACTTGCTAAATGATTCTAGAAACCACATGAGTCTATTTTTCCTTATTATCATCAGACATTATCAAGTATAAGTTAACACCATTTTCCACACATATTTCACAAAGACTCTCCAACAATTTTAGCATATATAATTTTTCTGGAGATACTACATTTTTGCAATTTAGTAAAGTGCACTGTAACCTTCTAATAATTAAAATCTCTAGTGATCCACAGCTAATAGTGTTTGATGTTTGCTTTGGTTCAAAGAAACTAACTGATACATTTAAAAGCAGTTCTAACAACTATAAGGACCTATGTATGTTTAAAATAATCATATTCCATGTTTCAAAGAGCTTTCAAACTTGATCTTTGTTCCAATTTCTTCATCTACATGTCTTCAATTAATTATACTATTCTTTTTTCATTATGACTGAATTCTTATAAAACCTGAATTGCTATATAAAACTTACAAAACTAAGATAAGCAAAAGGAGAAATACTTAGATCACTGTGAATATTAGGTTGTGTATGTTTTCATCCCTTTTCCTGTCCATATGCACACATACTCAATTGCATTAAGTTGCCTCTTTTTTTTCACTTAATATACTGTATAACACAATTATAAATGAGCCAGTTCACTGCAGTGAAAATCTGTATGGTGAAATGTTTGTGCAAGTTATTATTTTCTTATTAAAGATCTATATTAACAGAATTGCTAGATAATGAATATGCAAATTATGCTTATCCCCTTTTCCTCTCTTTGGTGTTGCCCAATTATCCCTAGGGAAGTTGCATATAGGTTATATATGTGTGTGTGTGTGTGTGTGTGTACATATATATATTTCATGATTCTATTTATATAAGTTCAAAATAGGGAAAACTAATATTTGGGACTATTAATCACTACCAGGAAGAGGAAGAGACTAATTTGGTAAGAACACAAGCGGCGTCTTCTGGGAAAATGGTAATGGACTATTTCTTGATTATGGTGGTGGTTATGTGAGTAGTTATATTTTGTAAATTTCATTTTATAGCTGTATACATATGAATCGTGTCTTTAATATATGTGTATTTTTAATAACATTACAAAAATTAAGCCATTTTGTAATTTAAAAAACTAAGGTTCAGAGAAATGAAGTTGTTTCTGAGGTTGACAAAACCAGAGTCAATTATATGATACCTGATACCATAGCTCCTTTACTTTGTGGAACGAGTTAACTAGGAACCATTGCATATGGGTCCCTTTAAAAAATGTTATTGGAAAAAATGTTATTGGATGGATTTGACATATAAGAATGGGTAAATTTTATTGATACATTTATATGTTGCATGTGGTTGTCTTTGCAGCAATATTTATCACACAGTCCCATTGTTAGTATGTATGCTCTTAAACTGGGCTGATATTTTATATTTCTGAACTGAGTCACTAAATCACTCTTAGAAGGAGGCAAGAGATACATTAATAGGAAACAATAACTGTAATGTGAAATAATAACTGTACAACCTACCAGAAAAGATGCAGAAATTGAAAAAGAGGCAAAATATGCTACCTGCTATCTGCACTGGTTTCATAAATTATCATTAACATCCTGGCTTGCTGAGGAAGCTAAAATGTCATTTTAACTGTCAGTTAAGCAACTATTCTACTTTCTATGTTAAATCAAAGTAAGTATAAGGAGTCAGTTATCTTTGCTAATACAGGAGGACAACACTACATAGAACAACTCTCATTTTCTGAGATGCTATGCAGTCTTCCAAGATTTTGAAAACCTCACAATAATAGAAAAATAGGTGCAATTTCAACACATGCAGGATTATGTTATCATACTAACTTATTCATATCAAGTAATAAATTGGGTTGTTTAGATAGGGAAAAACCAGTATTTAGCCTGTTTAATGATAAGTTTATGACAATAGCTTATGCCACCTTTAATTCTTTCATGACCCTATTAAAGTCTTTCATATACTTCAGATCTTAAACTATATAGTGTCCTCTATAACAAGCCATGTGACTCCCTGTGCTTTTCTATCACAGAACTTTCACTTGTAATTTAACTTACATGGTGATTGGATTAAATCTAGTTACTTTTCCATATTATAAAGTTTCAAAACTGAGTATTTACTTAGAAATACTTGGCTTAAAAACAAAAACAAAAAAGAAACAGCTAATTCAGTATTTTAAAATAGTGGTCTCTACATTTTTTTGCTCTTCCACCAATTTTTTCTAGTATTCATACCTTTATTTATAATATGTACACATGTGACTGTCCTATTATGTACATTACAAAACAAACATTCACAAGTATTTTAAAACATAAGATAAATGGTAATTTCCTTTGTAATGGTCTATCTCACTTCATTCCACAAATGGGTTATTAGCACAAACTTAACATTTCATTTGCATTAACTAAGTTTTTTTTTCCCTAAAGAAAAGCTTGAAACAAAAACAAAACCTGCAAGTACAATTACTGCTATACAACAAATGTTTTTTTCTACCCACCCTGAAGTTTCTTTCATGTGCTAATGATGACATTAAAAAACCTCCTATCCTAGATCTAACTTACTTAGATCTTTAAGGACCTCACACATCTAAAGATTCTTTACATTCACCAGAAACTTGCAGTGGTCTGAGGGTTGACATGCAGTATGATTAATGGGCAGTATTGATTTAATTTCCTACAAGACTTTTCCCTTCTCAAGGAAAATTGTTCACAATTCATGTCAAACCTTTTGCCATACTTATGGATTTTAAAAAATAGAATGAAAAACTAAGTGAAAGATTTTCGTCATTCAAATAATACCATTTGAAAGGTCTGGGCTATAAAACAGTCAAGAGCTGATTAATAACTATGAGCGTCTTCCTAAGATCAAGGTAACATTGCTTCTATTTATCACCACTTTAAAGAGGTTTTATTAGCACATATAGAAAGGAAGAAAATAAAACAGTAAAATCAGTTTAATAAATAAACTTCAAAATACAAAACACTGGAGAATAGAGAGATATTTTAGAATAAAGATACATAAAGATTCAGCTTTAAAGCTATTTAAATTATTACTAAATATGAACATCATTGGGCAGGAAATTAAGTTTCTTCAAATATCTTGATTTTAAGTGTCACTTGGAACAAAGTTAAAATTTTTTTCTGGATGCAAATAGCAGGATAAATTTTGTCCTCATATGCTTTATACAAATGAAGGAAAAGTTGACTTTTTAAAACATCTTTATATAAAGAAAGAAACAACTGATGATTTTCACTGTCATCCATAATATATTGCCTGCTTCTTTTTGTTTGTTGTAATTTTTTTTTTCCAGTTTTGTCTCCTAAAGAAACTGGAATCTAGGTATTTCGAATTGAAGTTTAACTTGAGGGAGCCCATAAAATATTTTTGCTGAGAGGAAGGAGACAGAAAAAAGACTCTGCCCAGGTTTCCCTGACTCTTTTCTAACACCAGACCCCAAACTTAAGTGATATCAGACTCCAAGCATAGCACAATTGGTATCTTTAAAAACTTGTGAAAAAAAACAAGTCACTGGAAATAACAGTGCTTCCTTATTCTGTTTATTTTCTCCATCTCTGCAGGGACCTTACTTTATTTAGGGTTCTTTTCAGTCAGGCTTCACAAGTACTGTAAATCTTTACCCATCACTAAAGGTCAAAGGGTTATCTGTGCTATGAAGTTTTAGGGTAGATGATTTTCTTTCTTCTCATCTTTTTTTTTTTTTTAAGCAAGGAAACAAAAAGTATGCATATGAATCACAGCAAGCTAATTTAAGTACTAAAAAAGTTCCCCTTCTCAAGAAACCACTAAATATCAACTTTTCAACCATCCTACAATTCAACCATCCTACAAAGAGAAACCAGATGCAACTGAGTCCTCCTCCCCATCACTATTGTCTGCTAGAAAGCTTGCCACACAGCTGCTAAAGCACTATAACAACTTCAAACCTACTAAAGTGGTGCCCATTCAGGCAAATACATCAATTTTGTCCTTTAAAAAAACAACTTTGATTCACTCTTTAAAAAAAAAAAAGGAGTAGCTGTGTCATTTTTTTTCATTTAACAACTTAGACTTTATTTAATAACGACGTTTTTCACAGTGCTCTCCATGTTTAGAGCATTTTGAAAGGTGATTATTCAAGTCTAAGATCATAAATTCAGGAAAAAAACATCAAAATTCTTTCCCCAATTATTTCTTTGGATTTGATATAGAAAGATGAATCTTACTGTTTTTTTAAAGATGGTGAAGAAAATTTAAGGAAACACTGGCATTTATTTTTGCTCTCTTCTTTGTTTCAAAGTATCTTTTTTAAAATATATTTTACAAAAGTTTGTTTTTACATCATTTTGTACATTTCAAAGTATCTTTTAAAGTGGGAAATAAAATTTTCAGGTATCAGGCATGCCAAAGAGTATCATTAAAAAAGTTCTGATACAATGTTGTCTTCAGCACACTTCTGCTATTGCATTCCAAATAGATTTCAATAAAGTTGCAAAAAGGCTTTCAAATATTAAAGAACACATACTATCTTCTGTGAACCTGCTACAAGATTCAGCTTGGCATTTGCTACCAATATTTCTTGACTGGTCTCCCTTGTTTCCTTACTGATCAAATTTCTGCACCTTTTGTATCATGCTTAGAATTGCACCAAATTCTAAATTATAGAAGAATTTTAGTTTCCAGTGGCCTATGAAGATGATTATAAAACAAACAAACAAAAAATGACTGCACTAAAAGTTATAACTCTGAAAATAAGAATGCTCAAAGTTGCATATTTTAACAAAAATTTCCAAGAAATTTGTTGGATGTGCCTCACTTTCCAGAAAATGACTTTACACTTTGTCTTACAAGTATGCTTACAGTGGTTTTTATTGCTCAAGTCTGCCAGTTTCTTTAGAGTTAGCTTAGCCAGAAAGATGCTGGGTCCCTTCGAGTTGGATGGCACAAGTCTGAATGCTCAGCTGCATACCAATGATTTCACTATCACATAGCTTCTGACACCTAAACTGCTATAGACATTTCTAGTAAGACATTAAATTTTTCAAGCCTAAACACTAAAAACTGAATTCAGTATCTCCCATGTTTTTAAAGCTGGTTTTACTCCTCAAAGCCCCACTCCAACTAAAGCATAGACTATACACGCAGAACTCTTGGGATCCATTTCAACATTTTTTCTCTAGCATATATTCCAATATCTAATTGTTATTGAGCACTTGCAGTGTGCTATGCTGAAATTTTCACAAGTAGTAGCACATTTAGTTTTTAACATTCTATATGTTATAGCAAAGTGAGATGTATGAAGATACAGTGGTGGGTGAAAATAACACCCCTAGTAAGTAGAAAACTAGAATTCAAACCTGGGTCATCAGATCTCAAACTGTTAGATTTCCTTCCTTCCTCCCTCCCTCCCTCCCTCCCT
>NW_004567124.1:14741296-14743893 GCF_000260355.1 Condylura cristata | reverse complement strand
TTTCTTTCTTTCTTTCTTTCTTTTATGCATACAAGAACTTGGGTACAGGCAAAGGTGCATGGGGTGAGAGGATTCACCAGAGACAGAGTGGGGAGAAGAATAGGCAGATCTACGAAGTACACTGCAGAAGGGAGCAGCGGGCATGCCAGGAGAGATCTGCTATGCCATGTGGATCATCTCCCGGGCGGTGATCTAACTCATGTCACAATGGCTCCTGAGAACTTCATTCATAGTGCTGTGCTTCAGCCCAATGAGCCACCAGGGAGGGCCCTAGATTTAATTTTTAAATGTAATAACCCTACACTGTACCTTCTTCATAGGTAACTTAACACATTTATCGAACCACCTCCAAAATAGATAAAGAACAATTCCATCACATAAAGAAACCATTCATGCTGCCACTTTGTAGTTAAATCCTGTTTTCTTTCTACTTAAAAGAACATGTTTATTAGGGAAAGGGACAAAGATGAAAGACACTTGTATAGATCAAGTGGGCAGGAAAAGTTGCCCCGAAAGGACAGCCTTGCCCTGAAAGAACAGGCCTGCATGGTAGCAGGTAGGAAGCTGCATGGTGACCTCCCTCTGTGAAGGAGGTCAGCGCAGAGAAGTGCAGGCATGGTGTAGGTCGTGAACAGGCAGGCAGGAGGTTGCTGCCCTGTGTATGGAGAGAGCTAGTGGAAAGGAACGCCTGCATAGGCATAGGTATGCAGGGGACTGCCAAATCCTATTTTCAACCCCACCCTGAGTCACGATAATCACTGATCTGTTCTTCAACTCCATAACTGTGATTTTTCAAAAATGTTACATAAATGGAATCAAAGAATGAAACCTTTCAAACAGGCCTCCATTGCTGGCATAATGCCATTCAGATTCATTCACAAACTGTTGCATGAACCAATATAGTTTATTACTGAGGAATACTTCAATTATATGATAGCCCTCAGTGTATTTATTCATTCATTCATTCACCCACTAAAGGACATTGGATGCTTCTAGTTGCTGGACAACTGTGAACAGAGCTATTTATTTGTGTATAGGTTTTTGTGTGAACATGAGTTTTACTTTTTTCGAGAGAGAACACAAAGTTGGGATGGCTGGATCACATGAAATAGGCATATTTAACTCTACAAGAAATAAGTAAACCACCATTTTGCATTCCTACATTAATGCATCCAGGTAGTTGATCCAAGTTATTGTTTGTTTTTGACGATATTGGTATCTTAAAATTTTTTAGGCATTTTAGTGGTATTTAAATCCTTCAATTTAGGGCCTCCCTGTTGGCACAAGGGGTTAAGTTTCAGCACTATGAACTATAGCTAGTCACTGCAACATGAATTTGAATCCTGGTGAGAGAGCTGACCAACATGGTGTCGTCTCTCTCTCCTGCTGCTCTCCTCAGCAGTGTATTTCAGTACATGTCTGCCTGTTCTGCTCCCCACACCGTCTCCATTGAATCCTCTTACCACCCTGCACCTCTGGCCTACACTTCAGTTCTTGTATGAGATATCAATAAATTTTTTAAAATCTTAAAAATTCTTCATTTTGTATATTCCTGATGGTGAATGACATTGAGCAGCTTTTCAAGAACCCCTTACATGAAATCCCTGTATCTCAAGGCCACCCATCACATCTATAAGTAATTATGAAGTTATACTTATTCCAAACCTGAGACACCTTTCCAACTTCCTTCTTTCCAGGACATCTTACTCCTATGTCATCTAAATTTATTTCTAACACCATTTAATTTTCAGTCTTCAATAGTCCTCTCCTAGGCCCACATTCACTGCATTCTCTATAAACCCATCCTCCATAATAACATGACCAGTTATCTTTCTAAAACAAGCCATGTCACCTTCTCTCTTGAAAATTTTTGATAGTTGTACATTTCTTATATTATAGGACAAAATCCAATCACTATCAAGATATACAGGACCCTTAATACATGGGCCCTATGTAACTCTTAGTTTCTACAATTGATCTCATGTAGCCCATGATTCATTCATTGCTAACTAATGAAGTCATCTTGTTTTTGTACATATTAAGGTCATATTATTAGAATGTTTTCTTCTATTTCTCTATCAGACAAATATTCTACATCATACAGTTAAAATTAGCCACTTATTCTCTGTGCTTCCAGAATGCTCTGACTAAATCTCAATCTCATCACTCAACACATTTTTCTATAAATGCTGATAGATTCATGCTAAGCATAAATACTTTGGAGGCATGCATGCTATTTTATGTTCACTCTTTGTGTCCAATACAGGACTTGATATACAATATGTATACTCAGTCAACATATAATAACCTCTAAATTTTAAAAAATAATGGAAAACAAGTTAAAAATCTGTATTACTGGAAAATAAGCAAGTTAAAAATATGTACTCAGGGGCCCTCCCTGGTGGCGCAGCGGGTTAAAGGCACAGCACTGAGGATCTAAACCCACTTCCGCATGAGTTCGATTCCCGCCTGCCCTGGAGGAGATCCTAGAGGAGATCCACATGGCGTGGCAGACCTCTCCTGACCCGCCCGCTGCTCCCCTCAGCAGTGTATTTCCTTGATCTGTCTGTTCTGCTCCCCCCTCTGTCTCTGGTGAA
>NW_004567124.1:14739812-14740642 GCF_000260355.1 Condylura cristata | reverse complement strand
GTGCTTTAACCTGCTGTGCCACCAGGGAGGGCCCCATTTTCTGATTTTTTTCAAGGCAAAAGATGTCCTGTGTCATAAGTCTTCTAAAAAGGGGCCTAAGAAAACATAAAAGTCTCTTTATCTAATATCTATTGAGTTCCATAAAACACTATTCCCAGTGTATTTACACAGTGCTATAGAGGGCTTTGTAAATGATACTGTAGCTCTAAAAGCCGATCTTAAAGTTGAATGAGCTAAAAATATTCTTTGCGTAATTTCTGAGCACTCTTGGCTTCACACTGTAGATTCAAAGATCAACTTACATTATGGATTTACGGAACCCATGGCAATGTCTCCTATAGTTACTAGATCATTTAAAAACAAAATTCATTTGACAGTGTCACAGTTGTCTAAAATGACATACCAAATGAAGAATAATTAGGTTTTCTCAGGAGACAAAATATTTCATTATTTGTGACTGGATATTTCCTGAGCGCTAACTCAAGCAAAGGGAAGAATAAATTTAAACACTTTAGCACAGTTGCAAAGCTGGTTTAAAGACAAGCATAAGCCAAAGGTCTAAATACATACCTCATATATGTTAAAGCAGTAGAGCTTTTTTAATCAAGATATGGAATCAATATTACCTAACAATTTATAAACAATAGTTTAAGAGGATTATACAGTTTTACAATGAAATTTCCAAATTTGATTTGGTGCAAGTTATTTTATACAATGAATGTAGTTTTAAAAAGCTAAGGATAGGGCCCTCACTGGTGGCGCAGCGGGTTAAAGCTTAAAAAAAAAAATTTATTTTTACTTATTTATGTATGCAAGAACTGATGTATAGG